>NC_136836.1:2342389-2654889 GCF_951394365.1 Tetrao urogallus | reverse complement strand
TTGTAAATCAGTTTTTCTTTTTAATAGTGATATCCCAAAAGCTCCAAAATCTGAACCTCCTGTACCAGAGACAAAAGAAATTTCACCAGAACGTAATTCAAAGAAGGAGAGAGAGAAGGAGAAAGAGAAGACTCGTCAAAGGTCCCCAACTCGCTCTAAGTCACGGTCGAGGTCTCGGTCACGTTCTCCATCTCATTCTCGACCAAGAAGGCGTCACAGATCACGATCAAGGTAGGGCTTCTGTTTCCCTCGATGGCAGAGGTTGAGAACTGAGTGGTTTTTCTTCTGGAGTCGCCATTTAATGTCATGCTCTCCGTTTAGGTAGTTGTGTTTTTAGTGATGTGAGCTGTGAATGTTTTGGGCCGGATGAGAACGATGTATTCAAGGAATAAACGTCGTGGGGAGCTGTTGTCCTCATGTTAGTTCATGAGAAAGGGGTTGCAGAGACTAATGGTGACAGTGAGAGTTATGTAGCCACCTTTTAGGTCTGATACTGAACATTTTGCAAATTCCTCCCCCTCCTCCTTACTTTTTTCCCCTCTTCACTCTTAGAAGGTGTCTGCAAACGTAAAACCACCAATGGTGGCTGAATGCAGCGCTGGGCATCGTAATTTAGACGCTACTTTTTAAGTTGGCAGTTGGACAAAAGCAACGTCTCAATTCCCAGAGGAAAAGTGTTCCTCAAGTCTGAAAACTAGATGGTTGCTTTTCATTGGGGCTTATGATTGTGACAGGTCTTTCTCCCCTAGAAGGCGACCAAGCCCGAGACGGCGGCCGTCCCCGAGGAGGAGGACTCCTCCAAGGCGAATGCCTCCCCCACCCAGGCACAGAAGAAGCAGATCACCAGTGAGGCGGTAAGATTTCCTTTTCCTTCTTTTTTTTTTTAGTTAGTTTTGGTGAATGAGGTTTATCAGAACTGTCTTGTTTATCTTTCTCAGCTCTGCCAGTAATGTGTGATTTGAATGATGTAGGAACTGCCATGTCATGTTCTGTAAGTGTTTTGGGGACGGCTGGAAGAACCATGACGGTTTCAAGAAGTGGCAACTGTAGGCCTTGAAATGGCTCTGGATAGCTCCCCCCTTAGGCAGATGAGGCATCATTTGGCTGTTCTTATTTCCCCTTGGAGAGAAATGTTAGAACAAGCCCTGGATTATATTTGTTGGGATTTTTTTTAATTATGACTCACCGTTCCATTACCTAAAGTTAAGTTAAAAATTAAACATGGACTTGAAATGTATTTCTTCATGTTCTGATTAAAAATAAGAACTCTGTAAGGTCTCCTCGTTAGTGTTGAAGGCTATATTTTTGATCCATGAGCAGCTATTCTGGTAGGAAGGCTCTGAGTTGCATTGTGGAGAATTATGTGCTCAGTGCAACGTCAAAACAGGGGTTTGTCTTCGTAGGAATAGAATAAATTCCTGTCCTCTTCATAGGAAGAGAACTGAGGCGATGCTTCCTGTGCACAACAGCTCTTCCTTTCTAAAGAAGGAACAGTTCTTCCTTTTTTCAAACAAGGGATAAGCACCTTTTTTGACTTTGTAATGGTGTTCATTGTGCACAGTTACTGCAAAAAAACTGTGGGAAGTATCAAGCATGTATCTTGCAAGATGTACAAGAGCTCCCTTTCAGCAAGTGTTTGTCTCACTCAAGGTAGGGTTTCTTTTTTCCAGGTTCTCAGGAATTCTGCAGCCAAAGGTGGATTCTGCAGGTACAAAGTTGCAACAGAACTTGCCACAAATTTTGCCGCAGAATTCTAGAGGCCCTGTCTTTTTAAAATGTCAAAGTAAAGATGAAAGACTAAAACTTAAGGATGAATAAGCAGGTTCAGAATTGTCTGAAATTTTTGCCTCCTGGTATAGAAACCTCTCAGCATACTTGCACACTAAACTCTGAAATAGATCTGTTTGAAAGGTGATTAAATCACATGTGCTAACATGGAGAATCTTCTTAACCATCCAGAAGTTAGAGAGCCCAAAGGAAACTAATTACTCCCAGGAGAAAAGCTTAGTTGTAGCCTGTAGATTGGCAGAAAGCAAGTGAAGGTAACACTAACCGGTTTTTATTTATTTATTTTACTCACTGTAGTTTAAAAATAATGGAAAGATTGGGTCTTAATCTCTTCTACAAACCAAGTGCTGGAGGCTGTTGGCCATGTTTCGGAAGTGCTGCTGTATGTGGCTCTCTGTGTGCTTGCAAACAAATTCAATTCTGTGTTCGTGCTCAAGCATCTTCCTGGGCCAGGTCTAACATTGCCTCTGATTTACAGGAGGAGACGCTCATCAGCATCTTTATCTGGCAGTAGCTCTTCCTCCTCCTCCTCACGTTCCCGATCTCCACCAAAGAAACCACCTAAAAGGCCTGTGTCCAGCCCTCCTCGTAAAACACGGCGGCTGTCTCCTTCTGCCAGCCCCCCGAGGCGGAGGCACAGACCTTCCCCACCACCAAGTCCACCTCCCAAACCACGCAGATCTCCAACACCTCAGCAGTCAAATCGTGCAAGGAAAAGCCGTGGCTCTGTTTCACCTGGCAGGGCGTCAGGTGAGAAATGAGTTTCTTTCAGCTGCTTTGTCTCTGTGCTTCCGTCTGCTCGAAGGTGACATCTGCAGCTTGTTTGAGCAGAAAAGCACGCATGGGTTTAAAAAACAAACAAATTGAAGCAACTTGTTTGGTTTTCCTTTAGCACCCAAGCATAAGAGTACTGAAAAAAGAGAATCTCCTTCACCAGCACCAAAACCAAGGAAGGCTGAGCTGTCTGAGTCAGGTATGGTTCTCACTTGTCAACATCTCAGTTGGGGTTTTTGGTCTAAGAAGTGTAGCAATAGAAGGTATTAGTAAAGTGCTGAGTGCTGTTGGTAAGCTGGCATTGAAATAAAGTTTTCAGAAGCATGAAATGATCATTGACACTGCCTCAAATCTTCCATCTGAGCTTTCCTGGAAAAAACAAAGCATGCCTGACAGGCTGTCAACTGGCATTACTTCTGTCTGAATAAGGCAAAATTCATTTTCAATTTAAATATTCTATCTGTATCTTTTCAGAAGAAGATAAGGGAGGTAAAATGGCTGCAGCAGATTCTGTGCAACAGAGACGTCAGTACAGGAGGCAAAATCAACAGTCTTCATCTGGTATGGATAACCTGCATTTCCTAAGCCTGGATTAATGCTCCTGCAGGAGTTATCATTCGGTTCAAATGTTCATTTTAAAATGACTTTGCTGTGTGCAGTGCTGTTGCAAACTTAGCTGCATATTTACCTACTCATAGTGGAGTAACTTTAGTTATTGCTCATGCTACTTTCATTAAATAAGGCTTAATTCTTAGAGGTTGTGGCATGTCTCCTGTTAAGCATCTTTGAAAGCTTCACTTTTAAACTCTTTCTATCACACACAAATGTTTCCCATGACTTCCTTAGTCTCTTACTGCAGGTTATTTCCTAAAACTTGGACTCCTGACTTAATGTAGGTTTCTGTGCACATAATGCTTTTATGCATCACAGCAGATCATTTTTAAAATGACCTGACTAGTGAATTTTTAGGTGGAGAGTTAGTTTCTGCAGGTGTTGTTACCCAGCTCTGATGGTTTATCAGCTACAAATGAACACTTGTTGTTAACTGCTTCTAAACCAGAGGCTTTGTTTAGTGGGATTGGAGGGTTAGTCATTTACACAGTATTATAACCATAGCAGTATCTTTGCAGCAGTCAGAAGAATTGTTTTCCAGGGGGTAACTCTTCTCCATTCATAGATTCTGGCTCCTCGTCTTCATCTGAAGAGGAAAGACCCAAGAGATCCAACGTGAAGAATGGGGAGGTGGGTCGGCGCCGCCGCCATTCCCACTCACGCAGCCCATCTCCATCCCCACGAAAACGACAGAAGGAGCCTTCCCCTCGGTAACAGCTTCTTACTATGAGCACAGCCCCTTTTCTTTGATAGCTGTCCAGTTCATGTGTTTATTTGTCAGCAGTTCCCCAAAAGAACTGAATTGTGCCCTCAGCACAGAACTGTGCGAGCAGATAATCGTTTATTTTCTCCAAAATAACTTAAAGAAGAAAAGCGGGGTCTCAGTGCTGGTTATACAGCAGGCTTCCTCTTTAGTGCTTGTGATTTGAGATGTAATACTTTAAAGCCCCTAGTGTGAACTAAAATATTGATGTAATTCTCTTAAAACTGGCCACCTTTGCTATCACTGAGGTAAGTTGGGCTTTAATACAGGCTGCTTTTTGTTCTCTATCCTTGAAGCATGTAGCAGTGCATGTCATGTGAGGGATGCCTGCTTAGATGGACCCTGGTTCCGCAATTGTATTCTCTTGCTGAGAATTAATCTGTGGTGGTTGGAACGTGTTCATTTCTGCCTCAAATATTGGGCAGTTAGATTATTTTTTTTGTCTTTGTTTTGTTTTTCTTCCACTGCTGTCAGGATGCAGATGGAAAAGAGGTGGCAATCACCAGTGATGAAAAGGTTGGTTAGAAATTCGTCTCTTTAACAGGATTTACATATGGAAAATCATTTGGCTCTTTTGTTATGGATTCTTCTTTCATTTGAATTTGCACACACTCACAGTACCAACATGAAGGAAATTCAGACTCATCTGTCCCATTAAGGTTTGGGTATTGGAACATTTCAAAAAAAATTCCAAGAACAAAAGAAACATTGCTGTGTAAAATAGAATTCAAAGACTTGAAACTATCTTGCAGTGTGCCTAAATTTGCCTATTGCCTATCATGTGAATACTTAAACACGTTTAATTAGTGCAACCCTGACACTTAGGCACTGCTGTTTTCCCAGATCATTAAAGAGTGTTGCTTTGAAGCAAAGCCTTACCTATAGAAGTTGTAAGTAATTGCCTTGTAGAACAACAACCAGGGTGTTTGGAGTAAACTTTTAGTTTCTTTAATGAGCCCTTTAATTCTTTATCACACTCATTTTATACTTCATCATTTTGTTTTATCTATTTGCTTTTGAGAATGAACCATTTTTCCTTACAGAATACCAGTTTTCTCCCATTTATTAATGCCACAGAAGTGCACAGTTTATTCCTGTTTCTCCAAAATTTGTATTAAACCTTATCTTCGAGAGCAGAAAATGACTCATTTTAACTTAAATCCAGATATCTGCAAGTTAGCAGCAACTCTGATTGTTCTTAGCATCTCAGGATCTTAGATTGAGAGATTGATCTTAGCATCTCTATGGATTTCAGATCCATAGATGAGAGATGTTTCCAAGAATGAAGTTTCATGCTGTTCACAGCAATCCAGCCTCAGTACTTCCAGCTTCAGTACTTCCTTCTAGTATCTAAAAGGAGCCTAAAACAGGAGGGGAATCAGCTCTTGGAAAGGGGAGATAACAGCAGGACAGGGGGAAATGGTTTGAATTGAGGGAGGGCAGATTGAGATTGGATGTGAGGGGGAAGTTCTTTGCTGTGAGAGTGGTGAGGTGCTGGAACAGCTGCCCAGAGAGGCTGTGATGCCCCGTCCATCCCTGGAGGTGTTCAAGGCCAGGTTGGATGGGGCCCTGGGCAGCCTGGGCTGGTATTGAATGTGGAGGTTGGTGGCCCTGTGTGTGATGGGTGAGGTTGGAGCTTCGTGATCCTTGAGGTCCCTTCCAACCCTGCCCATCCTATGATTCAGGCTGCTGCTGGCTGGAAGTGTCCAACTGTAGCAGGACAGAAACATTCTGAGCTCCTTCCGCACTGTACACCTAGCAGTCATATCACTGTGTGATGACAGAGCTGCCAGCTGGTCTGGCTCATCAGTGATCTGCCCTTTTATCCCCTCAGTAGCAGTTCTAATAGAATTAAAAGCACACAAAAGAGATGATATTGTATAGTGGAACGAGAGGAATCACCTCATGGCTGGGTTGCAGCTTTTCTGAGTAATCCCTTTATTTCTCCAGTAGGAGGAGGAGGAGCCCATCCCCCCCACCTGCCCGGCGACGGCGCTCTCCTTCCCCACCCCCCCCTCCCAGGCGACGGCGCTCGCCCTCCTTGCCCCGCCGAAGGTACTGTGTTCTGGTTTGGGTCGTTTTGGGTTTGTTGGCTTCCAGCTGTGACCTGTAAAAAGAAGTGCTGTGCTGTTGGAAACCTCTCTTTGCTGAGGGAGGTGTAGTTTTGCTGTTAAGATTTTCTAAGGTAGTTACGTGGTCTGCTTTGATTGCTGTATGAGGTACCGAATATCAAACTGTTCCACGAAGCTTGCTATCGAACAAAGTGCTATCTAAGTTTAGAGGAACATTCCTGGAATTTTTCCCTTTTTATGCACACTGAATGACACTTGTAAGCAATTCCCACCCCTGCCTGGTACCTAAGCATTTATTTCCTTTGCAGGTCTCCATCACCGCCCCCACGCAGGCGCTCACCCTCCCCCCGGAGGTATTCCCCCCCGATACAAAGGCGATATTCTCCTTCTCCACCTCCAAAGAGAAGAACAGCTTCTCCTCCTCCTCCACCCAAACGACGAGCGTCGCCTTCTCCGCAGTCAAAGCGCAGAGTCTCCCATTCACCACCCCCAAAGCAGAGGAGCTCTCCAGCTGCTAAGAGGCGCTCGCCATCGATATCTTCCAAGCACCGGAAGGGTTCTCCTTCCAGTAGGTCCAATAGAGAAACACGTTCTCCACCACAAAACAAAAGGCATTCACCTTCACCAAGGCCTAGAGCTTCTCATACCTCTTCAAGCCCGCCGCCGCTGCGAAGGGGAGCGTCAGCATCGCCCCAGAGAAGACAGTCTCCATCTCCAAGCACCAGACCTATCAGGAGGGTGTCGAGAACACCAGAACCGAAGAAGACAAAGTAAAACAATCCATCTTATTTCTTGTTGGTGTTTGGATTCTTCAATAATGCGATGAAAGCAGTTAGGGCATCACGTGAGCAATGGCTCCGTGTATCTTCAGGTTGCTCAAGCGCTGGAGGCGCTGCTCAGCTTCAGCTTTTGTACTGCCAAATCCTGAGTGGATTTTTCTGAGGTTTATTCAATAGGTGCTTTTAATCTGAAGTGCAGCATGGGGAGAGGCATTGAAGAGGCTGTAGAGTTGGAGGGTTCTGCTAGTAGCACAGCAAAGCACTGGGAGCAAGCAGACCAAAACTTAGAAGTTTTGTTCCTAGTTTTGCTTAAAGCAAAATGAACTTTGTCTTATTTTAAAGCTAACTGCAGAAGGGAACTGCTGCTACTTATCATTCATAAATAATTTCCCACCTGATTGTGCAAGACATAAAAATACTTAATGTTAGCAGTTGTCTGCAGTGCGATTGCTGCTTTTGGGAGCAGATTGTCAGAAGCATGTGTTTGCTTTACTCCTTCAGGATGAAAAATTGTAGCTGAACGTTTGCACTCTTTCTTTACTGGATGGTGAAGTAGTGTTGCTGTTCTCTTGAGTTTTAATAGAGTTATAAATTAATCATATCAGGAAAGAAGGGAGCAATTACTCCTGACCAACAATAGTCTCACTGCTTAACACGCTATCAGATTGCAATATCCTTTTGCATTACAGATGCACACTGATGTAAGATCATTTTGCCCTTTGTAATATATGCCAGCACAGTAACTATTTTTTTTTTTTTTTAAGTGGCTGCTTAATGAATTTACAAACACATCCATCCATTTGACTTGTGACTTTTTTTTCTCCTCTTTCATCTCTTATATCTCTAATGCTAGAATCTAAGTGTAGCTTTTCTGTTTCCAAGGGCTTCCACCCCAAGTCCACGCTCTGCCAGGCGGGTGTCATCATCACGGTCTGCGTCGGGATCGCCTGAGCCAGCTCCAAAAAAGCACCAAGGGCCTCCATCTCCTGCTCGCTCTCGTTCCCCTTCTGCCAACTGGTCACCTGCAAAAAAGACTAAAAGTCCAACTCAGAGCCCATCGCCTGCAAGGGTATTGGTTTGTTCTCTGGGGTTACGTGGCGTTGTTTTCATAGAGGCTCGGTTGCTGAACTGAGTAACCTTGGGGAGACTTTCCATAGTTACAAAATTAAATATTTGTAAGGCATGTTTCAAGCTCTGACTTCTCTGAGACTGAGGGAAGTGCCTTTATGTACATTTTAACTTCTGAAACAAAACACTTTCTCATTTCCTGAGGTTGCTGGTGTTATTTAATAAGTATGCTCCACTTGTAGTGAGCTTAACGGCCTACGAAGCGAGGTGATCTTGTGCTCAGCAGTCTTATTTGCCATCTATTCATAATAGGAAGAAGATAATTTGGCCTGCTTACCTGTTCTATGAATGTGCTTCCTAGGGACCTCTCATTTCATTCCCTTTGTTTTAGGGAGTTAGATTTCACCTCTAGTATTCATGTCTGAAGAGGTCGGTGTGTCATCACTGCCACACACAGATCAGGTCGGCCTGCTGTTACGTTCTGTGTTCAGCCACAGCGTGGCCACGTGCTGCAGATCTGCTGCTCAGTGCTGCTGTTGTTCCATTAGCAGTGGGAGGGTCTCCACTGGAGGCACTCCGTTTCCCTCAGTGTCAGGAGTTGCACGGCCCATCTGAATTGCCTGGCGTGGCTGTGGGTTTCTTTTACCAGAGTTCAGGGTTCTTGGGAATGAGTCGTATCTGTTGGATTGTTTATTGCAGAATTCGGATCAAGAAGGGGGCGGAAAAAAGAAGAAGAAAAAGAAGGATAAGAAGCATAAAAAGGATAAAAAGCACAAGAAACACAAAAAGCATAAGAAGGAAAAGGCTGCAGTGGCTGCAGCAGCTGCTGCTGTGGCTGCAGCAGATACCACCTCAGCACAGGAAGAGCAGGAAGCAGAGACAGAACCCAAAAAGGTACGAGTTTGGTTCTTATGATGTAATGTTTCAGAGCCTGGTGTAAGAAAATAGATCTGAATGTCCACAGTGCTCTTGAGAGCAGACAGCAATCCTACTTCAGAAACACAGTGTGATTGGGCCCCTCACTGCAAGAAAGATATTGAGGCCCTGGAACGTGTTCAAAGGAGGGCAACAAAGCTGTGAGGGGTCGGAACACAGGGCTGATGAGGAGAGGCTGAAGGAGCTGGGAATGTTCAGCCTGGAGAAGAGGAGGCTCAGGGGAGACCTCATTGCTCTCTATAACTTCCTGAAGGGAGGCTGTAGTGAGCTGGGGGTCGGCCTCTTCTCTCGTGTCATCAGTGATAGGAGCAGAGGGAACGGCTTCAAGCTACGGCAGGGGAGATTCAGGCTGGACATGAGGAAGTATTACTTTTCAGAAAGGGTGGTCAGGCACTGCAATGGATGCCCAGGGAGGTGGTGGAGTCACCGAGCCTGGGGGTGTTCAAGGAAAGGCTGGATGTTGTGTTGAGGGACGTGGTTTAGTGGGAGCTGTTGGAAATAGGTGAACGGTTGGACTGGATGAGCTTGGAGGTCTTTTCCAACCTTGGTGATTCTATGATTCTATGATTTTACTTGATGCTTTATGCTGCTTGGGCTGCAGCCCTGCAGCTCAGCTTCCAGTTTGTGAAGAAATGCTTTCTCTTTGTTTCAAGGAGACAGAAAGTGAACCAGAGGACAACCTTGATGATCTAGAAAAGCACCTGCGAGAGAAGGCGCTGAGGTCGATGAGGAAGGCACAGGTGTCCCCCCCATCTTAGGCCGAATCCTTTGATATAATGTACATTTTATTTGGTTTGTACTCAGAATTCAATTTCAAATTGCTAAATGTGTTTGAGCTTTAGAATATAACATTTGTTGTAATAATTGCTAGGTTGAGGTTCACCATGTACAAAGGGCATGGATTTACATTGCAAAAGGTGTCCACAGTGTACTAGTGACATTCTTTCATTGACAGTCAACATAATTTCCTTTAGAGCAAGACTTCTTAGAAGCAGTAGGGGTTTGTTTTGAAGGTTTTCAACATGACCATCAGCTCCCTGGTTTCTTTGAAATTCAACAGAGCCTTTTAGAATAATTTGTGAGGGTCTCATTTGACTTCTTTTGTATCCACTCACATTATGCTACTAACCTTTGTGGTTTGTAAGCCTGCCCAGAAGTAAAACCACTGCAGAATTACCAAGGAAGTACGTATATTTTAATGCTTTCTACAGTTGCCTGTACAGTCTCCATTAAAGCAAATCAAGAATAGCAATTTAGAGTGGTACATAAATGAAAGCATGTTGTTTACCAGGACACTGTGGGTTTATATTGATGTAACATGTTGATTTGGAACACTGGAATTTCATTTGTATTTTTGTTTTGTTTATTTTTTTAAAGGGCAGTTTCCATGATCAGCAGTCCCAGAGCAATTCCTTCAGTTACCTAAATTCTGTTTGTGAGATGTCGTTGCCCCATTCATAGATCTTGTCTCGTTAGGGTTCCTCTGAACGGTGTGAGCCACTTTCAGAGATGTGCTCTTTGGAAGTGTGAGGAACCTGAACTTTGGATATTGTCATGTTTTCACTGTTTTTTTGTTTTTGTTTTTTTAACTAAAGCTATATAAAGCTTGTGGATTAAACAAAATAAATTTCTAAATTTAAAGAGACCTCGCCTATTTTTGTACGAACGCTTGGCTGAGCAGCTTTCTTTTGTACAGGGTGAATGAGAACACAGATAAGGCCTTATCTAAGGAATCCTGGTGGCTGGGAGGTCGTTGCTGTCCATTCTTTTAACTTCAAGTTCTGGTTCAGAAACCAAATCAGTTCTGGAGTCTGAAGCTGCTCTGGAAGGAGGGCTGCAGCCTGGTTTGGGAACCAGTCCTACCTCTTGGTGTGCACAATTAAGTGTAGTATCTAATTAGTCTTTTTATCTGACGTGGTGTGGGATCTTTAAGCGAAGCTGATGTTCTGCAGGTGCCCAGTGGAAGGGCTGTCTTAAAAGCTGCTGCTTGCTGCATTTCCTCACACACAGCATGTTTTGTTTATTAGCCCAAGTGTACGTGGAATGCTGGAGTGCTTGTAACCACAGTTCATCAGCACTGCAGCGTTGTCACAACTGCCACCTGTTGTTGTGTGTGAGCAATGAACTGAAGAACTTTCTGGAGGAAACACACCTGACCAACACGTGGGTGACGTTTGGTGCTGTGACACTGCAGCCCCTGCCGTGTTTTATGTGAATGCACTTCTTTTGCCTTTGGAGGTTCTGTTCTTAAGGGTCTCCCCTTCTTTTTTTCTTCTGAATGTCCATCCATAAGGAATAATTCAAGTTTGAAAGCAGCAATTCAATATGCTTTTTGAGGCGTGTTTCACTTCTGAATGGAATTTAGCTGAATACTTTGATTCCTTCCTACTCAACCAGACCCCGTATTGCATCCAAATCCGTGTCAAGGGGCAGCAGGCCTTCCCTTCTGAGTGAAGGCACCATTTCTCGCCGTTTGCAGTGCTGCTGTGTAGATACTTTTAGTACAGAATCACTGTGAGCTGATATCCTTCCGTGTTGGCGTCTGCGCTGTGCAGTTCTGCGGTGCTGAGCTGTTGGTTCGTGGCACTGGATTCCTTCCTCTCTTAATGAATTGTCTCTAACAGACGAAGCATCATCCAAAGTCACGCTGACGGTGATCTTTTACCACTCGGTCTCAGTTTAAGCTCTATGCTCTGTACCTCAAGCCTTTTATCTGTAGCCATGGTGCTGCAGCTCCCAAGGCGACCCTGCTGGACACCAACAGCATCACAGCATCCCCAGCATGTGGCTCCTTTTTGTTCCGGATCTGCTAATAGTGTGCATTGACATGTGAGTCAAGGCAGCCCTTCTGAAGTGGCAGCTGGATACGTTGCTGCAACAGCTATCGCTACGCAGAGAAAAAGAATAATCAAGCTTAATTGGATTGTAATAATTGAACTAACAGTCCATGGGAGTGAACGTAAGGATGGAATGAGTCACTGACAGCTTGATATCTCTGGTTCATAGTAAAGAATGATGTATTTGTTGTGTCAACACACAGGAAACAATAGCAGGTGTGTTCAATAACTTGAAGTCCATAGGAACCCACTGTAGGACTGAATTTTTCCATTTGTGTGGCTCTGGGAGATTTGCCTGTGAGTGCGTGGAGCTCTTCCCATGCTTTGCCACAGAAGTTCTGCTCTCAAAGGCAGTTGTGTCAGTGTTCAGGGCAGAGTCTGCTCTTCTGCTGTGTAAAATGCACGGAAATCTGAAAGGCATTAATCTGTATCTGGGCTCCATTTCCAGGCAGTGATGTTGCAGGAGGACGGTGCTCACCCTCAAACTTGTGCTGGGGATTGTTTGCCTGTGCAGCTTTGGGAGAAGGAAATAAATAGCAGTTAAAGCACCAGTCGTAGTGAAGCCAATGAGAAAGTTCTCCTGTTTTGTTTTATCCACCACTGAAATGGGAGAAGGGGGAAAAAGAAAGAAATGGGGTCTTTAACCACATCCACAGCTACATCTCTTAACTGCAGAGGGAAATGCTGTGGCAGTGCCACCACTTCTGAGCACTGGTGTGGAGGAATTACCTTTGTCACTGCTGTGATATTTTTGTGATGAGGCAGAACTGTGGCTGTGTCACTGCTTAGTAAAGCCTCTGCAAGTTTCACGTGCACTGATGCAGGGGGACAAGGTGAGAACAGTGCATGAAGTGCACCATCACCACAACAAAACTCAGCTCTTTCTTATTTATTTTTAATCCGTTACAAGCACATGAATGACTCTTTCCATTATTTATGCTCTGGGAATAAAGGATGCTGTTCTCCCAGGCTTTCAGCTTCAGCTCTGCTCTATGGTGAGGGAAAGCAGCCGCATCGCTGCCACCCAGGAGAGAGGTGACTGCGTGGAGCTGGGCATGGTGGTGTGATTCTCCTCAGACTGCATCCATCCATGCAAAGCATTCACCACCAGCAGGGCTGGATTTGCAGGATAACGGCAGGCAGATGGTGTGGACCTTCCCTACATAGCAAGGCTTTGCCATGCTGCCAGGGAGCCCCAAATCCGCCGCCCCCAGGTGAGCACTGACCCTTAAGGACGAGGGGCAGGTGGGGACGATTTGGGTTTGTCATCTCAAAATGCACATTTCTTTTACTAACGAGGCGCCATGGTGTCATTTGAATTTCAGGGTCCCACTGCTGTCACCTGGGGTGGACGTGGAGGATCCCGAGGTGGAAGTGCCTCAATCTGGGGCTCCAAGCGGTCGTTGTTATCACAACCTCACAGCACTGCTACAGAAAAGCCACCGTGCTTAAAGAGGTGATGATTACAATTGCAAAACCAAATACCTGTTGCTTAGAACGACCAGAATTTCAGCTCAAGCAGGCAGAGCGTGTGCTGCAGGCAGCAGGCTCAGCTGTGGGCAGTTTGGAGCTCTCTGCCTGCTGGATCACTGCTCACCCATCCCTGTGGCTTTGGGTTCACGCTCAGCTCTGTGCCCGCTATGGGGTGTCAGGGAGGTGGGGCAATTCCTGCTGCTGTGTTGAGAGCTGCCAGCACTGCAGTACAAATAATTGCATCAACAAAACGATCTCTAAGTCCTCATAGCACTGCATGACCTTTGCTTCTCGTCCCCAAATGGATTTCCTTTTCTTTTCTCGAGGCCTTTGGAAAAATCTGGCTCGTTCCACGGTGACTCAGAGAGGAGGAAATGCGATCCCTGCTCCGTGTGCCACCCCCAGGACAGAGCAGTGCTGACACCATCAGCTTCACCCAGAGAAGCTCTGGGAGGGCTGGGGCTGTTCCTTCCAGGTGTGCAGGTGGAGGAGATCTGGAGCTCTCAGTGCCCCTCGTCTCGGCCCCATCCTCCCAAGCCCTGCCTGATCAGATCCCCTCTCAGCCTTCTCTTCTCCATTGTGAGGACAGATTATCCCCTGTCTGCAAAGAGTAAATGACTTTGTGGGCACAGGGATAAGGAAGGTTTGGTGCTGGCTTTGCTCCGATGTTTACCTACAGAGTGCCTGGTGTCAGTGCTGTCATTGGATGGGTGCCCTGTGGTGGATGGAGGGCTGCCCCCTCTCCACACCAGAGCCATCAGAGTGCCCATCTGCAGGCAGCCCCAGAACAGAGACCCAGGAGGAAGCACGGATGGATCACAGCATTGCAGCTCAGCTGGGTTGGAAGGGACTCCAAGGCCTCTCGGCTCCCTTTGTCCCTCCCATCCCCAGTCTGCAGGGGAGGCTCAGAGCCATTCCCCTTCCCCAGTGTTTCAATGGCGCCGAAGGGAGCGAGGTGGGAGCTGTGCACAGAGCAGCGTTCCTGTAACCCCGTGCAGGGACCCGACGCAGTGCAGACAATGCGTGCTTTGTCCACGTCTGTTCTCCCAGTGCTGTGAGTGCAAACACTGAACGCAGAACGCGTTAATTACCGTCCAGCTCCCCGGGGAAAGGCCCATATGCCAACAACCAGAGCAAAGCATGGGAAGCTCCACGATCGTTAAGCGACGCCGAGCTGCAATTACTTCTTGATGAACGCTTCCTAGAAACACACAGTGGAGCAGCACCAAATGTGAGGCTGTGCAGAAGAGGAGAGAGCAAGAAATGGTGGGGTGGAGCCCACTCGCCATGCAGTGATGCTGTGAGCTGTTGGCATCAAGCTCACAGTGTTGGCTTTGGGCACAGCGCTGCGTGATGCTGCATCCTCAGCTGCTCGCTGGGCGCCTGCAGTTGGTGCTGAGATTTGGCGTTCACCCCGACAAAGAATGAGCTGCCTGAGGACAGCTGGCTGCGTGCTGCAGCAAACCGCCAACTGTCTGACACACAGACAGACAGACAGACGGCTGCTCGCCTCCACGTGGATGGGGTGGGCATGGAGCTTCGAAAGCAAGCACTGCTCATGGAGCAAGCACTGGAGATGATGAGACAAAAATGAGTGCTGCCGGAGCGACAAAGCAGTCCAACCGGGTGGTGGGGGATGAGCGCAGCCCCACATCTGTCCCTGTGCCCATGCAGGACTGAAGGGAGCTGGTGGCTGTGCAGAGAGGGCACTGCTCCTGCTGTGCCTCTGTGAGGCTCTGTGTGTTGCCTACGGCCCAGCCCAGGATTTTGAATAGCGTTGGATGAGGGCGCTGTATTTTTCACCCAGGCGCTGTGGTTTCTGCCCTTCTTTTATAGGTGCCTGTGGGCAGGTTCCTTGCTCAGCCTCACCCACCCCTGCTCAGAATTGTCCTGCCAAAGCCAGCCGGGTGCTTGCAGGCCTCATTCAGTGCCCTTCCTTCCTCACCCAAGCAGCTCCAGAGCCAGGGTGGGGGTGTGGGGTGGGGATATGGGGTGTGAGGTGGGGGTTAAGGTGCTGCCCCACGCTCAGACACACAGCGCTTTGCTCCAGCCCCAGCTCCAACATCCACCTCCTCCACTTGGAAAGCTCAGGATGGAAAACCGCTGCGTAAAGGCCAAAGTGCTGAGAAGTGAAACAATGGCACACTGTGCTGCAGCCCGGCCAGAGGGAAATAAGGCTCAACGCAGCATAAAATAACACGGAGGGAGCGACCCGCTGCTCCGTGCGGAGGTGGGGGGCCGGCAGCGCTTTGTTCCGGCTCCGGGGCTCTGTGCAAACAGCTCCCAACGCGTTATTTCACTTTTTCTGACTCGTTTCTCGCAGCTGGAAGAGGTGGGAGAAGCCGCTGAGTGCCCGGTTGTTTATTTTGTAAAGGTCGGATAAATGAATCGCGGGTACGACTGCAGAAATCTGCCAGAAAGTAAGCGGCAATTAGAGAACCGGGAAACAATTGGGAGCGTTCAGAACCGCTGTGAGACGGAGGTCTGTTTGAATGGGGAGGAGGAGGGGCTCGGGAGGAGGCCGCTGGAGAGCAGGAAATTGTCATCTGAAAGTCAAATAACCGAAAAGACGTTAAGCAGCAGACAGGGCCGTGCAGTTGGATCGCAGCAATGGGCTGCTCTGCCGGGTAACAGCACGTGGACTCTTTTGTTGGAGAAGGAATCCGGCGGCAGAGCGGGCAGCTCGTCGTGCTGCTGCAAACCGTCAGCACCAACGATGCGCGGCCCCCGGCGGGGATTTGGGGGGGGGGAGAGGGGGGGAAATGGGTTGCTGCTTTGCACTGCACTCTGAAGGATTCGCTGCTTCAAGGAGGGCTGCCACAACCCCCCCTCCCCCCGGTGTGACAAAGCCCACGAGTGAGTTTGGGGCTGTTAGCAGAGGGGCGGGGCGGAGCTGGTGGTTCTGAGACTCTCAAGGCCCCTTTGGGCGGCACTGGGGGCAAAGCTCTCACCGCTCTGCTCTGTGCTGCGGCTCGATGCTTCCGCCCCCCAGCCCTGCTCTGATGAAGGCGGCCTTTGTGGCACAGTTGCCATTAATTGCAGGCGGAGGTTCCCGGGCAGGGCCGGGCGCTGTTTGGTTACGGTGACACCTCCACCCCGCACCGGCTGTCCCACCCCGTGAGTCACAGCGGTTCCTTGGACTCTGTAAAACAAACAGGAAAACCTTCCGTCGGCGGAGAAGGGCTGCGAGGAGCCGGAATGTGCGCTATTTTGAGGAAAACACTGGAAAAGGGCGCACGGTTTAATTTCATTCCGCCGCTCCTCCCAAATCTCCTGCGCATTTTCTGCCCGGCTCCTCAGCCCTTGGCCTCAATAGCTCGGCAGAAACTAGGCTGAAGCTCGGCTCCCCGCCCCTCGCTCTCCCCCCGCCCGGCGGCGCGCACACAGCCAAACCCAGCCATGATCTCAGCCGCCCGCGCCCACCGAGGCGCCCCGAGCGCTGCCCCCGCCCAGACCCTTTAGCCCCGCCCACACCAACGTTAGCCCCGCCCACATCGTCGACCAGCCCCGCCCGTAACACGGCGGCCCCGCCTACATTCGCGTTAGCCACGCCTACCTTCGCCTTGTCCCCGCCCACTTCGCCGTTAGCCCCGCCCGCTTCAGCGCTAACCGCCCCCGAGTTCAACCGCGCTCCCACACCGTTGTCTCCGCCTCCTTTCTGTGACCGCCTCCAATCAGGTCACGCCCCCTGTTTTGGCTCCGCCCCCATTCCCGGCCCCGGGGCGCTGTGCGTTGTAGCGCGGGGCGGGGCGGGCAGCAGTCGCGCGGCGCGGGCGAGGCGAACGGCGGCGGTCCCGTCCCGGCGGCGGCAGCGGGCGAGGCGAGAGGCGGCGACGGTTGCAGCATGGCGCTGTCCGTGCCGGTCAATGGGCTGAAGGAAGGCGATAAGGAGCCCGTCATCGAGCTCTTCGTTAAGGTACGGTCCGGGCGCGGCTCGGAGCGCTCCGGCCGTTGGCCGCCCGCTCGCTCGCTCGCTCTCCCCGCCGCGCTCCTCCCGCCCCCAGCCGCCGTTCCCCGTCCTGGGCTGCGCGCCGGGAGCGCCGCGGGAGCGCGAGGCGGCGGCGGGTGACGCCCGTGGCGCCGCGCGGGGCGGCCGCGCACAAAGGGCCGGGATGGGCGGGGCGAGGCGGGCGGCCCCGTCGCTCCTATCGGCCCCGTCGGCCGTCGGAACCCGAAGTAACGCGACGCTTCCCGTCCTGCGGGGCGCGGCGGTGCCGATCCGCTGTTCCGTTCCGTCTCCGTTCCTGGAGATGAACGGTGCCCGCGTTCTTTCTGCTCCGGGCTGCTTTGAATAGAGCCGCCCCAGAAACAAAGCGCCTCGGTGCTCGCGTTGAACTTTCCGAACGGTGCCGTGACGCGGCGATGCGGCGCCTCCGATTGTCGGGAAGCGTTCGGTGTCACCGCCGGGACCTGCAGCGAGGAGCCGCTGAATGGGAGCTCTGCTGGGTGGATGGGATCCTCAGCGGGTCGGGTGTTGCCCTTTTCGGGCTGTGAGTTTGCTGTGCGAGGGGTGTTCCGTGTGGGAAAGAAAGCAAAATCACTTTTTAAGCAAAAAAAAACCTGGATTCTGCTCGGTGTTGGACCAGCAGAGATGTTGGTGTCTATGGAAAGGAAAAAGCAGGGAACGTTTCTGTCACCTTTGGCTGAAACTTTACCAGCAAGGGTGTATGAGGGCTGCGCTCAGCAGGACCGGCCCATGCCATCTCCCTGGAGGAAGCCTTTCTGCAGCGCTGTGAGCTGCCTGCCTTCGGGACAAGGTTCAGGTTAGGAAGCATTTGGATTTGTTGGCCTTCGTGCTCTTCAGGTAAGGGTTGTTTCCCTGGAAAATCCTGCAGAGGAAGAACACCTCCACCCCAAAGCCGCCCCGGCAGTTGTTGCTGGGCGTTGCTGCTGTCCCACGCCGCACTGATGCTGTTCAGCCTTATGGCAGCAGTGGTTTTTGTTTGCTGTCCGTCTTGCCAAGCTCATCCCTCCATGCAAATGCAAGCAGAGTAATGAAAGGCGCTCACAGTGTCTTCCTTGAGGAGCGCTAGATTTTGGTTTAATCTCTTGCTGTCAATGGGAAGCGCAGCGTCTGTGTTTGTTTCACAGCTTTCTGCTGGTTCCGGGAGCAGTCTGGCAGAGCCTGCAGTTACTGAGCGAGAGTTAGAAAGGGTTTGTTTGAAGTTCTCTGCGTTGCACAGCATGTGGGCTCTCGGTTCTGCCCCAGCACTGTCAGCCAGCAGCTGTTCCAATGGGGCAGCAGAAGGACTTTGTGACCAAGGGGAGAAATCTGTGCCAAATGTCTGCAGCTGAAGAAGGGCAGCAACTGCGTGACCTGAGCAGAGGAGATGGCGGCAGGCGATGGTTAAAGCTGGGTGAGCAGAACTGTGGAGCAGGGGGAGCTTGGCTTCGTGCCCAAGGTGTGGGGGTTGAATGTTATTAACCCTGTGGGATGGGCACACCGTGAGCCTTCAGTCGTGGGTGTATGGGGCTGCTTGATGCTCGCAGCACCTTTGGGCTGTCTGTTGTAAGTGGTGTTTTCATAGGCTGTGATGGAGGATGTGCATAGGAAGGGGGCTGAGGTAAGGAAACTCTTTCTGTTATGGTGCTGGGATGGAGGTAATAAAGTGTTCCTTGGGCTCACGAGGAGCTGTTCCATGGGGCTGCCTGCGGCCCCTTTAAAACTAAGTGCAGATATTTTTCAAGTCTTTCCTCTGAGAGCTGGTAGGGGAACCCAGTGATGTGTCGGATTTCATTTTGTTTCCTCGTATGTGTGCATGTATTATTAATGGGGAGGCTTGATGATATGCCCTGGTGGCATTGCAGAGCAGCGAAGACCACATTGCCACAAACTCAGGCGTTATGATCTGAATATAACGCATACAGCTCACTTCCAATTGCAATTTAGGAAATCAAACGTGGATTTTCACTGTAAATAAAAAGCGTGCCCAACTGCTTTGGTCAAACAGGACAACTCATCTGTGGAAACCACAGGACGGAGCCTGTATACAAAGGAGGTGGGGATGGGAGCTGCCCGCAGCGCGGCCTTCGGCATCCCAGAGGGCAGGGAGGGATCAGTGCTGGTAATAGCAAGGTGACAGCAGGTGTGTGAGAAGGAAAACCCAACCAACAGGAAGTCTGTGGTCGTCTGTCTGCTGGCAGGAGGCACTGGGATGTAGTAGATGTAGGTGATGGCTAAGGAATACCCCATCTTCACCCATGCAGCGTGTGCGTACTCGTCAATTAATTAGACCTTGGGTATCTGGCAGCTTTCTATGGGGCGTCGTTGAGAAATTGGGCACCTGCTTTGAAAACCAGATAGTTTGCTCTGTAGAAAACAGCTGTGAATTCACATTTAATAAATATCCTTCACAAACTGCCAGCAGTTGTGAACCACACGGGCATTTGGCAGGTGAGATCTGTGTGTTGTGGGATGTAGTCCTGTTCACACTGAGCTCGTGGCAGGGGGGGATGCACACCAACGTGTGCTTTGTCTGAATTACAGCTCATCAATAGGAAGAAGCAGCAAAGCTGGAGGCACAGCATCGCTTCCCAGCAGTGCTCCTGTCAGGGGCAGACCTGTTGCTTGATAATCCTGTTAGGTGAGGCTCTTCCCTATGCACAAGATCACCTTTTGGAGGTTTTAATGCAACAACTTCAGCACCTGAGAACATCTCAGCCTGTCCAGTGAGTGCTTTGCTGTGTGCGTGCATCGCTGCTGCATGGCCATTGGGGTATGCCCTGTGCTGGGCTGGAAGCTCCAGTGCCATGGTGAGGGATGCAGCTCCATGCCTGTGGGCTTGAGGGGAGAGGGGCTGCTTGTGACTGAGTGGAAATAACTGAGCACGAGAATCCTCTTAAAAGAGCTGGCCTGTTGGGGGGTGAAGATAGAGGTAAAGAGGTGAGGAACGGCTGCGTGGAGGTGTGGTAACCCCTCCTGTCTGCACTGGGCGCAGCCTGGTGTGGCGGAGGGGCTGTGGGTGCGCACAGAGCCGTGGCTCTGCAGCTCTTTCACCACCAGCTCGCAGATTCTGAGGGCTGCGTTGTCTCTGGGAGCCCAGCCAGGGAGTTCATTGGACTTTCAGCTGAGCAGCAAGCAGGGCTCTGGTGGACTTCGCACCCCAGGGTTGCAAGCACAAACTGCAGTGCATGTTATAAAAAGAGATGAGATCTGGGGGCTCCATTCTCTCCAATGTGTGCATTTGGTCTCTCTCACACGAACCATTCTGTGCAATGCAACAACACCAGGCCTGCACTCTTCCACACCAACACTTAACAGTTAAAACACCCCCAAACAGAACCACTTTGTCTCCGTAGGAGCTTGAACAGGACCTTGACGTCAAGGGCTGTAAAAATTCTTTACTCGGAATGTTGTTCTTTTCCTCTAGAAGATAATGGTTAATTTCTTGAAGCTTGTTTTGATTTCTTTTTTTTTTTTTCCAGCTCAGGTCCAACCCAGTCTGATTTTTAGAGCTGAGAATGCAGTGTTTGTTTATGCAGAAGTTAAAAGCATAAGCTAAGCTGCTATTAATTACAGCCTTCTTTGTGTGCGAGTTCTCCAGGAGTTCAGCCTGATTCCTCGTATTGTTGGCCAGACAAAGGGCAAGGAGCTCTGTGCGAGGAGAGGAAATGACTGCGTTCTGTGCCCTGAATGTCCATATTAGGTATAAACTAAATATAGGAGTGTAATCCAGGAGTGAAGTCATATCTGTGTGTTTTCATGGGAAGAGCTAATGAGATCAGTCAGCGCTACTGGATCGCCTTCAGAGCTTTTTGGCTCCGTTCAAGAATGACTATTTTGGCTAGACTTTGGTCTGTGCTTTGGAGGGCTGCTATTTTTAAATGAAGGAAATCGGGTTGTTTTTTTTTTGCGTGGTTTTGTCTAAAAATAAAATGTGAAAGAAAGCACAAGTGGGTTGCTGTAATCCTTCGAACGATGTTTTAGCTGCCCTGGTGTGACACGCTGTGCTGGATCCTAATGAGGTGAGGCAGCAACCTGGAGGAGGAAGCTCTGCTCTGCAAACGGGGATCTGGGATCCTGGTGCTGAGGGATGTGCACTCATGGATGGCGCTGGGACCAGAAGCAACAGCAAGCAAGCCTCCCTGCAAACCTTCATGCTTTAGCAGCTCCAGAATCCAGATTCCAACTCCTGTTTCGGCCTGAGACGATGTTTTCTCCTTGCTGGAGCGTTTGAGTGCCCTGTTAGCAGGGGGTACCGTTCAGAACTGCAGCTCTGCTTCAGTGAATTTTGAGAATTTGAGCAATGTTTTCATTGCTAGGCAGTTCTCTTCCATGGCTATGGATGTTTTCTCTCTGGTTTGGTTTTCTGGCAGTTGGTTTTTAGCTGTGTTGCTGCTTTCACATGTCAGAACTCCCTGGTGATGGATTTTCTATAGAGAAACCCGTAGTGCTGAAGACTCAACAGCCTAATTGGCAGTTTCCTACTTAATATTGCAGGGATGTGTCATAGCAAATTTCAGTGGATTTGGACACGTTTGTCCTTATCTGGGTTTGTTACAGCTGAGTCACTTTGTTAAACGTATTGAAAAGGGGTGGAAAAGGTGAGCTTGCTTATTTTTCCTACGTCAGATGAGGAGAAGCTCACGTGTGGGCTGTGTCGAATAACCCCACGTTCTTGTATTCATGCCATCAAGCTGATTTCTCCACTGAAGAAAGCGATGGACAATATTTAATGCACGTTTTGAACTGATTCTCACAAAGGATGACCATGGCATAATGTCTTTTCTCCCAAGATCATGAAGCACTCTATGAATTTCTACTGAATCACAAAGTTACTTTCATACATCCTGAAAATCCCACAGCTTTTTTTCCCCCAAAAGCTCTGTGCTAAAAACCAGGTAGCGGTAAGAGCTGCACAAAGCCGCCCAAGACAAAACTGCTAATGATTAGGATAGGAGTGGCATCACAAGGCTGAATACAGCCTCGTCCTAAAATGGTCGCTGCTCTGCGAGTCAGCTGTGTGACACAGCAGTGATTGAGGAGCTGTTTGGATGGGCTGAGAGATGTTTTGGTTTGCGGTGTGCTGTCAGAGCTGTGGGCCTCGCAGGGAGCTCCGTGGGCTCATTCATTCATTCTGAAATGCTCGGGGGGTTGACGTGGATGTTGGCTGACGTGGGAATTGGTGAGAAACCAAGTGACGATGACGCAGCTCGCCAGGAGCCTTGGGTTGCTCTTCCCCTGGGTGGGGTGGGTGACGATCATCGTGTGGAAACCACAAATTAATCATCGCAGTCTTTTGTATTGGCAGATGGTTCCAGGTACGAGCACAGCTAACCTGGTGGAGTGCTACCGAGCTTTAGGTTCCCATAGAAAGGTTGAAGAGAGGGGTTGTGCTCCTCGGTGCAGCTCGTATGGGGATCACTTGTGCTGTCCCACTGCTCTGCCCCAGGTGCTGCCTGCCCACCCCTCCTCCTGCACATCTTATCTGCAAGCCTTGCCCTGCAAGCAGCACGGAATTCTGTTTATCCAGCTTGGTGAGATAAAGGCCGGAGCTGAGCTGGAAGGATTGAGGCTGATACTGCTGGGCTGTTCTCTGTGCTATGTGGGGAACGCTGGACCGCTCCCCTCTGCATTTCCACCCCTGGGCTTTGAGCTGCTGTGTGTTTTTCGCTTGGATCACTTTGTTATTCCCCCACAAACAGTTTCCTTTTAAAACACTGCTCCGTATGGGATTATTTGCTTATTTTTCGGATGAGCTCACTGCTCGTGAAGCATGCAGGAGCGATTGTTATCTGCTCTTTGGGGCCATGGGCGCACATCGTGCTGCTTTTCTCATGTCATCTTCCCAGCAGAGTATTTTCTTAGTTAACCTGAGATACGGATTGCTGAATTCAAGACCTGATCTTTTATTATTAAGTATTTTTTAGTCTGTTTGCTTGAACTTCCATCTATTGCAGTGGAGAAAATGGCTCTTGAGCGGCTCTTGCAGAGACATCGAGCAGCCCATCGCCCTGCAGAAGAAGTCCATGCGTGTCCCAAGCAGCAATGCAGTGCCTTGGCAGCACAGTGCTGCTCCCAGTGACACAGCATGGAGGTCTGAGCAGCAGCTCCTGCTGCATCCAATGCAGGAAGATAGGAACGGGCCTCTTGGGCAAGCACTTACAAAGCAGAATCCCTTGCCTCAAGAGCATTGAAGCCAGAAGTTTCTTGGCGTTCTGACCGCATTCCTTTTCCAGTATGTGCTCAGAATAACTTGGGACTTTTTGGAGCAGAAGTGGGACAACCCTTTGAATGCAGATAGAAAAGTCTGTGCTTCGTTAAGCTGTTCAGTTGCAGCTTTGGAAATGCATTCTGTTTTGTTAAAGTTGCTTTTGGTTGGTGGGCTGTAATCCTTTCTTTTTTTTTCCTGATTCAAGCAATCTAAGCAGCCCATAATGATCAAACAGAAGTAGAAGCTGTCAGATTGCTTGGTCGTTTTGAATATTATGCTCACGCTGGGAGAGAAGACAAGTTTCAGTACAAGTTGTTGTATTATGGCATAAGTGTGTTTGACTTTTTTTGGTCCTCATTGGAATTGCCTTGGGATTGGCTTAGGAAAATGGGCTGTGCCATAAAGTCCCAACTGTTTTTTGTTCCCAAAGCAATTTTGCTTTGGGTTCCAGATGGCCCAAGACTTCGTTTGTAGCACAACGAACCGCAGCGCTCCTTGCATTGGAGAGTGCTTTATTTCAGCTGTGATCCTTCCATCTTCCCCTGGAAATAATACAGTCCTGTGGTGATAAAGAAGACATGGGTGCAGGTGAGATGAGACCTCGGCAGCATGTGTTGTATTAGCTAGCTCTGCTGCCTGGCTTCGGTGTCAGAAGTGCTGAATTAAAGATGACTGAGCAGAGCTCTGTGTCCTTAAGGTTGGAACTGTGGGCTGAGCCTGGCGTCGTGCTTGCTCACAATTGAAGGCTGAGATAGGTTCTGTATCATAGAATCATTTCTGCTTCACAGTGCAAATTAGTCTGGGAAGTAATGCATATACATAGAGATAGGTATATAGATGGTGGAAGCAGGAATGCACTCGTTGTGCAGCAGCTCCCATCCTTAGTGGTTATATATGCACAGCAGAAAGCTGTGCGTTGAGCTGAGTGCCCAGGCTGGCTGCTCTCTCTCACCAGTTTGTGATGTATGCAAAGCAAAAAGCAAGCACAAAACCCAGCAACTTTCCTTCTTCAAACGTTCATTAGTGGAAGTGGCAAAGGTTTGAAGAAAAAGGGCTGTACATTGTCCACAACAAAGCACGAATTGAGGGCAGCAGAAATTGGTTTGAATCCTTCTGTTCTGGTGGCAACTTCCCTGCTGAAAGGCATGGGAGTTTTTTAAAGGTAAAGGATCTTTTTGAGACACTTTGGATGAAAAGCTTTCTTCTTTCCCTGCCCTTTGGAAGTGCTGCTGCTCACTCTGACACTTGCACAGTCTGTGCTCTCCCCACTGGGGCCCCTCTCAGTGGCTGGGAACTGGCAGAGAGCTGGAGAAAAAGCAATTCCTTTGGTGAGTGCCCAAACCTTACTGTGCTCCTGTTTAAATGGATCTCCACCAGTCAGTGCCCAGGCTTTCAGCCCTTCCAGTCATCTGCCCTGCATTTCACATCATTGTTTGGTGCACTGTGTCAGAGAAGGGCAGTCAGTGTGTCCTACAGCACAGTCCAATGACAGCAGCAGAGGAGGAATCAGCACATGTCTAAAGCCCAGGTTGATTGAAATCATTCTTGGAAGCGTTCTGATAATAATACACAAAATCCTGTAGGTTTTTTTTTATATACAGCAGCCTCAACTCCTGAACCAGGGCTCAGACTTTACAACAGGACTCAAGGTTTCCAGTGTCTGCTTCCATCCCACTGAAAACTCAGATTTTCCAGCTCAGCTCTACACACTGCACTGTCAGGGCAGCGATGGGATGTGTGCCATGGCTGGCTGCCCTGGGGTTGCTCACTGCTGTTATACAATAACCTTTCTTGTGGCAGCATTTGTTGATAAGTTTGCTATTAAAAAATGTCTTTGGAATATGAGCAGCAAAGTTCCAGAGGGCACAGCTCTGTTCTTCCTTGTAACAGCCGTTGGTACAGCCAAGGTTTGGAGCTGCTGCTTGCAGTTGGCTCGTTGCAGTGCCATGCAGTGAGATGAGCAATGGACTGGAAGATGGCTGTAATTAATTACTGTGCCTGGGGGAAGACGAAGGAATCAATCCAACAAACGATGTTGGGAAACTGCTGTTGAATGTGTGGCTGCTCGGGGTGAATTGCACTGCAGTCGTAGGTATATCTGCTACCAAAACAACGTGGTGGGAAGATCCAAGAGGAAAACACACAAATAAAATAACAGAGCCCCAATATGTGAAGTGTGTTCTATGCTCTGAGGGTGCTTGTCTTCGTGTGTTGCATAGGGATACCTTTGAGTGGTCTGTTCAGTGCATTGGGAGCATTCCTGCTGTGTGCTCTGCTCTGTGGGAGAGCAAATGATGTGCAGGCAGCAATGTCCATGATTTGCTGCTGAGTCTGCCTCTACATGAAGAGCTTTGAGTACCTGTGTATGTGGCACTGTGGCACCTTCTAACAGCTGTGATCTGTGCTCTCTCCTACAGGCTGGCAGCGACGGGGAAAGCATAGGAAACTGCCCTTTCTCACAGAGGCTCTTCATGATCCTTTGGCTGAAGGGAGTGGTGTTCAGTGTCACAACAGTTGACCTGAAGAGGTAAGGAATGCTTGGTGCATCTCAGGAGTAAGAGTACAGTGTTTGCATGGGGCTTCTGAGTCTTGCATGGCTTATTTGCTGAAACACTATATATATATATATATATATAATCCTTAGAAATACTAAGCAACAACCATGGTATAAATGTTAGTGTCTACAATTACATCATAGTTATAGAGTCATAGAATGGTTTCAACCCCCTGCTATGTGCAGGGTCACCAACCAGCAGCCCAGGCTGCCCAGAGCCACATCCAGCCTGGCCTTGAATGCCTCCAGGGATGGGGATCCACAGCCTCCTTGGGCAACCTGTGCCAGTGCCTCACCACCTCTGGCTGAAAAACTTCCTCTGTTCTCCTGCAAAGCTGATCAGTAACGTGGGGTCTCTGCAAGCAGAGCATTGCAGGTTGCAACTTTGATCCAGTAGCCAATGGATGCTGGATAACTGTCACAAATAATAACATGCAGCCACCCTTCTCTTTAAGGATGTTAAGGTGAGGTTGGTTATCGTGCAGTGGGAATATAGGAATGGCACAGTGCTGCTTGTCACCTGAGCTGTAACTCCTGCATCCATGGGAGGAATACCTGAATGGGTGAGAGGGGAGAGATGGAAATGGAGGAATCTCAGTTTACTGGGGTTGGGTGTATTTTATTAGAAGTAGTAATGCCCCATTCAGCAGAGATCTGCTCCTCTCTGGTGGGAACAGCACAGCACCAGTGTGACGTCAGGGTCTGAACTCTCTAGAGAGAAGAAACTGCTTGTGCACACAAAGCTTATTCTTGGAAATAAAGCCAGTAGGAATGCAGCATTCTCCGAAGAACTGAGTGTAAGATGTGTGAATCCTGTTGGACTCTCTTCTCTCTCTTCTTCTGTTGCTCTCTTCTTTTAATCTGGTTTTGAAGGGACTGACTTGGTTTGCTTTCGCTTCAAGAAATAAAGCATCCTCCACTCTCCCCCTCCGTTTGGACTCTGACAATGCTGGTTTTCAGTTACCAGTATTACCTAATTCTCTGCCATAAGGCTGAGGCAGACCACTCCAACAGAGGATAAAAAAGAGCAGCTTTTGTCCATTGTTTGCAGCTTTAAGATGCTCTCTGGCCAACGTGGGGTATTACTGCAGATGTAATAATGGTTGGATGGGGAAAGCACAGAACGAGTGCAGGAATAGGTCAGATGAGCTCTGTATTTTGTTGCACACTGAACATCTTCTGGTGAAGGATGGAGCACTGAGGCTGGTTCAGGTTTGAATAGAGGGTGATGTAAACTTTAATAAAGCTTTGGAAGAGGGAGAGACAAACAGAACTGTTCTGAATGGTTTCGTACCCCATTGCAGTGCATTGCAGAATGCCAACTGCTCGAGTGGAAATGTTTTATGGTGGTTTGTCCCCTGTTAGCATTACCAGAATGTGATATGTGCTGGATAGGCTCTGCTTTAGCACTTCCAATGTTGTCACAGGAAACTGATTTCACAAATCCATTGTTCAAGCTAATTACTGTGGTGGGTTTTTTTTTATCCTGTTATAGGAAAGCAAACTTGAGTAGTGGATAGCAGTGTGCTTTTTGCATCTGAATTTGTTTGGCTAGCCAGAAGGCAGCGTTCCCTTGCAGAGCATGCTTCAGCCTCAGTGTGACTTCTGCTCAAGGGTAAAAGCAGCTCTGTGCAGCTCCAAAGGTTGGATTTAACATCCAAACGGCTGGATGTAACAGCTCACAAGTCAACAACTTGGGATGCTGGAAAAAATGAGTCTGGGTTCATTGACTTGGTGACATGTACTTTTCCCCTCCATACTTGCACTGAGCATCACACTGCACTCACAGAGAACATTTTGCAGCCCTCAGTCCTCCTGTGAGGACACAACATGGGCACATGGGCAAACAAAGTGGGAAGTGCAGCTCTGTCGAAGAAATAACGCGTTTCTTCCCTCCGTGTGCTCAGACAGAGCCTTTATTCTTTCCCTTCACAGAAGCAGCATTTCATCTGATTTGTGCTGCTGACGAGCAGAGTTACAGTACATAAATCAGCCTGAGAGCATTGTTGGGCTTGTAGCAGCACTCAGGGCTGGGCTGCATTCAGTTGGGTTTCGAAATCCTATTTTAAACGTCTTGATTGTGTCATTTTTAGTTGGCAGATGAAGATTAAATAAAGAGACAAGTCAATATAAAAGACTGCCCAGGGCTGAGTGCACTTTCAGCAGCGTGAAATGCTGCTTAGGAACTGGTGGCAGCATTGGGTTTGGGTTTGTTTCCTGCTGATGCTCTCTTCACGTTGCTCTTTGGGCTCTCATTTCAGTACTGCCACAGTTATAAATCACAGTAGAGTTGGACATCAGTGTGCATCACATGGGAGTTGGACCTGCTGACCCTTAAGGGACCTTTCCAAGTCAGACAATTCTCTGATTGTGTCATGTGTGGGGCTGGCTTTTGCCTGATCTTCAAGGAATTATTGAAACAATGAGTGCTGTTCTGGTTTGTGGCAAAGGCACAGCCTGCTTGTGGCTATTCTGTAACCAAACAGTGATGCTGGGGAGTTTGCCCACGTAGTTAGCTAGCGATAGCTGGGTGTCTAAGCCTGTGCTCCTACCTCAGACATCACTGCAAGCTTTGGGGCGGGTGCTATCTACCATGGCATTGCTTTGAGTGGGTAGAGAACACTTTTTTAACAGCCCAATTTCATCTCTGAAGTGAACATCACTATAATATTCTTCATTCATGTTTGTCTGCTAAGGGAGATTGCACTTTCCCTTAGGTTTCAAGGGTGATCCGTCACACTGCAGTAAGCCAGGGTTTGTTGCATGTCTGCTGGGGAGTCAAACCCAAACTGGGGAGTCAAACCCAGCGCTGTGGGCTGTGCTTTGTTAACCTCTGCTTTCTTTGAAAGCTGCACCCAGTCCAAGTGGGGTGCTGCATGGGGCTCACGACATACCAGCCCTTGGGATATGCATTCTGATTCTTTGGAAAATGAGGTTTGGGTTAGTTTATTGTTTCTGGAGTTAGATATTGTTTTGTCATAGTGTTGCTGTAAATCTGGTGGTCCTCCTGTGTTGGTTTTTAACATGACATCCCCTGTGAGGAATGTTATCTAGGCAAAATGCAGAACTGGAAGTGAGCCACAATGACTTCCTCTAATTGTTGTGGGTTACAGAGATATTTAATGTATTTAAATGAAGTGTTCAGCTAAAGTTAATGCTTCCACTGATGGCAAACCTCAAATCCTAAAAGTAAGAGGGCAGTGACAATTCGTGCTTTGTGGAAGCTTAAAAATTGACTGAAAATGGTTAATACCTTGTATTAACATCTGACTTCTGCCACCTGGCTGAAAGCAGGGGATTTAATGGTCTTAAGAATGAAAATCCTTTTTCTTATTCAGTTTTTACACATACAGCCAAGTGCTCAGCCCTGCCCTAAGTACTCTGTGACACCGTGTTCCATTGCTGCCTCCTTGCAGTGGGCAGGAGGGGAAGATTGTGGCAGGAGACCTTAATCTTGTAAGAAAAGCTGCATTTCCAGAACAGACCTGTTGCTGTGCTGCTTAACAGCCTTTGAGTGCTGTCCCCAAAAGCTCTGCTTTCTCAGGCTGACCTCCTTTGTTACCAGCCTGCTTCCCTCTCCAGGCCCACTGCAGGAGGGAGAAGCCAATTCCTTATGGAGCAGAGAGCCTTTGTTTGGCTGGGGTTGGTACAACAGGAGCTGGAGCAAACCTTCCAGCAGCAAGAGACATCAGCAAAACCAGCAAGCGTTCAAAGCTTGGTTCTCTGTTTCCCTTGGGTCAAGTCATGTTATCATCCAGCATACATCCCTCTGTGCTGGTATGATGTGTAAATCATTCATATTTTTGCTGGAGGAAGCTTCAGGTGTGTTGTTTTTTAACACGATATTTAAAAATCACCTTGTGCAGAAACTGTGCACGCAGCTCATTCTTACACAGGGCTCTTTCAGGTTTGGTTGTTTGCAGAGGAGCTCTGTGCAGAGTGGGGGGGATTATCTCTGCCTGCAGATTACGCTATATATAAACTCTGTAGTCCAGATCTTGGAAAAGAGAAAGCGTGTTGGGGGTGTAGTGCTGTGTATCTCCCTGTCCCAGAATGTCCAACGTTGTACCATTGGCTTGAGGATAGAAAAAAAAACATCCAAAAGGTAGGAAGGAAGTGGCTTTTCTTAAGCACTTGAAATGAGTTGTTGGTAAGAAAACATCAAACATCAATCGAGATGTAGGGTTGCTTTTGCAAAGAAAAATAGTGATGTGTTTTCTGAACTGCCAAGAAGTTGGGAACCTCCAGCAGTGCTGTTGGATTGCAGCATGGAAAGGTGGGGTAGAATCGTAGAATCACCAAGGTTGGAAAAGACCTCAAAGCTCATCCAGTCCAACCGTTCACTATATCACAATAGCTCCCACTAAACCACGTCCCTTAACACAACATCCAGTCTTTTTTCTAATCCATTCTTATTTCTGTATTCCTTTGTATTTCATCCCAGAAAACCAGCAGACCTTCAAAATTTGGCTCCAGGCACTCATCCACCCTTTATAACTTACAATGGTGAAGTGAAAACAGACGTGAACAAGATTGAAGAGTTCCTGGAAGAAGTTTTGGCTCCGCCAAAGTAAGTGTTCAAATGAGAATTGTGTCACCTTAAATTAGATGGAATGGCCTCAGAGGGATTCCCTGCACTAATTAGGAACTTCTTTAGCATCCATAAATTGTAGATTAGGCTTTGGGAATAGTTTGGAGTTCTTTTACTCGTCAGCAGATGGACTGTGGATGATCACACAGAACTGATGATTACAAAATGCCAATGGAAAGTAATTTCCTAACATCCGATTTTTTTATATTGGACATGACAGCAAGTCCCAGAGATAGGAGTGCTCAGTATTTGGAAACTGAAGACACTGAGCACTTTTTGAGCTCATGAGATTATACAGCACAAGAGTGTGAAACGTGTGGGTTCTGAACTACAGCCAGTGGCAAAGTGCAGGCACTGCCTTTAGTGTGAAGGCCTTTCTCCTCTATTAAAGGATCTGGAGCCCGTGATTTTCTGGGGCTATAGAATGTGAGCTTGAGAAGAATCTCCTGCAAACAGAAAGCAGGCAGGAGTTCCATTCTTTGCCTCTTTTGCTCCATTGTGTCACAGCTCTGCTGAAGGAGCCTTTTCTTGTTGCCTTGGGTTGTTTCAAATGCTGCTCGAGGCAAATGCTTGGTTCAGAAAGCAGCAGTGTGCTTTTGTTTGCCTCTGAGATGTTGGGTTTAAAACTTTCCCTTGATGGCAGCACGGGCTGTTTCTTACAAAATGCCATTTCCTACAAGCTGACACATGGTGACCATCATTCTGATTTTTGCTTTCTAGATACCTGAAACTTTCTCCAAAGCACCCTGAGTCCTACACTGCTGGAATGGATATTTTTGCCAAATTTTCTGCATTTATCAAAAATTCCAGACCCGAGGCTAACGAAGGTAAGTCCCTGCAGTCAGCACTGTGCACATATTGCTTTGTTTTCTCAGTGTTATTTACAACCCATGCACTCTTTGCATTGCATTGAGTTGGAAAAACAGCTGCTGCAGAAGACGAGGAGGAAACAGTGAGTTTGACACAGAAGTATTCCAGCATTCCAGCATGTTCTGCCCTGGCAGTAAAGGGGTGTGTTGTGGTGTGTGTGGATGGCAGGGTGGTAAATAGCTGTGTTTCTCTTGCTGAGAAATGCTTTTTGTTTCTGTGGGTTCTGCTGCCCTCTGCTGCTGTTTGTGCAGAACCTCCACGACTGCTTGCTCAGTTCTGCCTTGGAGCTGAGCATGTGACATTAAAGAGATTATGTTTAAATGAATAGCTTAGCTTAATGCTAATTACTTTAAGCCAGTTAGGAAACGTCTTAAGAAACTGACATAAGCCACTTTTTAAACCAAAAATAAACATTCTTAGAGCAATTTAAAATGCTGCAAGCTCATGTGTAAACCAACTTTTAGATAACATGCATCTATGTGGTATTTAAAGGCATTCCAGTTCTGTTTCAGTGTTCCAAGTCACCACAAGTGAATTCCAAGTCAGCAGCAGCAGTGGTGTTGCTACAGAATTTGTGCAAGGACCAGCAGTCCTTCACTGTGCCATCTGTTCTGGGGAGCACAGTGATGTGGGTTTTGGATTTTAGATCAGGTGTCACTGTTCAAAAGGTTAATTTGCTTTGGAATTTGCTTGCTGTAGTTTGTTTCTTTTTCCTGTCCTTAACTCCTTCCTCTGTAGCCTTAGAACGTGGCCTCTTGAAAACCCTCCAGAAATTGGATGAGTACCTGAACTCTCCTCTCCCTGACGAGATAGATGAAAACAGCATGGAGGATATTGCAGTTTCTACCCGCAAGTTTTTGGATGGCAATGAGATGACACTAGCAGACTGCAACCTGCTGCCCAAACTGCACATTGTGAAGGTAAATGGCCTGCGGGGTGTTGAGTGAGGGGGAAACACTGTGGGCTGGGGCAAGCTGGAGTCCAACTCCTTCCAATCATGTGTAGGATCCCACCTTTAAGTGCAATATTAGCAGAAAAGAATGATAGTAACAATGCAGGGAGCTCAACTGGGGGTTGCACTCAATCAGGGAGTAACAACTGGGGGGGGAAAAAGTCTGGAAAGCTGGAAGGGAGGTAGCAGAGTAAGTGCAGGAGAGGAGGTGGACCTGTGTAATCGCGGCTTGGTCTCTTCTCACTGCTTCCAGTGACCTTTGTACGTTTTGTACTGCAGATGGAGCCACAGATTAAGCTTCTGCCTGGGTGCAGGAGTGTTTACTTTGGTGAGGACAGAATTAAAGGCTGTGTGAGGCAGCGTGCTGTCGGGTCCAGGCATATCCCAGAGGGACGGGTTCTGCAGAACGTGAATGTGTTGGAAGAGCAACAGAGCGAGAGAATGAGGAGAGATGGAGGAGTGCTTGGAGCGTGGCAGTTCGTAACCGAACCCTTCTGTTCCAGGTGGTGGCCAAAAAATATCGCAACTTTGAGATTCCCAAGGAAATGACGGGGATTTGGAGATACCTGACCAACGCTTACAGCAGGGATGAGTTCACCAATACCTGTCCTGGAGACAAGGAAATTGAAATAGCTTACAGTGATGTAGCCAAGAGACTCACTAAGTAAACAGCACTTGCAAAAAGAGACGACTTCTTGCGTATTCCGTAACAAAGCTTCTAACAGACTGCTCTTTTCATATAAGATAGCAATTTTTTTTTCCTTTTTTTTTTTTTTCTTTTTTTTTTGCATGAACTTGCAGTTATTCAAAGTTATGGTGGATAGACCAGGTACAGTAATTACCTAAAGTTTGCAGATTTAATTATAGGCTTGTTTTTCCTTACCTCTTTTCATGGCAAGTCGTATTATTAATGCAGTTATGTTACTATTGTTGTGGGGTATTGGGTTCTTCGGTATGAAGAGTTCTCTTGCCCCCATTCCTTTTATTTGCAAACATTTGGTCCCCATCTACAAATTGGTCTGGGATACTGTCTTTCTGTATGGTACAAGGAATATTTATGTATTTTGGAATTTATTGCTCTTCCAGAAGATCTGTAACACAGTTGTCACATGTGCAACACATCGAGCTGTACCTGTTCGTCTATCCTGTTTTCATATAGAAGGGAACTTACTCTCCAGAAAAGCCATTTGAGAACTATTGGCAATGCTTTTAAAATAGATTTATATATATATATATATATATACATATTATAATTCTCTTGGATTTGAAATCACAGTCATGGAATTATTGAGAATGGACTCACACGTGAAGCTTGGATTTGAATGACCTCAAACATCAGGGAGTTTGAGTCCAGGCTCGTGCACTGCAGCCAGGAGCTCACAGTGCAGAGTTCACATTTAGTTGTGTCTTCAAGAACGTGGTGAGATCAAACAACAGCAAAGCAGTTGACAGCTCACACTTATCCCAAATTCTGAGTTGCAGCACATGAACAGCTGTCAGGATGCCCTTTTAACATCACGAAACCAAAAGAATTGGATGCTTGCCATCTGTTCACCTTAAGCATTTCAAGTGGCTTTCTTTTTGGTAGTTCAGAGCCTTTATTTTGTATAGGTCTTTCTGGTGATATTTACTTACAGATCTTTGCTGTCAGAGGCAAAATGTGTCAACATCAGCGACGAGCAGCTGCTGTACGTGTGGGTAGCAGTGCAATGATGGGCGATGCAAAACTGAACGCTGAGAGCCCTTCGAGTCAGAGTCTTTCTGGGAACTTTTGTAAGCTGTTTGATGTTCTGTTTGTCCTAAAGAAAGCTGAAGTGACCTTTAAAGATAACACTTGCCTTAAATTATAGCGTTCCCTTTTCTTTTTTTTTAATCTGAAAGGATATCTGTTAGTTACTCCTGTAAAAAAGGGTGCGTGGAATCCAGTCCTGTACACTAAACTTACCTGAACTGCTTTCTGTGCATCTGGATTGCAGCTTTGCATGATCATAATCGTTGCACTACTATACCTAATCTTTTTACTGCAACACTGAGGAATAGCACTGCAATTTTTTTAAGAACCAATTTTCGAGTATTTCTAAAGTGGGGAAATAGTTTTCTTGTTTCAGATGAATGATTTTGGTGCATGGAATAAACGGCTCGGTTATTTTTAAGAGACCACCATAAACGACTCCAAAGAACACTAGACTTATATGCCTATTTTTTTGTAAAGCTACTTTTGTATTTAACTGATTTCAGAAGCTGGAAAGTGCTATTCCTGGTCGGTTGTCCTTGGAATATTTGCCATTCTGCAATAACACAAAGGCCCTCACACTTTTATACGCTATTATTTTTGGTAAGCCCAACTTTTCTAAGCATCCTGCTTTTGCTACTTTACCTACCCGTGACATTAGCTTGATGTAGAAGAGGTAGAGCGAGAGATGTGCATTTGTACACGTGGCTTGTGGTGCCTTGTCCTGCCTTCCTAGAGCTAGAACTGCAGTGTAAAGGCAATTAGAAGGCCTGTTACACATCCTTCTAGAAAACCATAGATACACTTAGACCTTACTGTGACTTATTACAGGAGTGTTCAGGCACAGAAAGAAAATCCTGCAGAGCGACCTGGTTGGGAAGAATTAACTGTTGCCCTTTCTTAGTTGTTGTGTTCTGATGTCACGTTCTCACCCCGAATGCAGTTTCTCAGCCATAATGATCCTTTGTAGGGGTTCAGTCTGTGCTGCAGTGTGAGATGTAGAAAAAGGGATGACTTCTTTTGTCACATAACAGCATTTGTGTTGATATAGAGTTGGAAAAGGTTGTTGTGGCGCTCCTTGCTCGTACGGTTAGCCCTTCAAAACAGAGAATAGGAAGGGATGCCATCAGTTTGTTACATTCTGAGCTCCCCTTTAAAGCCCCAGTCGCCCCTTGCTGCTGTCTGAGGCTCTTTCTGAGAGCAGCTGGCCATTGCACTCAGCACACCTGCACGCATGTCAGCATGGAGCAGCTCTGTGCAGCCGCTGTTGTGTGTGCTGCCTGCACCTCAACGCACACAACTGCCAAACCTGCTCAAGCAGCAGCGTGCTGCCTTGTAATGATAATATATTCTGATAATATATTCTCCCTGCTTTCCAGGCAATCTTCAGACCATTGTAATACGCTATATTCAGCATGAAGTGTTTTAATGATGCTGTCTGAACGCTTGTAAACAAAGCTGAGGCTCTTGCTGTAAGGAATGTATGCTTTATGTCCTCACAGTGCAGCGTTGAGCATTGGAGCCTTTCTTTTGGGGACACAATTCAAGCAAGTGCCAGGTTGGTCATTCCAGAATGTGTGACAGCTGTGGAAGGGCCCAGTGTCCTCTTGGCTCCTTAGGCACAGCTGAGTGGTGCTGGGGCAGAAGCTGGCCATAAATCCCTTGTGGCTTCAGCAGAGCTCAGTGGGGCACAGCGCTGCTCTCCCCCAGGTGAGCTCTGTGCATCGCTGGGTGGTGCGAAGCCTTCGCGTCTGGTGTGGGCAGAGCGCTTTCATCTGGCCCCAATCAGCAGCCCGACATTAATTAAAAAAAAAAAAAAACAAAAAAAAAACAAAAAAAAACAAAAAACCCTTTCATAACTATGTAAATTCTTGACTTCTGTCAACTTGTTTACAATCTGATCTTTGAATGCATTCTTAATTTCATCAAACAGCAATTAATCTAGCCCTGTTTAAATTTAAAATGATGCTCCTAGCCCCTTCTGAAGCAGTTACCCTTTCAAGTAGGCATTCCAGTTTGCAAGCTGGCTGCATGTATTAGCACGCTGAGCAACTTGCTCTAATCCCGAGCTGAAACACTCTGAATTTTCCATTAAAACAGGTGACTTGTGTTCCCCGAACAGAAAACCCATCTGGTTTTGTGTGGGAGAACATAGGAGAGTACACGCATGATTTTCTTTCCTTTTCCTTTTAACAAAACTTCCCTTCTCTGAGAGATTCCCCTGCGTCCCCAGCTGCGGGTTGACCGAGAGCCATGGGAGCTTCTGGAAGGTTCTGTGCTCCCTGCAGCTCTCCTGCCTGCCTGCAGCTCCTGCAGGTCTGTGTCAGTGGCCCTCGTGGACAGGCGCAGCCACAGCTCTCCTACGTTTGCATTTTCCCATCAAATTGGTGGTTTTTTTTCCTGCGGCGGGCATGCCTGAACCCATGGAGAGCTGCATGTCGTTCCATGATAAGAGGAGAGATGTAATCGAGTTTTTATGCTAAAGTAGCAAATTAGCATTTCATATCAAAGGAGCACAGACATGAATAAATGGGAGATGCCTGCGCCAAACCCGCTGATGCCTATCTCAGTGGAGAACAAAAAGTGGCAAAGTGCAGTCAACAGTTTTTTTCCACCCTTTGCCACTCGGAGTACGATCTGAATGCATCCCATTAACATTTTTTCCCTCTTTTTTCAGAAGAAAGCTTTATCCCCAGTGCAAAATGTTTAATCTGCCTCAGAACCCGTGCCACTAACTTATGCTGTGTTCATAGAGGGAGGGGGGAGCGGAGCAGGATGGGTTACGGAGGCTCCCAGCACAGGGCATGGGGAATACTTGAAGAGTTGATCCGATCTGTTGTAGTTTGCTTCTGTCCTTCACTCTCTGGAACATCTTTTACAGATATCCCAGTGTACTGCTGGCAGCTATTGTTAAAAATAAAATTATATTTTCACTACCAAGCAGATCTTTCTGTTGTTATTGAGGACTTGTGGTGTGCGTAAGCTGGGACGTGAACGCGGTGCCCTGAACTCCTGGGCAAGGTCTGAGTGGATTCAGCTCTCAATCTTTGTTTTTTCAGTGCTGCTTCAGGTGGAATGCACTCTGCTGCTCACGTTACTGCTGGCTGCAGTGCCTCTTAGCAGAGCAGTAGAACAAGTTGAGTATTCTCCTACAGAAACTTGGAGGAGGTTTGTGCCCCCCCTCCGTTTCCCACATTCTTACGGGGAAACTCTTAGGAATTTAAATGTGAGTGTCTCGTTGCTCTCCAGGATACCACATTTTCAAAGTTAAACTGGAAGAATTGATAACTGTGACAATTGTAACGGATTTTCAGTATTATTTCCAACTGTCTTGCACCCGAGTCACCACCTCAAGAGCTGAATTTGTGTCTGCAGACATCACAGACTGTGACTTTCAGTGCTCTTAGCCCACGTTTCAGCTCTTACTGCCTTGTGCTTTGTAGGCATGTCTGAGCTGGTTGTGGTCAACACTGCGTGCCCCTGTCTGGGTGTAGGTGGGTGCATGGAGCAGAGACCAGCAGCCAGGGGTGGAACTTGGGAGCATCATCCCATCCATTGCTTGTCTTGTGAGCATCTGAGGTTCATTCAAGTCTGAATTTTTTTCCCTTTTGAAAGGAAACCTGTGGAATCCAGGTTACGTCCCAGAGCCCACGGTCTGTAATGTCATCATACTGAGTGAGAGCATGTGCAGGTAAGGAAGGCGCATGAAGGAAGTGGAGCCATTAAGCCCTTGGTGGGATTCCATCCCTATGGCACCGTATGGATGTGCTGACAGCAGGGGTTGTGATCAGAGCAGGGTTTTGCAGTGAGATCTGCAGGCCTTGGGTTTGCTCACGTGCGCACAGAACCACATGGAGCATGAGGTGGGAGAACAAGGTCCTCATGTTACACACACACACTGAGAGGGGATGGGGTTGAGCTATGAAGATGTTAGTGCTAAATATTCTGTCTAATTATAACTTGCTGCTTCCAATTAACTGATGGCCTTCATGCTTTTCACTGGAAACTGTTTTAAGACCTTTCATGTGACACGTTTCGCGTGACATTTTATGGCAAAGAGGTGGAACCGATCCGTTTTCATAACACTTCAGTAATATTAATTGCAGCATGGAAAAATCCAGAAACAATTTTCTCATTATTTCTTCAGACCAACAAAATGCAGCTGAAAAAGGCCAAGGAAACCCTGCAGGGTCCTCATTGGTGTAGGAATAAAGCAGCTTGTCTGAGGGCAGCTGAGATTCCTATGGAAGGAGAAAGGAAAACGGGCAAACCTTTGTGTTGAGTGGGATGGAAAGGGAACTGGTTGGAGGTGGTTGCCCGAGGGCTTTTGGACACTCGTTACAAGGAAGGCTGAGCATGAGCTGAGTGTCTGAATGTCTTTGCAGTCTCCAAGTCTCCAGGAGAAAGGGCGGATACAGTGACTCACAGATTGGGGCTGTGTTTGACTGTAGTGGTTCCCAAAGTGCTCTGTGAGTCACAGGCTTGGGATGGTGATGGGTCCATGGCAGCATTGGGTCTGGGAAGGCAGCGGGTCCTTGGCAATGGGTCTATGGTGATGGGTCTGGGATGGTGATGGGTCCAGGATGGCATTGGGTCTGGGATGGTGATGGTAGTTTTCATCCAACCTAAAGCAGGAAATGGTATTGGAAAAGGGTGAACGGTTCACAGTGGTTTGACGTTGCAATCCCAGGCATCTGGGAGCTGCTGCCATAGGGCTTCACTTCAGTGCGTTCTCTGCAACAGCAGGATTCCCCTGCAGCACTTGTGTCCAAGTGCTTGGGTTTGGGTGATCTGCTGTGCTCAGCAGGAAAAGATGTGAAGAGTAAAGAGCTGCCTGTCTTAACTGGGAGAGGAAAAGGAAGGTCTGCAGGTAAGCAGTGCTATGCTGCTCCGGATGCACTCGGTCTTGCTGCATTCAGAGCTGATGCTGGAGGGTTTCCAGAGCCAGCAAAGAGAACTCATGATTCTTTTGAGTCAGGAGAAGAGCTGCTGTGTTCTTACCACTGGACAGAGAGATGAAAACGGTTGCTAAACAAAGATCAAACGTGAACTTTATAAATAAACAAACAGAATTGATGCTAAGGGACGTCTCAACCGCTTTGCCTACGGCAAAGGGCTTGGCAGGACCTGGGAGATGACTGTCGGTCTGCAGATGGAATTGTTATTTTAAGGAGTCTGATTGAAGTAATATGGGGAAGAGTTGGGAGGCTGTGCTGCTTGAAATGGCCTTTTCTGTCCATGCCCTTCTCACAGCCACTTCTGCTCTCTGCTTTCCTACCAACACCACGGCTCACTGATGGGATTTCCCATGAGAGCTGGGCTGAAGCATAAACATGGGCTCGCACTTTGGGTGCGTTTGAAGCAGCCCTGCATGATGGAGCAGTGCTGGACTCATGAATCTGGGGCTTGGGGAAAGCATGGAGGGCTGTGTGCGGGCAGGGTGGCATCACAAATGAACGTGTGGGTCACAGGGACACGGGGTGGGAGAACGCTGAGCGTTACTGCAGCTCCTGCTGGTGTGCGTGGGCTTAAGGTGTAGGCAGACGTGTGCTGCTTCAGCTCTTCTTAATTTTAATTTCCTCAGGCAATATTTCTTACGGGGACTGGGAGTTCCTGCAGTTGGTGTTTTCGGGGAGGCTGTGGCTCTTTGTCTTGCTGCTCCCACTTGCTGAAGAATCGCCTGTGCCGCAGCTCACGCGCACGTACCGCAGGCATCGCCGTTCCTCTGGCCTCTACCCCATTTTTAACCCATTGCAATGGGTTCTACCCCATCTCTCAGCCTACTGCGATGGGTTCTGCCCACGTCTAAAGCCATTGCCGTGGGTTCTAGCCCACTTCTAAGCCCACTGCAATGAGTTTTAACACATTTCAGAGTGTTTTCTGGACTTAGAACCGGCATCAACCACGCAGGAAAATTTGCCACGGGACAAGGCTGCTCTAATGAATTCTTGTGTGCCACATCCACAAGGAGAGCAGTGCTGCACTGTGGGATGGGGTGGCTGCTGGCCCCCGCCCTGCATTCCCCACATGCCCCACAGCATGTGCCAGACCAGCTCCACTGCCCTTGGATCCTTCTTACTGCCGGGCAAGGATCACCACGTTGTCAGAGCTGGTCGGTGCTTCGTAGAGTCTGGGAGCAGAGCATGAAAGATTTGGGGATGTCTGGGGAGAGAAGAAGGGTACCAGCCTGCGATGCTCTGTAGGCAATAAGAACCGTGCTCCTGGGTCAGTCCTGCCCTGAGCTCAGCTCTGAGCTGCGGCTGCTGGGCTGTGGGTCTGTGGCTGAGCTCAGGAGGGAGAGGCTGCTGAGTATTGGATGGGTTTAAGAAGGATCCTGAGTATCACAGCGCGACTCGGTGTGTTGGGAGCCTTTGAAGTCTTCTCCTGACATCCATCCCGTGCCAGCATCTTTCATCCTTCGCCAGCGCTTCCCCAGCTGAAGCCATTAAAGGGAAACTACAGAAGCCATAAATCTTGGCTGTTAACATCTCCAGTGGTGAGATTTCACAATGAGTTGCTGCAAAAGATAAGAGGAGGCCTTGAAACCGAGGCAAGTTGCGACTGGTTCCCAGGAATAGCTGAGCTCTGCTGCTTCGTTGGGGGTCCCCCCGGGTTACGGCTGCGGGCGCTGCACTGACACAGCCCTGACTGCAGGGCAGCCGGGAGCTGCGACCCGACTGGGGGTGAAGCACCGCTCCTGAGGACCTCCTGGTGGAGCTGAGCTCAGCAATGCGTCCCTTTTGGTGCATGCAGAGGGCAAAGCATCTCTTGCACTCAGCAAAAGGGCCAGGACAGAGCCCCGGTGTGCTGTCCCTGGGCATGTTGTCTGGTGCGATAGATGAGGAAAGGCGATGCCTTGTTGTAACCCCAACGCTGAGGTTGGGGCTGGAAGGCTTTATCAGGAGTGGAGAAACACACAGCCTGAGTTCCCAGAGAGAAACCGGGAGTGATTCCTGGGAATGCTTCTGTGAGCAAATGGGAGCCTTGATGGTGGGAAAGTGGAACTGATGCTCAGCATCGCCTCATTTACACCCTCGCTGCGATGCTGATTTCTGCCCAGCCTGAGCGCATCTCTGCACGGAGATCACTGCAGTGTAATGGCGTGGCACTGCAAAACGTGGCAATGTGTCCCACTGCCTGCTGGGCCCCGTTCTGTTCTGTTCTCAGCACCCAGTGCCTCCTGCAGCGAGGAGCAATGCTCAGTGGGGAGCATGTCGGGTGAGAGACCACCGGTGGTGGATGGTGGGCATCTTTGGGTTTCCACACCAGAGGCACTGCCTTCCCATCAGCACTGGATGGAGAGGGCTCTGTTCACAGCTCTGGGCTCTGCTGCCCCAGGCTTTGGCTGCACCATATGCCGGGTAAGAGCGAGCACAGTGATGTCAGGCAGATCACCTCCACAAAGCCTGGCCAAAGCCTTCCTACAGACAGCTCCAGCCTACAAACCTCACACTCGGCCCCGCTGGTTTCAGTGGCTTTGCTCTCTTCCTCCAGGCATGAAGGCAAGACTCTGCATAACGCTCCGTGTGCTGACGTCTCCCTGGCAGCACCAGCTCTGAGCTGCCCTCCTGCAGGCAGCTGCCCCTCTTGTGTCTGTCCCATCCTTGGCTGGCTGGGGGGGGGTTCCTGTATCGGTCAGAGCACTGTGTGCCCCCCCAGCACTCTGACCACAGCACCCTGACCACCCTGAGGCTTCAAGGAGCCAAATGCAGCAAAAGTCCCCCAGGGCAGAAAGTGACTTCAGGACAGATTTCTCTGGGGTGGCTGCAGTGCCCTCCGGGGCTGAGTCCACCCTTTGTCAGAGGGGCAGAAGGGAAACCCTGACACGCTGTGGGGTCGGCTCTTCTGCCGCAGCCACTGATACGCAGAGAGGGTGGATGCTTGTTTTATCATGGGATCATTGGAGGTGTAGGGGACCCTCAGGGCCTGTCCTTGCGGGGAGCTGTTCCATCCCTCACATCGTTTCTGTGGCCCTGGACAAGCCCTTTCTCTTTGCTACAAGCAAGTTTCTATAGGTGCCACAGCAGGCATGTTATTAGGGCAGATGAAAGGCCAAGGGAAGAGTGCGCTGTGCTTGTGCACGCCCATGGGGTGAGCTGCTTTGAGAAGCAGGAGAGCTCTGCAGAACGGCCCTGTGATGGTGGTGGTGGAGCAAAACCATGCAGAGCTGCACTCCTTCAGCAGTAAGGCTGCCGTCAGGCTGGCAGGTCCCTCTTTCCTTCCTGCACCCCCTGCTTGCATTGCAGGGTCTGAGCACTGGCAGAACTGTGGGTGTCCCGGTGCGTGGCAGGGAGCAGGACCCGATGGCCTTCAAGTGCCCCCTCCAACTCAGATGATGCTGTGACAATTGGGTGATCCTTTACACCGGATGAGAGCTGATGGTTGCAGCAGGGAAGGGTTGGGTTGGATATTAGGAACAATTTCTGCTCCCAGAGCGTGACGATACGTTGGCACAGGGAGCGGTGGGATCACCATCCCTGGAGGTGCTGGAGGAACGTGGACGTGTGGCACGTGGGAACACGGTCACTGGGGATGGGTTGGGGTTGGGGTTGGTGATCTGAGAGAAGTTCCCCAGCCCTCCCGACGCCGTGACCCCACGCACCCCTTGCGCCGTCTCTCCGCCATCGCAGCCAGCAGTCACTCCAGCACCACTTTCATTCCCCATCCGTAAACACGGCGGTGCAGGCGCTGCTCCAGGTGCGGTTCGGGCACCGCCGCTGCGGGGGCTGCACCTCGCCGGGTGGGGCTGCAGCTGGGGGCTGTAATTGCCGCAGCCACCGACTTTCATCCACCTCTGTGCGTGAGTCAGAGCCCCCGGGGGCTCCGGTTGGGAGCTTGGGTTCGCTATATATAGTCAGTGGGGCCGCTGGGAGGCAAGTGAGGAGCCTGCCCCTCCCCGCTGGGTACCAAAGGTGGGGAGAAATCCCTCGAGATGGGGAGTTAAGGAAACCTGTTTTGCTGAATGCTGGGTGCAGACGTGGAGCCCATCTGTGGTCACTGCTGCAGTTCATCTGCGGCGGAGGCACCGTCTCAGCCACATGAATTCGCCTGGAGAAGATGCTCAACTGCGGCTGCTGGGTGGTTCTATGGGGCTCCAGGCATCCTATGGGGCAACAGGCATCATGTTCACCCTAATGGGGCTCTTCCAAGTGGTTCTATGGGGCTCCAGCTGTCTTTCGGGACTCCAGGCAACACGCTTACCCTAATGGGGCTCTTCCAAGTGGTTCTATAGGGTACCAAGTATCAAGCTCACCCCAATGGGTCTCTTGGCACCTTGGCCACTCTGCCCTGTGTATCGCTCCCAATATTTGAGCTCCTCCAGCAACCACGTCCTAAGCAGACCTGTGGAGCCATATCATGTACGAGGCTGGAGCTCAGTACACCAGCACTGAGGAGTCAAATCTCAGCCCCGCTGGGGAGACGGCTGCAAGTCGGGGCTTCATCTGTGCCAGCTCTGCGAGCAGCACTCGGCCAAGCACTGTGATGTAGCAACACCCCAGCACACATGTTAGTGGTTTTGAGGGCTAAATTGGACCTTGAGAATTAGCAGCCTTGTAAGTCAATAACAACATGTCCTAATGAATGCAAGATGTCCCTAGGAAACGAGGGCTCCTGCTCCCAACTGGGATCCTGTGACTGAGAGAGGACCAGTAAACAAGAAGGAATGCTTCAGCCGGAGATGAGCAGGAGATACAAAGCCGACATCTAGATTTCAAACTCGCCCTGAATGTGGGCGGTGGGGGGCACACAGCATTGTGAAACACAGCCCTGTGTCCGTGCCCCCTGCATCTCCCCTGGGTGGAGCAGGCTTTGCAAACCGCCCATTGGATGCCACATTTCCCCCTCACCATCCACTGGAATGCAATCTCTCCCCAGAGCTGTCCTGCTGAGCCTGCGGCGTCGCTGCTTCTTGCGTAAGGGTGAGGGCTGCGCTTCCCTCCTCTCCCCTCTTTAGGATCACGGGTGCTGGGCACTCAGCAAATGATTTGTATCCATACTGAGTCCTTCAGGCCAGCTGCCTCCAACCCAGCGTGTGACAGCATGCTGCACAACTCCTCGTGGACCCCCAGCTTTCCTCTGCTCTATGATCCCATCAGCTCGCTGCCAGGCTCTGCCTGCTGTGCGGTGTGGGAGGTGATGGCCCCCATCACACCGAGGGAGCATCAGGTTGGGTGATAGGAAACATTCTCCTGAAGAGTGGTGGTGTGTTGGTACTGGGTGCCCAGGGAGTGCTGGGGTCCCTGGAGGTGTTTAAGGAACGTGGAGGGGTGGCTCTTAGAGACATGGTCGATGTGGATGGGTTGAGGTTGGTGATCTCGGAGGTCTTCTCCAATCTTCATGGTTGGAGAAGAATGGTTCTGTTTAGGGTCATGGTGGGGTGGGTTGGGGTTGGACTTGGGGATTGTGGAGGTCTTCTCCAACCCTAATGATGTTATGGTTCTATTTAGGCTCGTGGTGGGATGAGTTGGGGTTGGATGAGAGGATCATGGAGCTGTTCTCCAACCTCAGTGGTTCTATTGTTCTATTTGGTGTCATGGTGAGACGGGTTGGGGTTGGTGATCTCCGAGGTCTTCCCCACCCTTAGTAACTCTATGATTCTCCCTGGCAGCCCCAGAGCTGCTCAGAAACAGATCCCTCCAGCACCCGTGTTGGTGCCCAGCTGAGCAGGGGCTGCTGCTGGGCTCACAGCCCATAATGTGTCCCCACGCTGGCTGGCATGCAGCCTCCTCCAGTTGGGTGCCAGCAGAACAGCCAACACACCAAACCTCGCAGCTGGTTTTCCTTGGGAGATGGGCCCTGTTGCACTTCTCCCCTCCAACCAGCTGCTCTCAGAACCCAAGATCTCTCCCATCTCCCCTCCTCTGGATGTGTCCTCATGACATCCCATCAGGGAAGGGAGTGCAGAGCAGCGTCCCAGTGGGCGCTCACCCAATCCACGCACGTGGAAAGGAACTGCTTCGTGTGCAAAAAGAGCTGTCATTTTGCAGAGGCGATGGGTGTGTGCGTGTGTGGGCGCTCAGGCTTTGCAGCAGCAACCTTGAATGCCCGGAAAAAAATCTTCTTTGTGCATTTAATTAGTGGTAAATACGATTTACATGCGAGATGCCTCTTGCTCTGCATCTGCCTGCCGATCAGCAGTCGCAGCCCGTTTGCATTGTGCACTTTGTTAGGCTCAGACCACAGCGGAGCTGCACCAACACAACACACCTCTCTGCCTTTTTGCATTTCAAAGCCCCGCACGCAGCCTGGTGCCGCTCCATCACCACGCAGCCCATCTCAGGTACGGCTGCCCCAAGAGAGCTCCTGGGAAACATCTCTATGGGCAGCAGCAGTGCTGCTTCTTTTGGGGAGAGGAGCAGGGAGGCACTGCTCAGTGCCCGGCTGTGTCTGTGCATCCCTTTGCTGTGCCCCTGTGCTCCCGTCTGTCCCGTGGCAGCAGCTCACACATGTGTGCCATTTCCTGTGGTCAAAGCAAACCATTCCCACAAACCATTGCTGTGTGGTTTTGGTTCTGGTCCTTTCCTCCTCCTCTCCCCTCTCCAGTGCTGGTGCTAACACGGGCCCTCTTCCCATGCAGGGCAGTTTGCACCACATCCCCACAGCTCCCTTCTGCCCATCCCACATCCTTCTGATCCCTGTGCTGGGGGTAAAGCTGTGGGGAGTGGGGACAGCATCACCACGTGCCATAAGAGCTGACCACAATGTGGTCTTGAGCTTGCACCTTCCCCACCCTCCTCCTGGCCTCATAGAAGCCAGTGCAGGACAGCTTGCATCTGCTCATCTTCTCCCTCTGCGCTCTCATGCTGCACCACAGGTGCACAGGGTCTATTGCAGCCGTGGCCCATTTGCTCCTGAATGCTGTGGGAGTGCTTCTGCAGGTGCATTGCATTCCTCCATGCTGAGTGCTGGCTCTGCTGCTGGCACCAGGTGCAGGCATCAGTGTGTCCAGCATCAGAGATGTGCTCAGAGCAGGAGGGGCTCGTGGTGCTCGGGAGGGATAAGCCGTGCAATGGTGAATTCTTTAACTTTCTGGCAGCTTCAGCTCCTTTCTATGGTGGCAAAGAGCTTGAAAGGGAGACTGGAATTTCCTCCTTTCACTTGGGCTCAGCCCAAGGTTTGTTTCTGTTACAGGGACAACGCCGGCTCAGATTTGCACCCACTCCAAAATCCTGGACCAAAAAACACTGGTGCTGAGACTTGTTTTATTTTTTCCCCCCTTATTTTCTTTTCCTTTTTAATCAGATGTTTATTTCTCCTGTGGTTTTGCTCATCACGCTGGGACTGGGCACCTATTGCTCTCCCTGAGCGAAATGACAGAGCAGCCCCACATGTGGGGAAGGAGAGACCTCAAAGGAAAGGAAGAGCTCTGGGCTCTGGCCAGCAGATGGGATGCAAAGCTGCCAGTGGTGCCACTGATGTTCATTCTGTGCTCCAACTGACCCGGACTCACAACCCCCAGCGTGACCCACAGCCCTCACCTGGGGACCGTGCTGCATTTCCTTCCAGCCCTCATTTTTCATCTGCAGAGCTGAACCTATTAATACTTTTGTTGGCAAATGCGAAAGAAAAAAAAATAATAATGTAATCCTCTCCTGTAAAAACAGCTGATTCAGATCCGTGGTATCTTGATGTGGCAGAAAGAAATGAGTTACTGCACGTGGGCTGAGCTGCAACTGGGCTCTGGGTGTTCAGCACTGAGCAGCTGGGATGGAATGGTGCTGCGGTGCCATGGGGATGTGCCGTGGGGTTGCCCTATGGGGCTGTGCCATGGGGCTGTGCTGGAGGGCTGTGCCATTGGGGTTGTGCTGTAGGGCTGTGCTATTGGCTTGTCCTACGGGGCTGTGCCATGGGGCTGTGCTGGAGGGCTGTGCTATGGGGCTATGGGGCCGTGCTGTGGGGCTGCCAGGAGCGGTGCTTGCTGCCCACTGCTGTCCCAGGGAGAAGTCTAAGCCAGGCATTCCATAAATGATTCCATGATTTCCATTCCTGAACTGGAGGATAAGGAGTAAAGGTTTAAAGCACCTGTGCATTCTCCCAGCCCTCAGACAGCATCCAGGAATGCAGCAAACACTGTGCTTAAGGGGTCAGAATTTGCCCAAACGGTGCCACGAGTCAAAATGTAAAGCAAAGTCCACCTGCAGAGCTGCAGTTGCCGATGTCTCTCCCATCACTGGGTGAGGAGGCTCTTAGAACCTCCCTCGTGTGTCCTCCTCTGCCTTTGGAAATGATCAGGGTAGAAAGGAGGAGAGGATTCAGAGGAGGTGAGCACCAGCACAACCAGTTGGACTGGCACCAGGTGCTGCACTCCAGTACTGAGCGGGCAGGGATGGGTGATGCTGAGAGCAGATGGAAACGTGGACGCCCAGGTACAGAATGGCCCTGAGGTCCCCCTGTGCACAATGCAGGTCGATGAGAGTTCTTCTCCTGCACTGCAAAAGAAAGCATAGAACCGCCCCAAACCATGAGATCCAATGGGGTTTCCATGCAGAGGGTCTCGAAGGCGGTGGGGGGCGAAGCAAACCCGCAGCTCTCTGCAGATAGAGGATGGAGAAGGTGGGGAACATTTTTTAAAAACGTTCCGAAAACATTCCATCCTCTATAGGAATCAAAGCCCCATTGAAGGCCACAGAACCGCTCACATTCGAGGTTTAATGAAAACCAAACTTTTCGTGCCCCTGTGTTTTTCTTTGCAGGGATTTCCAGGGGAACACAACGGAACCGAAGGGGCGGATGGGGGGAACTTGGCTGCCATTCCTAGCATCCTGATAGGGCTCTCACTGTGCTTTTTGGTTCAGGGTTTACAGATAAGGCAGCCTCACTGCTGGGGGTCTGTCGGGGTGCTCTCAGAGTTGGGAAGTGGGGGTGCATGGCCAGGGGGGCCCTACAGCACTGCAGACCCCCCCTGGCTTTTGCAGCATGTTTAATCCCCTCGTTAACGTCCCCCCATTAGAACAATTCATTCTTTCACTCCGGCTCAAACACCCACCTTGGCTTTACAGCTCATTTCATTTACGACTGAGAAATGAAATCACGGTATCGATTTCACGGCAGGCAGCGAACAAACCCGGGTGTTCCCAGCTCTGCCGACCTCCAGAAGCAGCAAAACCCACCAACGGCGACGGGCAGCGGCCCTCGGGACCCATCCCCGTGCCAAACCCATCTTAAAGAATTACATAGATGTGCTTCCAGGGAGCTGGGGGGGCTTTGCAAGTCGCTCCGATGGAAAGGAAATCCTCTGCCGGGCAGCGCTGGTGAAAATGTTCCTTCTGGAGCAGAGCCAGGGGCCGGATGGGAGCCAGGGAGGGGCTGGAGGAGGTGGGGACACCAACCCACTCCAGGCTGCAATTTATCCATCCCCAAAGGGCCACTGATGTTGTTCCATCCCTTCTGTTTTGCTGCATGGTGCAGCCATGGGCACCACCGCTCTGTGCGTTGGGGCAGCTGCCCCACGGTTCCAGCAGGGCTGGGCAGGATGGGCCACGCAATAAGCAGTGATGTCCATAGCTGCATGCACAGCCCTGCAAGAAACCGAGTGCCCAGGAGGTGCTGGGCAGTGGCAGAGAGCTGCTGGGGGTGGCGAGGTGGTGGTGCTGCCAGGTGTGTGTCCCCTGCCACATGGACATGCCTCATCACATGTGTGTGCTCTGCTCACACAGGCAGGTGTGTGCCCACAGGTACCTTCTGGGCACTGCATACACACACACACATACACACACACACACACTCCTCACTGCACCTCACCTTCCCTTACCCCAGACACTGCCTGCTCTCTCCATGCCTAACATGGGGTCACACACCCCAGCTCCCCATCCTGCCCTGCCCTGTCTCTTTGCACCCAGGCTGCTCCCATTGATGGCAATGGAGGAGTCAGCATCCCAACAGCACATTGCCTTTGTAGAGCTGAGCCAAGGGTGCAGAGTGCACAGATGTGCAGAGTGAGAGTGTATTTTAATGCAGAGCCTTCTGATCTCCTGGCCCAGCCCAAGAGAAAACACCTTCCCCGCGTCCCGCCCTGCTGCTGTCAGGGGATGAACAGTTATGCAGTTGGCTTTGTTTGCATGACTTCAATAAGAAACAGTGTCTGTGATTAAATTGCAGCCCTCGTGTGGAGCGGCACGCTGTGTGCTTCAGGGGAAGCTCGGGCTGCAGTTAATGTGCCCTACGCAGCTGCTGCAGAGCCGGTATGTGCTGCTGCCCGAGGGCTTGGGGTGGCACTGAGACTCACACCCCAGTGACATGGCCCTGTGGGGCAGAAAGGGGCTGGGAGGGTGATGGGGATCCAGGGACATGGGGTTAGGTTTGGGGTCTGGGGAGGTGATGGGGATCCAGGGACATGGGGTTAGGTTTGGAGTTTGGGGAGGTGATGGGGAACCAGGGACATGGCATTAGATTTTGGGGTTTGGGGAGGTGATGGGGGACCAGGGACATGGCATTAGATTTTGGGGTTTGGGGAGGAGATGGGTTCCAGGGACACGGGGTTTGGTTTGGCAATGGGAAAGATGCTGAGCTGCAGGTGTTGGGGGAGTAGTCACCCTGGCATGGGCATGCAGGGGGATCTGTGCTGGAGCCCTATTTGTGGTACAGCACAAAATGGCTGATGGGCAATGGGCAGAGGGCGATGGGAGATTAGAGGCGAGTGATGGTTGGTGGGCAGTCAGTGGGGTCATTGGTTGGGGGGGGGGGGAATGGGTGACAGGGGGTGGGCAATGAGAGATGGTGATGGGCAATGGACAATGGGCGATGGTGATGGTGATGGGTGATGGCACCCAATGGCGGTCGGAGGTCCAAGGGCTCCTCACATCTGGCCCCACTGCTTCAAAGGGACAGGACTGTGGCTTGTGGGGCACTGGCTGCTGTCCTGCACAAGGCTCATTAATGGTTTGATGAGGGAAAGGCCCTGTGGCACGGCACCAAGGCGGGCTCCATCCCACCTGCCCTGCATCGCATAAAAGCTTTGGGGAAGTGATTTATAAGAAGGGAGACAACGCTGCCGTTCAAAGAGGAGCTGTGCTCAGGGTTTGGCGTGGAAGAACACAGCGCCGCGGGTGAGGAGTGAGCAGAAGGGAGGCACCAGGAACTTGTAACCGTACGTTTATTATTCCACATGGAAAACCATTAAAACGATTACACGGAGGCCTGACAATATAATCATGTACAATGGATAAGAACATCGACACCAATAATGGAAAAGCAGAACTGACCACTTTGCTATGGCTTCGTACCAACGGCGAGGAGGAACCCGGCCACCCTCTGGAAGCCAACGCAGCAGCGACGTCCCCAATGACTTCACCAGGAGCAGCCCCTCCTCACCCCCCCCCCCCCCCCCCCTCCTCCCCCCACCCCAGTGACAAGTGCTACAGGTTAAAAAGATGGGCTACATATTAAATAGAGGGCATTGCCTTCAAGTAGGGCCGGTACGTTACACAACAACCACATTATTTGGTATCGCTAGCATTTCTTTTTAATGTCCGTTGTAAGACACCATTAAAAAAAAAAACACCACAACAGCTTTGGCCTTCTTTATCTACAGCGATCTCTGTTCTCATCTCCTTAGCTCTTCGTTGTCATTTTACCCTGCATGTACAAGTATTAGAAGCATTCTTAAGAATCGGATCCTTCAACACATTTAAGAATTATATTATTATAACAAATATGACCAAAAATTAGATTTTATAGTTAAATATTCTTTGAGCCGGACAAAGGGGTTCATACTGTACAAGCAATTGTGCATTTTCTTTTTTTTTTTTTCTTTAAAAAAAAAAAAGCAAATTATAGTGCAAAGCAAAAAACATTGGCCTGTCTCGTGACCATCTGCATACCATAGAGGTGCGTATATTTACGCCTTCACATGACAATATGTCATAAAAACAACATCGTTGCTTTTCTTTTTAATTCACTACGAACAGTCATAAATTAAGCTAGTCCTACGAATGCCTTGTTTGCTTGTGCTTTCAATCAGTGGTGCGATTGGATGATCAATATAAATGCATCCAAACACAGGCTGCTCCGGTCCAGTTTCTCCAGCTGGGAGCACCCAAAGGTGCCTGCTGCTGCTTAAGGACGTGAACGTTGCAGTTTTGCTGGGGAAGGGATTTGGGGGTGGGATGAATCTTATAGAAGAGTTGTTTCTCTTGTTGCATGTTTAACTCACTGAGTGGTCATCGCAGCTTTCCGACTAAACAGGGACGCCTCGCTCCCATCTCTACATGGTAGTGCAATTAGAACTGATTGCTGATGAGCTACCAACTGAGATTTGGCAAGAGGTGTTGCGGCCATAAGGGCATAAATTCAGCAGGGAAGGATGGGGGGGGCAGCTGCTGGGTTTATGTTTTCTTGCGCTCGTGCACAAAGAGGCACAACGAGGGTCATGGATTCTTTAAGATTGGAAGAGACCTCCGAGGTCATCGTGTCCAACCACCAACCCAGCGCTGGTGGGAATGGATGGAATCGTGGTGTGGGGCTCAGGCAGAGCCCCCAAAGGTTCCACAGTGACTCTGAGTGCCGGTCCTTCAGCTGCTGAGCCGACACCAGCACCCCGGGACACCTGGAGGAAAGGAGGGGATGTGGGATGACAGCTGGCATTGCTTCACGACCTTCCCACCATGAGAGGGGCTGAGTAGGAAGCGCTCCTTTCTCCAGATCTCAGTTGGTGCTTTCAGCACACGCTGATAAGTGCCGGTCGTTGCTTAATAAAACAAGTCCTCGTGTGTCGATCCGCTCCTGGTGAAAACACAGGAAAGAATCACAGCAGAAGGAGGACGCTTTGCCACCAGCTGCGTGTGCAGGCACTCAGAGAGGATCAAAGGAAGACCCACAGACCCACGGCAGCACAGTGCCAAAGGTTCCCAGCCCCACAGCAGCTCACGAGCCGGGAATTTGCATCTCACACATCTCGGATTGCCCCCAACACCGCCTTCACGTCACACACCACCATCATCATCGCTGAGATCTGCTAAGAGGAGCAAAGAATTGAACGGTGAGGTCAAGGCGAGAGAGCAAACAAAACACAACGCATCGTGTGAAAAGTACATCTCATATGTAAACATAGAGGAGAGGGGAGGGCCTGCCGGGCACGGGATCAGCCACGCTACTGCTTAAAAAACGACGACAATGCACAGAAATGAATAATACAGCCTCTGTCGTCAGCAAGGAATAATCACAGCCCCATCACAGCTCCCGTTCGCGTGGCTGATGCCGACCCACGAGGGACACACAGCCTGTAACTTGTGCTGTAAACCAGAGCTCTTTGCTGGGCAGCAGCCCTACACTGCTGGGAGGGAATGAGAGGAGACAAAGGTTTCTTTCCTTTTTTTTTTCCTTTTTTTTTTTTTTCCTTTTTTTTCAGTTCAGTCTTTGTGCTTCGGCACAGAGATGGCTCGGATGATTTCCTGCTCTTGTCTCTGGAGCGCTTTGCAGAAGGGCGAGCTTTCCCTGACTCCTGAATGCTTTGTGTGGGGATGAGGGTGCAAGTGAGATGACCGAGAAGTGTTCGGCAGTAAACAAACATCTGAATCCACGCATCTTTTTTTCCCTATGTACAATCCACATATTAAAACCATACGAAAGGAACCACATCAAGCGACAAATTCAAGCCTTGTGGACGTTCATCTTGAAATGTAACATAGGTCCCGGCCCAGCTTTGCTTGATGTTTGCCCGTGGTTATGTGTAGAGGATTCCTCCTGCTTTGCTTTTGGTTTGGGAGACTTTGGTTTACCTTTTCCCTCGGCATCATTTCGATGGGAAAGGAGTAACGTTGCGGCGGCCGATCCGGTTAAAGCTCTCGGTGCCCAGCTGCCCTCCTCCTTCCTAGTAGGGTCTCCAAACCGACTCATCCATCCTCCCAGTAGTTGTCATGGTTGTCGGTGAGTTACTGTGGCTCCCGTCCGCATCCACCCCGTCGTTCTGATTGCCCAGGTTGGGGTTCATTAAGTTGTTCCCCGCCGAGGCGCTCGTACACGAAGAGAGCATCCGGGTGGGGGAGCGTTCACCACCCGCCACCATGGAGAACTGATAGGAACCCGACGACGTGCCGTAGTACAAATGGTAGGGAGAGGGGTTGGTCTGGAAGGGTCCGCTCTGGTTCTGCGTGGAGCCGGGGTAGGGAGGAGGCAGGTAGGTGTGGTGGAAACGCGTGGTGGTGGGCATGCTGGTCATGCTGATGCCCCCGATGCCCGTGGCTGAAGGGGTTGCGGTGTAGGGGAAGGCGGCTGACATGGCGCCGGGGTAATGCATCCGTGGGTCGGAGAACCTGGTCTCGGTGAGGGTTGGCAGCGTGGGGAAGGAGCGGTCGAACTGCCGCGGGTCCGAGAAGGGGCTCAGCTCTGATGTGCCTGTGGGGTGCAGGGAGAGAGCGGGCGGTCAGAGCGCCGCGCTGGCAGCGTGCAGCTGGTGCTGCAGCCACGCTCTGCGCGAGGAATTAAAGCCAGAGGGAAAGAACGTCTCTAGGATCTGCTGGGGATCAGAGCTGGGAGACTTAAATACAAAAACCCCGAACCCATCTTGTTTGAGTCGTTCCCATTTCCTGTCCTGAAATTTGTTGTTTCCCATCCAAGAAGGGACACGACTAAGCTGACTCCTCCCGGGGTCTATTAGTCTCTGGTAGATTAAAAACAACAACAACAACAACAAAACCCACCTCATAAACAAAGAAAGAAAAAGAAATGTTTAGCCATTACATCAGCTGTGTAGTAAATAGATGGATGCAGCCCCAGACGGCCGCTCCCCAGATAGCCATGCTGTGTACACACGCACACACGGAGCCAGGGAGGAAAAGCTGGAGCCCAGACTGGGCTGCTGAGCCTTCTTGTGGGTGGCCTGTTCGTGCTGATACCATCAGGGGATGGAGCTGATAAACACACGGCTGAAAACTCCCAAGCTAGGAGCCACAACATCCCCTCGCTCGCTTTGCTCTGTGTATTTTTCTCCATCCAAGAGGATAAAGAGAGTGAGAAGTTCAGGCTTTACTCTGCTGGGGGAAGGGAGCCCTGGGTCAGTGTGGGAGATGCTGCCCAGCTCCCTTCTCGGGGGGTATGGATGCACAGTGGGGCACAGCCCAGTGCTGTCGGGTCCTTCCTTTGCAGGAAACCCAGAGGGAAGGGGAGCCCACACCAGCAGCTCCTTTTGGGACCTGAGAGGTTTTCCGTGCCCACCCCTGGTGCCATGAGACCATTTCCTTACTGGGCCCTCTGTGCAGGGGGCTCTCGAGGCAAAGAGTTTTGCTCTCCAAGGAAGATGTGAAATCCTGCTCCCCGCAGCTCAGCAGCCCTCACCAAGCTCTGGCAAAGGCTGTATAGGAGGGCACGGCCATAAATGCCACCAGTGCACTTTTCTCAGCCTTTCCACACCGCTCGTGAAAGAAAAACCTCCAGGAAGAGCAGTTCCAGCACAGAGAGTAGAGCTGGCACACGGAGCTCAGAGCTGTGGGCCGTCTGGAGGCAGCTTTCCCTCACTAAAGGCAGGGAGCTGCACCTCGCTGCTTTGGGAGCAGAATGGCCTTTGGCCGTGGTGACTTTTTCTCCAAGCTCACCTCCTCCCCGTGCTCTGCAGGACGAGACACGCTCTTCCAAACTATGGGGAAATCCCTGCAGTGTTTCCCCAGGAAAAAAACACCCCAGCTGCTTCCTTCTAGCTGAGCAAAGGCTGCGGCTCACGCTGCTGGTGCAGATGGGGAGAGATCAGACTTGCACCCCTCCTGGTCTGGGTGAGTCCTGCAGCCCTCAGAGGAGCAGGCAGTGCCCACTTCCCACGCAGGCTCCACGCAGGAGAAAGGAGGAATGCCTGCGTGGGGAACGTGGCTGCGGCTTTGGTGTGAGATAAGAGAGGAGCAGCTCAAAGCCGTCACGAATTGCAACGCGCTGCCGCCCCTCTGCGCACTGCTCTGAGGGCTGTGTGCTTGGTGCTGGCTGGAAAAGCACCCACAAGTGAACAAACCGAGTTGGTTTCACACTCTGGTTTGCCTGCAGGATGCTCTGTCCCAGTGCAAAGCTGCACTGCTGCAAAGCACACGGGCTCCAAATCCCCCAAAACGCAGTGATGCTCAGCTGCTGCCCCAGAGACAATGATGGCCCCCAGCTATCAGACCGTGCCCCTCCGTTGGCTCCCACACACCCATAAATGATACTCCAGAAAATGGAAATAAAACACGGGTGCTCAGGGCACATTTCCCTTCTGCTCCGCCACACTCAAAGGGTCCTTTAAAAGCTCCGTTGTCTTGGCCAGAATTTGCAACACTTGGCAACTGGTACTTGCTGCTAATTGGGACACAAGAGTGTGAGAGTGCTAATTACAGCCGCGTTCTCATCTTCACCTTTGGGCTGAAGGTACACCAGAACAAAACTCCATCTCTCTGCTATTCCCCACCTACCCCAACCCCACGAGAGCTGCTCCGGGACGCTCGGACAGCGGCAGCAGCGGCCGGTCGGGCTTCTCGGGCTTCCCATCCCCGCTGGCCTCCGTCGCACCGCAGAGCAGGGAGCAGCCACGGGCTGTCGGTCCGAATGCAGGCAGAGGGACGGGGCCGCGATCCGAGGCGGAGGGGCCGCTAGAGGGAGCCGGGCGGCCGCCGGGCGAACAGAAGCTCCGACCCGCTCCCCACGTCGGGGATGCGCCGTCGGGGATGCGCTCAGATCCGACAGCCGCCCCTATTCCCCACGTCCGAAGAGGGACTCCTGGGGGAGGGGGGGGGCTTAGGGACAACCCCAGGTGGAGAATGGCCGTAATACTCATCGCATTCACTTCACTCAGCAATAAAGCAGCCCTCCAGCTACGGCTATGCAAACCCCAGGGGAAGCTGCACCCTCTGCCCCTTTGGCATAGCAGACAAAAGTCAGGTCGGGTTGTTCCCATCCCCAGGGTTGTCTCCATCCCAGCACAGCCTCGCAGGGTGCATGCAGTGTGCTCTGCTCGCTCGCCATCCAACCCCCATTTGCTTTTTTGGGCCCTGGCAATCCGAGCTTTGAGTATTTCAGTTGTCCAATTGCCAATCAAAATATTTGAAGGAAATGTTTATTTTCTTCTCGAAATCGCACCAGCTGCTGCACTAACTGAATAAGCCCATTTAGCTGTAAGAATTTAACCATTGTAAGAAGGAATTGAGCCCCCCCAACTACTCCAAAATCTGACCCAATCTATCAGCGGAAATGTCAATGTTTTGGATGGGAGTTTGGGGAAGTGAGGAATGTGTATTAAATAAAAGCCATGTAAAGGTCAAAGCCCTGATTAGTAATGCCACTGTCTCCTCGTTAGGGCCGTGCTGCCCAGGGGACCGCGAGGCCGGGGCACACCCTGCTATGTAATTGTGCAGCTGCAATATGCACTGTGAGAGGACCCCATATCCCCCCACTCACAAAGCCCGATGGAAACAGACCCTCAGCCCCTTTGCTGATATCACAATTGCTCTCAGGTGTCACAGCAGCTCTGTTTTCACCTCGGAGGAGATGTGGACTGAACTGGGTCAGGGCCAGTGGGTGCTTGCAGCAGTTTTGGGAGCCCTCGTGGAGCCAAAGCAATGTGATGCATGGAACCTGAGTGACTCCAAATCCCCCCAGGGACCGCTCTCTGGTCCCTGCTTTGGAGATGTGGAGAAGGTGCAATGGTTTCTCCCTTAAGTCAGCAATAAAACAGAGCTTGAGTGTAGGCAGCAGCCACAAATCCACATAGCGTGTGGCACACAGAGAGAATAAAGGGAATCTGAAGGGAACCTGATAACGTGGAACTTTCCGTGTGTACAGAACACATAAATATCTGCAGCCTGGCCAAATATCACTGCTTTATTTATATGCATATACGTGCCTTGCAAAATTGTCATGAAAAATTTAGCCCGAGGGAAAGCAAGCTCCTTTCCTGCCTTATGCCATGATGATTGACGACAATGTAAACACTAATGATATTTTATGCTCATGTATATAATACGCAGTCGTGCGCGAGACGGAGCGGGGACAGAAATCCTCTCCCCATCTACACCTCCTGCTCTTTTTTCTCCCATCCTTTCTATGATGCTTGGATGGTTTTTTGGCATCTTTCTGACCTCTCTCTGCCTCCTTCCCCTGCTCCCAGGGCTCCATCCCAGCACAACGGGGCAGTGGCCAAGGATGGGGAGAAGCAGCGCTGCAGGGGAAGGGGGATGGGGTGCACTGAGCCCCGCGGATCCAGCTCATCTCTAGACAAGCATTGCTCTCCTGCCACCCACACACACAGCCACGCTCCCACGGCTCTGTCACACATGTGAACAAGTTCATTTGTTTCCCAGTCAGAGCCAACTAAAAAAGAAAACGGCCTCTTCCTCTCACCCCGCAGAAAATAGAGCGGGTTTTATTTTGGGGGGGGGGGAAGGGGGAGGTGTTGAGAAAAAAAGAAAAAAAAATAAATGAGGGTGTGAACAGCATCCGTTGTTACACACCCATAGAGCAATTGTTCTGTATCTGATCGAAGCAGAGCACAAAGCCGGTGCAAATACTTCCTCTGCAGAGCCTGACACAAAAAAAACCCGAACCCAAACACGGCGCTTATCGCCAGGCACCACCTCGAGATCACCCAGCACCTTTGCTTCTTGCTTTTCTAACTGCAAGCCCAGCACCCTGCAGCACAGCTCTGCTTCCCCCCCCACTCCCTCCCCATTGCTCCATCTGGGGGCAGCCCCCAGTTCCCCCCCCTCCACAACTCTTTGAGGTCCATCGGACGTCTGTACCCCTCACTGCCCTCCCCCTGCCCTCCTCTCCCCCCCTTCCAGCCGGCTGAGCCCCCCCTGTTCTGTGCCACCACTGCTTACATCAGCTCTCCCCATCCCTGCTGTTTATGCCCTGGATGTATTTACAGAGCAACGCGCTCTGCTCCCAGCCTGCCCTATGCTAGACTAAACAAGCCTGCTGCCTGTCCTCTCTGCCCCCCAGCCCCCCTTCCCTCACCATCCCCGCACTGCCCCGCACGGCTGAGCCACCAGCTAACGAGCTAACACTGCTAATTGGCACGGGTGGGTGGGCCGAGCAGGAGCACAGCCCACACTGCAGACCCCCCACCAGCTTCCCTGCACTCTGTTCTTTACCTGCATTCAAAGAGCACTAAAAATAATAAAAACCAACCCAACAACGACATTAAAACAAGCCCTGACGACATAAAAGGAAGCAGCAGGATTTACAACCCTGCCTGCACCCACAGCGCTCCCAACCTGAGCCCCTCTGACCATCAGCCCCAGCACCCATCACACAGCAGGGGAGCTGCATGGAGATGGGTGCATTCGGAGCCCGGAAGCCATCCTTGCAGTGTTCCTTCCTCCGAGGCTGAAGCCGAATCCCACAATATGTTTTCTTCCCACTAATGCTTGCCTGGCTTCCTTTGGAAACAATTTAGCCTCTGCCCATGGTAGAATGTTTTTATCCATTAAGAAACGGATATTTTAAAGAAACCATAAGTCGATCTGGACAGGGATTAGGAAGCAGCAATTCAGTGTATTTGCTGGGCCCATAATTCAGGACTTAACCTCAGAGCAGCCACGTTGCATTTCGGAAACAATGGGGCACTCGCTGGCTATGCCAAGAAGCTGCTTAAAAGTAATCTAATACTTTAAAATGTATATTTAAAAAGAAAGAATGGGAGAGAGAGAGAGATTTTACTTGAACTGCATATGAAGTGCTCTGCTGCTGAGCAGCCTGTGTTAAAAACACTGCATTTGAGAAATGGGTTGTTGAGAAACAGATCACAAACCCAACTGGTTCTACTGGGCAGCGTCCAGATGAGAGCTGAGGCTGTTCACCAGCAGGCACCAAGGCTGGGAAGGGAGGGATGCAGTCTGCAAAAGCATCCAGCAGACGTTTACGGTGCTGTGAGCTCGGTTTTGCTGCAGCAGCATGAAGATGTTCAGTGCATTCGTCACCACAGCTCACTCTAGTACTGCAGAGATCATATTCAAAATCACTTTGCAATTGGCCCCCTGTACCCAAGGCCCCTCTGTGCTGCTGAACAACGCACACAACTCCTCCTGAGCAATTGGAGATGTTTCCAGCACGAGGCCAGCAGGCAGGAGCCGGCTGCCTGGGCGGTCCTCTTCTGTTGCAATGGGAATAAAGTGGTTCAGATGGAGCTGCTAGAGCACAGGCAGGGCAGCGAGGCTGCAGGGCTGTCTGGGTGCTCCCAAAGGATGTGCCTGTCAGCAGCCCACTTCCCCAGAGCAAGGGGCCCAAGAGGCAGCCAGCAGCAAGTTCCTTTAACATCTCGCTTTGCTTTTGAGAGCTACTTGATATTTTTTTTTTAATATATTTTTTTTAATTTTATTTAAAGCTCAAAGACAACAGTGGCAATGAAGCCAGCACGCAAGGCTCTGGCATCGCGTGCCCCGTAATCAGGAACCATTTCGGGCCGTCCTAATGACAGTATGGTGCCTCACTGCAGAGATGGGAGAGCCAGGATTTCAAAACCTCGGATTTCCCAGACCTCACTGGGGGAAAATTGGGCCAAACCCTCAGTGGATGCCAATGGCTCTGCCCAGCCCACTGGGTTTCTCATTTTCTCTCCCTGCACAGTGGATGTGGCCAACAAACCCGGCACGTTCAGGGCTGCAGACGTCTGTTCCATCAGAACAAATGGCTCCCCGCTCAGCTGCAAGGGGCAAGGCAGGGCTGGAGCCTCTGCAATGAACTGACCCTAGGCAGTGGGCACTGGTGCTGCTGGGAGATGCTCAGCATCGCTGTGAGCACTTTGCAGGAGATGTTTATAACCCCCAGGAGATGCTGCACCCAAAGTCTGCAAATGGCTGAGGGCCAATTCCTTTCCCATTTACACCAGTGCCCCTGATGTGATCCCACTGCAGCACAGGGGAGGACAGAGCAAACATCTCCAAAGGACCTCAGTGGACAAACCCCATCTCCTGAGCTCCTTTCTGCCTTGCAGCCTCCACGTTCCCTGCTTGAGGACCCAGGCTCTGCTTGCCCATCGGTGGCTGAGGCTATTCGGAGCACTCCAGCTCATCAGTTTGGCCACAAGCAGATCAGGGATCGCTCACACAGTGCACTGGGTCAGCAGAACCGGGAAGTCACCAGGAGAGGTTACAGGGGATGGGGACAGGAGGACCTGCAGCACCCAGTGAGAGACAGCAGGGACTGGTAAACTTCAGCCCGCCTCATCCATCCCTCCTAACCAGCATCTCGTTATGCTTTTGCTAATCAGCTTCTCGTGTGTGTTACCTGAGAATGTGCCAAGTCGTGAGAATTACAGGCCTGTTAACTCCCGTGTTGTTCTTGGCATGGGGCAGCCTCCACTTGCTCGGGTAAAAATTACGATCTTTGTGAATAAGCTGTGTGTGTGAGAGCAAGAGGGCTGGGTTTTTTTTTAATGATTATTATTCTGCTTGGTTATAGCCAGCGCTGTGTCAAAAGGCTGAGATTAAAATCACTTGAGTCGATTCTGCTCCTGGTTTTTAAGACGGTTCCTCCAATTTGGAAGCAGCAGAGCTGAGAGCGGAGCGTGCACGAAGCGCAGCTTTGCAGCATTCCTGGTCCTCCTTTGGATGTGCTCTGCAGGAACCATTTGGGATGGGCTAATTCTGTGCGTCTCCACTCCTGCTGTCACTGACATTTGGGAATCTGGCCCAGGCGGTGACTCGTGGCCCGTTCCATTTTTCTTTCTGCATTTGTGTCATCACCTGATTCTTTGCTCCAAATGATGCTCTCTGGGTTTCTGGCACTACAGGGGACTGTGCTAATTTAAACTATTCCCTCCCAGCCTCCTCCAAAGAATCTCTATTGTACAGCCAATGAGATGAGTCTATAAAACTCAGCCTCTCTTCTTTTAAACAAAAATCAAATGATAATCCTACACAAAATGTTCTTCTCGCAAACCGCGCTGCTATCATTGGAAATTCCAAGCATAGACTGAGAAATAAATCAAACTTTCATTGTCATTTGGAGTTGGGAGGAAACCCCTAATCAGCTTTTACAATTCAGGTGACATTTTCTAACATATCTCGGTGCCTCTGCCAACCCCCTGGCCAACAAAACTGAGGTCATCAAACATCTACATCACTTCTGAAAGCGCAGCTCTGGGGCTTTTGAGACTTTCAGCCCCAACCCTTCCAAGGGAGACAATTTCACACCAAAACTCAAAGCCCGCGTCGCTTCAATAATACCCCATAGATCTCCGTTTGTACTTCTGCAGATTCTCAAAGGAAAGCAACACCACGATTAAAAACACACGGGAGGGAACTCGGGGCTACCGTGCAGATGAGAGAACAGCTTTCTTAATTACAGCGGTGCCGAGCAGTGCAGCAAAGCAGCCAGATCGCTTCACATGCAGCGCCTGCACCTTGGGGATGAAACTCCAGCACACAGGATGGGCAGGCTGCAGCCCCAACCTCTTTGCTGGCAGCTGCCAGGCAGACATACGGAACACCTGAGGGCTCAGTGCCACTGATAGCACTGATGGGAAGAGCAAAGGCTGCGCGTGCGCCCATGCAGGTGTGCATACATGTGGGGAATGAGGCTGGAACAAGGCGGTGGATTGCTGGGCTTGGCATCAACACAGCTCAACAAGATAAGAAACCATTTGGATTAGCATGTAAAGTGCAATACACCCTTTATAGTTGATGCTTAACCATCTGCACAGCGCCTTCATATCAAAGGAGTGACTGGATTCCAAGCACGTTGCTTTGCTCTCCCAGCATTCCGACTGGAACTGCTTGGTTTTACTGGGTGAAACCACTGGAGCGTGCAGCTCAGCAGCCATCTGCTCACCCCATGGGTGTGAGGAGGCTCCCAGGAACAAAATCCCAACCCCAACCTTGGAGATGCACGCCAGCCTTACCTTGGATAGGAGTCTGAGCCTGCGACCCGAAGTGGCTCGGGGTGCTGAGGGATCCACGGGGGCTGGGTGTTGTGGGGGTGACCCTCATGGACTGACGCAGCCGCTCCAGTTCCCCGTAGCGGTCAGCAAAGGGTTTAGTTTGGTCTTCTAGCTTTTGTCTGTGCCCTGGAAGGTGATAAGAGAGGATGGTGTCCAACCCGTTCCCCTTTGGTGGGTGGAGCACAGCAGGAGCCCCCTGCCTCCACAACTGGGGAATCAGTGAGGGAAATGCTTGGTTGTGTTTTCTACAGCATTTCCTCCGTGCACCCAGGACAGCCCCTTGTCCCACTGCAGCCCCTGCCCTGCTCTGCCCATGGCACCGCTTTGCTTCGCTCCGTTCCTCTTCTCCCAGCCCTAAAGCAGCAGCTAACGAGCATTTGCAAAGAGCTCCCAGCTCCTTAGGTAGCAGCTGCTGGAACGGGGCAATAATAATTATTAAATTTATGCTAATAGGCCTGAGGCAAGAGGCGCATGAAATACACTTGATACATAACTTTCCCATTTTACTACATTAATCATTGCCGAACGGCTTCGCTCTCCCTGGGCTGGATTCCAGCCTCAGTTACAGCCGCACGAAGCTGAAGGGCCCCACATCTGCTTGGCGTGAGCACGGTGTCAGCTCATAGCAAAGTCACAGAAGGTCCCCAGACTTTCCCCTCCTTCAGCCTGGCATCTGGTATCTCCCCATCTTGCCTCTGATTGGCTTGGGATGAGCTCCCAGGCTTGTGGAGCCTCTGGGAAGCTCAGCCCTGACTCCAGCATCAGCTCCAGCCCTGCTCTCTGATGTCCCCACGTTATTCCCATGCACAACTCCAGCCCCAGTGCCAATGTGCTGATGCCACAGAACAAGATGCTCCGAAAGGGCTCCCAGCAGAAAGGAAAACCTGGTGGTATTCTGAAAACACAATTCCCTGCTTGGTTTACTGTGTGAAGTAAACCAAGGAAACCTCGAATCCTCACCAGAATCTCATCTCCCTGTGCTCCAAGACCTCAGGCATCTCCATGTTATTGGAGGGTCCTGGGAGACATAAGGAGCATATGGGGAAGAGATGGGTGTGCAATGAGGTGTCTTGCTCGGGCCACATCTCATCTGAACACACAAGAAGAAAAATAGGTGGAAATAAGTTTTTCCTCTAGCACTCCTCTCAGGCATAACTTAGCAGAGGAGCCAAAAGGACTGTGAAGACGAAGCTGCACAGAAATTCAATGGAAATGTAATTATCTGCCCCTACCTCAGCCAAAATCCCGTCCTGCAGCAGTATTTGGGACATGACAGAAAACCCTGAAGTGTAAATCAAGCGATGTTGTTAATGCATTTGAGCATTTTTCAGCTGCACAACTGAACTAAGGGCTTCACGCAGCCACGCTGTGCTGCACTGCAGTCCCTGTGCTGCCTCCAGTAAACAGCAGTGTCCCTTGGAACAGGGTTTGTGTGCAGGCTCAGCCATTACCAGCAAAAAAAAAACCCCAAACCTAAGGCTGTCTTGATAAAAAATAATGTAGAAAACTCGATGTGGATGTAAGCCAAAGCAAACACTGGGGTTGGTGTAGGAAGTGAGCAGCAGTGGGGCTCACACCCTGGCCAGCTTCCCCAGGCCCTCCCCAGTGCGTTTTGTCCATGCCTACCTCCATCCATGGGGCTGAGTTGGGACAGCACTGTGTTGTACAGAAAAAGGAAGCGAATGAGTTAAAAACCAGCAGCCCCACGGACTACCAGCCCTGCTCGGTACAAGCTGTCTCCCCAGCATTTCCTGCTGCTTGTCACTGAGAGCTGGGGACGTCAGACTTTGTCACGCAAGAGAGAATTGCTATTAATGGGTTTCTTTCATCAGAACAACCTGAGCTTTTTTATTTCTGCAGCGGTTGGCTTCATTAAAAGCCCTTCCCCATCTGCCCACAGCTGACATGCAGAGGAAACCAGCGCCGTCAAACGAACAATAGCTCATACCTTAGAGAAAAGGAAGGTGGTTTCGAGCTTAACCCAGGGACTGACTCAAAGCCTCCTGAAGTCAGTGGGTGGATTTTCAATTGACTTCAAACAGCGTCAGACCTCAACCCAAGAAATCAGTCAGAGGAGGCTTCAGCGCCCTGAATCATTTAACGCTGATACTCAGCGTGATGACGTGCAGATTTGGACAGACCACCTCAAATCCTGGCGTAAGAACGCGATCTGCATGCATCAGCCCAGCAAACAAGCAATCCCACCAAACACCTCCCAGCTGGGAGAGCTGTGACACTTAGGCCAGTAATAGGGTGCATCCTGGAAGTTTGGGGTTTTTTCTTGGAAAGCTGACAGCAAAAAGCCAGCGCTGTACCGAAGCTCAGGCCCTCCAAGCTGATTTAAAGGCATACTTCTGCACTGAAAGATTCCAAACACCAAACAGACCCTACTCTTCTTGCCAGCAGAGCAACCTCTCATGGCTGCAGGGGTGTCTGCAGCGCCCAGCAAAGCACCCTGCTTCCCCAGCTGCAAATACAAAGCTGACCAAAAGTAGAAAAGGGACTCCAGGACCTTCATAGCGTGAATGATACCAAACTGTCAGTGCTGCTCAATTGGTTTTGGCCCAATACAGATGCTGGGGAGCCCAGCCCTGGGTTTCTCTATATGTGGGGGCAGATGGAGCCATGGCCAGGGGAGGCAGGGGCTGGGCAGAGTGCAGCCCTGTGCTACCAGAGGAAGGGGAGCAGATGGTGGGAAGTGGCTTGTCCCTCCCCGGGCGTCTTGCTGTGAAGCACTGGCAGCAAGCTGGAGCAAAGGAAGCACAGAGCATTTCAGCTCAGAGTGGGGGCTGTTCATTAACACACGCATTTGCAGATCATTTCCTTTACTCCACTGAGGAGGAGATGAGAACCAGGAGACAGTAGCACGGCCAGGGCAGAACGCCTCAGCTGGGATGTGCTGTGGTTACTCCAGCTGAGCTCCAGCAGCTGTAGAGCCCACTGCGTGCCCACCAGCACAGCCACCTGCACTGCAAGGCCCAGCATGGCCACCAGCACCCACCTGCTTCCTTTCTCTGCAGCCCAACCGAGGAGCAGCCATGCAGCCTAACAGCTCAGCCTCTACACGTCCACGAGAATGGACTGGAAGAAAGCAACCAGCAGTGGATAAAACTCCATCTCAGTGCACAAAAACACCTTTCACATCCCTCCTGAAGCCTTCAAAAGAGGTACTTCGGAGAGATGCTCCAATCCTTTACAGAGGGTTGAATTTTTTCCCAGTCTGAGCCTCAAGTCCCAGCATGAGCTCTGGGAACGAGCCACATGAGAAGCGCCTGCGTTATGGGAACATCAGGGCTGTCCCTCGCAGCACAGGGCTCAGCGGTTTCATCTTTGCATACCCACAGTGCAGGAGGTGAGTGCCCCTCCAGCCCTCACCCACACCTCCAGCTCGAGGCTCGCCATGGGAAATGCCCAGCCAAGAAGCACTCAGTGGGTCCCACAGCCACCAAAGGATGGGAGAAGAGGACGGGGAGCTCCGCAGAGCCCTGGTGAGCAGCAGCACCAGCCCGATGCTAAGAGGAAAAGAGGAAAACGTTCGCAGGGACCATCTCTTCTGCTGCCTAACAAAGTCAAGCACAGATAACTCATTATTCACATGCCTGAAGTCGGCCTGCTTACGCCATTTGGAAAGAGAATCAGTCACGGCGAGGCTCTGCTTTGGTTTCCTCTGGCTTTCATGAGACACTGCTGCTACTGTCTTCCTCCAGCTTTGAGAGCAGGGCAGTGTCGCAACGCAGAGGATTTACACCGACTCCAACAACGAAAGGAAAATAATATTTAAGGGAGAAAATTAAAAAAAAAAAAAAAAAAGAAAAGAAAAGAAAAAGAAAAAGAAGCTGCTAATTTCTAAAGCTTTTTTAGCCAGTGGTGGTCCGAGATGAATTGGCTGCCTCTAAAAGGCTGAAAATAAATATCCCTCTTTTTGAAGAAAACACGCTGGCTCACAGCCAGCTGGCAGGAAGCACGGAGATACGTTGCACTTACAGTGGGTTTTTACTGTCTGAAGCTGCAGCAGTGGGAGAGATGTTCATTATATGCAGGCTGGTATTGATTAGCTGGTTTGCAAGCCCCTAATCTCCTCTCACTTGTGGGTTGGTCCCTTGGCTTCGCCTCTGCCTCTCTCCCTGCCCACCCCATGACAGGAGGCCACGCAAGCACACAGCTTCCGATAAACCCCATCGTGCTTTGGAGCCCTGCTGACACCAGCACACCCCCAAACGCAGCCCTCTGGGAGGAAAACAAATCTTGGATGGGACTTCCAGCAGCTCCTAACGATGCAGGAGCTGCGGCTCATGGTCAGGTCGAAAGGAGCATCACACCCAAATCTCTGTGCAGGTTTAGTACGGACCCCTGAGGGACATGGGCTCCCCACTCCTAGGGTTTGCACAGGAGGACTGATCCTGTCTGGATGTGCAAAGGTATTGAAACACTTTGCTGTGCTGGTAAAGCTGGTGGGAATCCCAGCAGCCGACAGGGTAAAGTTCACCAGGTCTTCCCATCCTTAAACACCCCTGAGAAAAATCTGGCTCTGAGGCTGCAGGGTGGATCAGGAGGGATTTAAAGGTCTTGACTGAAGAACTGAAAACTTCACCCGGCACGTTTGTGGGAAATCCTGCAGCTTTCATAGCAAGGTGCAAAAAAAACAACAAAACAAAACAAAACCCCACCACCCTCCCTCGCTGCTTCTGCTCCCACTTCCAGGAAGGCAGAGCTCAGCTATGGGCTGCCATCCAGTTCTCACGGAATTAGGCAAAAAAACCCCGATTCAAAGATTTCGAGGCTGGGTGCTGGGGAGGAAGCAGACAGATCTCAAGCACATCCAGCTGGTATTGCCTCAGTCGAGTCTGAGATCAGATTTCCAAGTGCATACATTAGCTGTCAGTGCACAGATCAGTGGAGTTCTGCCAGTTTGCAGCAGGCAGTGAGTTAATGCCTGCTATCTAACAATTCGAAATGGAACCTGTGTGGTACCAGTATGGCTGGTTTTTCCCATCTAATAACCTGTTCCATTAGGGCAAGCGCATCAAATTCCTTTGGGTGACACTGGTTAGGATTAGGATACTGTGCCCTGGACAGGGAGGATCATCTGCTGGGTTCAAATCCGTGCAAGGAATGTGCAGTGTTACAGCTAATGCATACGAGATGTGCCTGATGCTGCAGGGCCAGGCAGCAGCCGACTGGATGCAGCAGCTCTCCCCAGCCGGTCCTGCACTCCCAATAACACCACACAGATCAGATCCAAACTTTCCCAAGGTTTGAGGATACTGAGCCTTGGGTTTCCCCTTTGCCCTAGGACAGAGCTGGAGCAGAGCCCTGACATTTGAATGCTAATATCCCCCAATCCCAGGACTGAACTCTGAGCTCCATCTCCAGAGACTGGCTGGTATGTTGGATAATTACAGCTCCTGTCGAGCTTTGCCAACACTCTCAATGCAACACCGTGAGAGCCCCAAAGCAACGTTACCTGCGTGGCTCCCTTAATGCTCTGCACAGTGCTCCTCCAGGGAAACAGCAGCAGAGCTGTGTTCCCACACCAGCAGCCCTGACAGGGAAGCACAGCTTTGGCTGCATCCCGCTGCCAACATCCCTGGTGCCATGACTTGTAGCCTGCAGCACCGGGCTGCCCCCCATTTCTGGCTGCTCCTCTCTCTACCACTCAGTGCATAGATTCGCTGGAAAGAGTAAAGATAAAATCATACAAAACGGCATCGAAGCCCCTTCCGCTGCAGGATATGATTTATCTCTGCCAGATTTCAGAACAGGTGATGGGTCAGTGGAGAGCGGGGTCTTAGGAACTCAATTTCATCTCACTCTGAGTCAAATCCTCTTCCTTCCTCTGCCACATCATTGAAGCGATTGGTTGTGCTGATAAACCCTTTGAGAGGGAGAAACGAGACGTGTCCTGCCCCGATATCTGATGCGATCTTGTGGTTTTGTTTGATAGTTTGGGTCCTTTAGCTGCTATCTTCCCTGAAATGAAACTTGCCTTTTAGCACTGACTTTCTTTTCAATCGTCAACCCTTTGCGCTGTCCTCCTGAGCTTGCAAATCCTGCCCATGGGGAGCAGGGCTGCACTGTGTCAATAAACACACAGCTCAACCATCCTCACCAACAGTCCCCATGTCCACGCTGTGCTCCCACTCCTCTGCCCCTTTGCAAAGTTCACAGCATCCTCAATACAAACACTCCTCTTTGGTCCTCGTGTGTCCCAGCACACACATCCCCTCCTGCCCCATCCCAGCTCATCTCTTAGCATGGACTCACACAGCCACATCCAGCAGAAATGCAATTCGCTATTTATCTGTACAATCCCTGCACACTGAACCACCACCGATGCTTCTGGAAGCATCCTTCACCAGACCTCTGCTCCCCAAACATTCCCCACCCAACAGATGCTCCTTCTGCTCCCCTACAATCTCTTCCAAATGCAATATCGATGCCCTCATCTCCAATCCCAATCCTTTCCGTCTTTCGCAAACCCAGAGCAGAATCAGGTTATGCTCTCCTACAGCCTGGGGTTTTCCGAAGCCATCAAAAGCAGGAGGTGTTGCAACCAATCTCAACAAAGATTCTTTGTACACCAGGAGCAAAAAATAATTTCCCTGCTCTGCCTCCCGATGCTGCTTTGCTTAGAAAATATCGGTCGTTTTTAAGTGAAATGATTTTGCAGTTATTATGCGCCGGGTGATTATAAAAGCAGAGGTGGAACGCACTACATGCAGCAAATAAAATAATTAGAGGAGCCAATTTACCGGAGCCCGTATAATTTGGGTTGCTTTGTTATTGCTTCTTTCAAGGCCTGGGTTACAGGAATGGGTGATGCAAACCTGCAGCCGGGGGACATTGCCCTCCTGGGAGGGCTGAGGTCCCTGCAGTGCTCCACTCAGTGTTTGCCACCCCTCGAGCTGAACCCTGACTCGTGCCTTTGCCCAGAAGGGGTTAACAGGGTAGCAGTGCCTATAAGAAATTAGAGGAGGTAGTTTAACATAATTGCCTGCCATGCATGTATCAACAGCAGTCCCGAACTGCCTCTGCAAGAAAACAATGCCCTGGATGGTCTCAGCAGATACCAAAGGGTTCGGATTTACCCGCTGGGATCAAAACACATTAGCAATGGGAATACAAACAGAGAAACCCTGCTCCACAGCAAGTACTGATCTGCAGGGACTCCTGCATGAACTCGGCAGCTTGGAGCTTCGCACTGATTCCTTGCACCCCCAGCACAGCCCCAAAGGAGGGGGCACTGGGAGAGCCTTTGGGACACACACCACTGTGCTGCCATCAGCCCAGCGCCTGCTTTCATGTTTCTCCACTTGAAGAGGCAAAAAGAGACTCTCCACCAATGCCACAACGTGCCCAGAGCCCCTTCTGCTCCTCCAGGTTGGGAGGGGGTGGGAATAGAGAGCCAAAAACCCCACCAGGAATGGAGCAGAGGCAGCACCAGGCGGCCGCCACGCGCTCAGGGCCAGAGTGGAAGCAGGAAATGGTCACTAAGGATTTCCTCCTCTTCCTCCCCAGGGTCAGGAGAGGTGGGAAATTGGCACAGCTTAAGCGCCGCGCTTGAAATTAGAACAAATTAAAGCGATTTTACAGTAGGCAAAGAACTGCCCCAGAAGCGTTGAGGTCATCTATTTTTTTCTCCTCTTTTATATTTCTGCTTTGTCCATTATTATTATTATTATTTTTTAAACAGTTCCCAGATCAACTGGGAAACATTTGTTCATTTATATTTCGCTAAGGAGAAGCAGAGGAAAAACACAAAAGGCCCTCAGAATACCCCAAACTATCGCCCCATGGGAGCAGTTCAGCAACAAGCCTGGCTGGCAATGCAAGGACAGCTCAAATTCAAGTTTCACGCATCCCCATGAGAAACCCTTTTTGCCAAGATAAAGATCTGCAGTCGTACAACCCAGCACACAGCCCAGCCTAAATGCAAGCAGAGAAGCAATCTGCATTTCTCAGAGGTAATCAGAACGTTCCTGGATGATCTTTCCTTCTTTTTTTTTTTCTTCTGCTTCTCTTTTTTGCCTGGATAAAGGGAAGTCCCAAAGAGATGCTCTTTGTTAAAGGAACTGCCAAAGAGTCAGAAATTTCGCCAGAAATAATCGATGACTTCAAAAACTAGAAGTCAGCACAGAAACAACCACCTCCACTGTACGATAATTGCAGCTTTGTACTTTTTATGGCATTTAAGCCATGAAGGCATGAAGATAGGGTGTAAAGAGTCAGCTTGGCACAATGCAGCTATGCCCCAGCATAAGGCAACACAAGGGGTGCACCCACAGCCCCAGATGTGGGGGGATAGGGGCTCAGCTTAGGGCAGCACATCCTATAGGGACACCTGGCAGCTCCAAGTTGTTGCCATCACACTGGGGTCTCTACAGAGAGCTTATTCTGATGAAGAGCATTGCTTCCCTTTCCTGAGTCAAGCAGGCTGCTGGTTTTGCTGTCTCTAGATGCAAATCTGACTCCTCTGCAGCTGTGGGGATGGGGGTTGGGGGGGGGGGGATGTGGGATGGCTGTCCTCACCAGCACAGCCCCAGACACCCTCCTCCTCCCTGCCTCGAACTGGAGGACTCACTGAGAATCAAAGGCAAAACCCCTCAGAACAGATTCACCAGAATTTGGAAAAGAAAAAAAAAAATTCAGATCTTGGGAGACAAAAAAAATAAGAAAAGCACCAAAGGGGCTTCCCTCTTTGGTGTATTTGGGGCAGCTTGGTGTGCATTGTTACCACCGCTAGAAGAAATGGGGCTGGAGTCACCCACTGCCCCTTCGGGCAGATCCTCCCCATTCCCAGCTCAGCCTTTCCTCTATTTTGGGGGGACCTTTTTCCCCACCTCTGCCTGCAGCCATGAGCTCCTCAACGCATGGGCTGCTGGAGTACAACCTCGCACCCCCAACCCCCCCCTCCTGGGTCACCAACACCTCCACCAACACCTCGCTCAGGCACAGAGAAGGGGCAGGAAGGAGGGTTTTCACCCCCTGCAGACTACAAGCTTTCCATTTCGCAGCTGAGAGCGCGTGGCTGGGCTGCAGCTCAGCCTGACGTCGCACACAGGGGACAGGCAGGGAAGGGAAACCCTCAGCCAGGCTCTTGAGAACATCAAAGAAAAACCCAGCATTCTTGGAAATGGCTCAGAAACGTGGGAGGTGAGAAGCTATGGGCGTGAGGGGAGCTGGGGCTGAGGCTGCAGCCCATCCCTTGCGTTCAGAGCTGTCAGTGCACACATCCAGCATGGCCCCACAGTGTACTGGGGTCAGTAGGATGAGGGAGCCCCACGTGTTGCCCTGCCTGTCCTCGCTTTCCTTCCCATCAGTGCAGGAGAAGAGAACATGAAGCTGCAGAGCAAAAAGCACATGGGTGCCCAGGGTGGATGGAGCACCCTGCTCCATCCCTATGTGCTTTTTGCTGGGGGAGGGGTTAAATAAAATAATAATAATAATAAATACAACACATCTCCATCCCCCAGCTTCTCCTGACCTTCCACCAAGTGGTCCAGCATTCAGCAGGGTAGCAGAGGGCTCTGAGCATCCCCACCTCTCCAGCACCCACAGCCTGAGGGGTGGGTGTGCTCCTGGTGACACAGCTGCACACGTGTGTGCTGCCCAACAGGGCTATGGGTGGGTGATCCACTCTGCTTGGGTTCTCCTCACTCCTCACCATGGTGGTCAGGATGGGGTAGGAAGGGAAAGCATGGGGTTAAGGGCTGAAAGGGCTGCAAAAAGCTGGGGAATGGGTGTTAAGAAAGGGTAAACAGCAGCAAAAATAAATAAATAAATAAATAAAATTAGAAAAGACACTGAAAGGAAGAAAACAGGAGCTTGCAAAGAGTTCCCAGGAGATGGGCAGGAGAGGGGAGGAGAGGAGGAAGTGGAAAGGTTTGGCAAGAAGTGACAGCGAGGAGGACAGAGCTGGAGGAAGGGGAAAGGGAAGGCAGCCAACAGAGAGGTGTGAGGGGAGGCCCTGGAGATGCTCTCATTTATCCAGGAATAGACTAAACAGCCCTGCATAGCTCCCAGCTATTCCTTCCTCCACGTTCTGCCTCCTGTGGGTGGGAGAGCCTCTGCACGAGGACTGCAGTGCAGCAAAGTCGGGTTTCTGCTAAATGGAGAGCTGCGGGGGGGGGGGGGGGGGGGGGGGGAGGGAAGGAAATTCCACAGGAAGCTCAAATATTTTATTACTTCCTGTTTGCACAGAGTGTGTCAACACTCGGCACCTGACACACCATTTGTTTAGAGCTAAGGTGTCAACTCCAAAAAAATAAAGATGTTCTCTGCAGATCAAACCCGCAGCAAAGCAGGGTGCAATAGAAAGAATGGAGCAAAGGCAGCGGGGCCAAGGCAGCGCTGGGAGTTCATAGGACTCTGTGGGCTCAGAGGTGTGGGTCCCAGTGCCCAGCCTGGTGCCCCCCAGCCCTGCCATGAGCTCCAGCTGCAGCCTGGTTTGCCATCATTTCTCACCCAACTCAACTTGATCTCCAACTCCTCAGATGTTTTCTGGGCACAGCTTTAGTGAAAAGAGTTGCTCAAGGGCTGAGATGAAGCGATGGGACAGGGGTGGAAGATGAATGGGAAGCTCAGAGGTGGGGCACGGAGAGGAGTCGTGGTTCTGGCCAAAAACCCCACGAGAACATTTGCTGGAAGAATTTCACTGCATCTGAGAAGATGATGCCCAGGGCTTTCCCAGGATCCCAAGACAAATGGCCAATTCTTTCCATATGAAGGATGCTTTTCTGCACGGTCACACCAACCCCTCCCCAGTCCCAATGCTGCTCCTGCACCCAACGTCCACGTCCCTCTCATTCGTGACACTGCTGTCAAGAAGGGCCAAAAAGCACATTGTCACCTACATGCATGTTGCACATCTACACTCATCTATGAAGTACCTGCACCATACAAATAACCACAAGCCCTGGTGGCTGCTCTCACCTCCCAAAGCTGAGCAGGGAGGGCAATAGAAGCCTTGGTGCTCAGCCAAAGCCCTGGGGCTCCTCCAGGTGAGCAGTGCTGAGCAGAGGGTGCTGTGCCAGAGCCCCCCAGTGGCAGCTGGGCCAGAAAACCACCTCTGACATCTCCAGCCCAAACCACTCTGCAGGCAGCAGTTCCACATTGCAGATCTGCACACAGATGGATGGGGAGGAAGGGAGGGGCAAAAGGATTTTTTGTTTTAGTTTTAGTGGCAGGTTCATTCAAAAATGCAAAGCAATGAGTATAATGAAAGGAGAAAACTACCCCCCATCTCCCCACCATAGACCGGATTTTCACCAAACAAGGCTCAAATCAAACATAGGTGAATTCCCTTTTCTGCCTACAAGTTTACAATCTTCTGAAAAGGAGACCAAAAAAAGCCCTACAAAAGACAATTTAGGCCTAAACTGCTCAGGTCATCAATCTGTGGGGGCACAGGGATGGGGTCCTGTGCAGACTGAGCTCATGGGGGCACCCAGCCCGTGGTGGGGGCTGGAACTGGGTGGTCTCTACAGTCAACTCCAACCTCAGCCACTCTGTGCAATTAACCCACAAGACAAAAGCACAACCGACACGTGAACACCACGCAGACCTCCTTAAGGAGCCGACATCTCCAGCACAGGTATGCAGATCAGAAAAAGCCAAAAGCACAGCAGCAAAGCGCTGACCTTGCATCCCAGGACAGCATCCCTCGGGCAAACCAAGCAAGAGGCAGGGCAGGCTGCTCCATGGCAGGTTTTGGCTAATTGTGCCAAACGAAGGCACGGCACCAACGCAAACAGAGCCGGGAGAGCTTGCCCACAGCTCAAAACCCACAGCTCAAACCCACAGCTCCTGCCCAGTGTGCCTCCATATCAGAGCCTTTAAATTAAAGATCGGCGGCGGCTGGCCCGTGTGTTGAAATGCAGGAGGAGGAGCAGCTGTGATTCAGCTGGGGTTTGGTGAGCGCGGAGTATCGGTGAAATCAGAGCAAACCAAACGCTAAGAGTAGTAACTATCTCGCCGTGTATTATTATTTATATATTCCCTGTGATGGTGATGATGATTATTATTATTAGAAAGGCAATCTGATGCAGCAGATAAGGGGCTGAGCAGGAGTCAGGAGGCCTGCTTGGTTTCTATTCCTGAGCTGGAGGTGTTGTGCAATTCCACACCGCCTGTCCTCAGGTTCTACAGCACCCACCACGACCTGCAATACCCTCCACCTGCAGGGCTGTGCTTTGGTTCTAAGAAGCAACCGACCCAAACCCAGCAGCGCTGCGCATCCTGGGTGCCAGCTTTGCAAACAAGCATCTCAACCCTGCAGGCTCACAACGGACCCCCCAACACCCCAGGCTCCAAAATTAAAAACGAGCAAAGACAAAAATAATTAAAGAAAAAAAAAGAAAGAAAAAGGAGAGAAAAAAAAAAAATCAAGAAGCAGCAATGCAAATAAAACCCTCTTACAGAGGGAACAGCCTCAACCTGGCCTGACATCAAGGGGTGCCGATGGCCCAGTGACAGCATCAACAGAAAATGTTTTCTGAAGCATGTTTAGAAGGGATCAAACTGCTTCCCTTCCATTTGGGCACCGACAGCTTTACACGCAAAGTGAATAAACTGTGCTTTATATCCCCGGGGTGGTGCTGGGTGAGCAGGAGGTTGGCGGGGCCGGGATGAGGGCACACAGAGTGCTGCTCAATCCCAACCCTCTGAGAGTGGGGAGCTCCAACCACCCCGACCCCACAAATGGAACACAGAGCCCCACTGCCTGCACCCCAATCACACAGAGGGGTGGTTCTGCAGTTGAGTTGCCTGCTTGGTTTTTCTAATTCTCCACCAGGCTGCCAGGCTGTGCAACCTGAAAGTAAAACTGACAGCGAGCAGCAGATGCCCCACAGGCAGGCAGGAGGCACGGGGCAGCCTGTGGGATTGGGGAGCAGCAATTCCAGCTCAACACCCCCAACCTGCAACACCCTGCACACCCCCAGTCCACCAGCACCTCGTTAGCTCCATGCTGCTAACAAAGCTGTGTCCTTCCCCTATGAATGAGGAGAACTCAGGCTGCCGGCAACCCAATCCCTCCTGCTGTTGGGACCCCCAAATCCCTCCCATGCCAAACAAAGCACAGAACTCACGTCGTGGCTCCCGGGGTCCATCTACAGTGACTTTAATGGCTCGGTGGTACGTAGCGACCTGGGTGGGGTTGGTGAACACTGTGATCGTCAGGGTGAAGCTTTTTCCTAAGCAAAGGTAAAGGGAAAAATAAGAAAAGAGGACATTCGCGTGGGTTCGGTTCCTTTGAAAGCAAATCGCTCCTGCTGGAGCGTGCTCAGACATAAATATTCGCATACACCAAACTCCAACACTCATCGTTTCATTTCAGGGATGTTATTGCTGAGCTACAAAGCTTGGCTGGCTCTGCCAGGGTTCCACTGCTGCAACAAAAAGGCCTGGACTGGCTTAGAGCAGCCCTGACCTTCCTGGACAGCCCTTTGTCCCCATATCAATCCTTCCACCCACAGCAGCCTACCAGTGCCTCCCCACCCAGACAATTCCTTTTTCCCCCACAGGAATTCGGCCCCAAAACACAGCACTGGACATTGGACCCCCCCCCCCCCCCCCCCCCCCCCCCACCTTCCCCAGGGCCAGGTTTGGGTCCTGGTGCCCATGGGACGCTCCTTAGGAGCAATCTGTCAACAAGGCACCTCTGTAGGTGTGACAGATGATGGGTAAAGCCACACCAAGCTGCAGCATAAATGGGCACTGAACCCAGCCCAGCTTCACCCAGCCAGGAGCAGCCCCCCCCGTGTCACCCTCAGCCTAGGAGATGCTGTCCCTGTGACCCTCTCTCCATCCTCATGCAGGCAGGGAGCAGGAACCTGCTGCCAGGAGACATTCCACACATCATCATGGGGGGCTGCGGTGATGCTATTGAAGCACCAAGCTCGTTACCTTCATTATTAAAAAAATAATAATAACGATGGGAAAAAAAAATAAATAAATGGGAGGAGGCAAGGAATAAATGCTCTCTAAAGCCAGGTTCGGGAGTGCAGCCCCAGCAGAATGGGAGGGGATGGGAAGATAGCAGCAGCCATACGCCCCCTACCCTGCTCTGCTCCCACCCTGTGCACCTTACAGCACCTGCAGCCCTCTGGGTCCACGGGGGCTGCAAGGGAGCAGCTCCAGCTGAGCCCCCCCTGAGCACCCACTGCAGGATCACGAAGGCATCGGGTGCTGCAGAGCTGAAGGGTGAGCAGAATTCACCCCAGAGAAGCCACGCATCACCCTCAGCCCTGCAGGGAGAGCCTCCCCTGCTCCATCTTGCCCTGGTTCAGGTTTCTCAGATCCCAGCCACCGTTTGATGCAAAGGATGGACCCGAAAACACCCACAGCAAAAAATAATAATAATAATAAAAATAAAGGCTATTCATATAGCTAGAAGGAGATAATAATAATAATCAATAATAATAATTTCTCCTTCCATCTATTCTTATTATTATCGTCTTGAGAACACTCAGCAGAAGCAGCTCTGCAAACATCCCAACCCGCAGAACAGCACCAAGCAGCGCCTTCAGCTCATTCTCTACATAAGGAGGAATTGTATCCCCCCCCCCCCAAATTCCCCCCCCCCTTCCCCCCTCATTTCGGATGCGCTCCGCAGCCCCACCGGAGCGCCGGGATCCGCACAAACCGCGTCCGCAAAAAAGCCGACGGGAGCGGAGCTGTGAAACCCGAGCGTAAAGGTAAGGGGTATTAAGGAACATGATTTTAGGAGGTATTTCCACGTGGAGAAAGGCATCGGTTGGTTGCGAGTCCCCGAGCAGAGCTGCAGCTCCGTGCTGGTTCTGCCGGCTCGGATTTATTTATTATTCCTTTTTATTTTTGGTTGTTGCCGTTAAATGGATGCTCCTTCTCCAGGTGATCTTTTCCCCGCATTTTTGGCGTCCTCTCACACAACCACGGCCGCGACCCTCCTGCCTCTCTACCGGCTCTCAAAAATCCCTCCCACGAATTGAAAACGACCATTATTACTCAGCACCGTTTTGAACTCATTTCTCTCCTTCTCGGGAAACCCGGGCTGACGTTCCTCCTCCTCCTCCTCCTCCACCTCCATTCACCGCTCCCGGCCCCGACGGCCGCTTCCAGCTCCGTCCCGCACCCCGGCCCCTCAATGGGGCTCCCCGGGGGGCATCGCACCCCCCCACCCCCCCTCTAACCCCGGCTTTCGTTTGGACACCGCCGTACGAGCAGCAAGGCAGGCTGTTGGAGCACAGCGAACACTCCCCCCCACCCCCTCAAGTGCTCGAGGTCCCCTCCTTTTGTTCTACAGATGCAGAAGGCGATGGGGAGTGGAAGGATCTGCTCCTGCTTCTGCCCCCGGTGCGAACACAACGCCCAGAACCGTTCAAAGTTCGCAAATCGAGAACCTCCCGGGGCCGATTTGAGGGCACAGAACTCGCTGTGACCCCCTGGGCGTTTTCACACACAGCATTTACTCGAACGGACACACAGAGCTCTGCTCCAACAAAACACCGGGCATTAAATTCCATCGATAGAAACAAAGCCGGAGCGGGGCTTGTAGGAATGAAACAGGAAGGTAAGAGCGGCAACCGGGATAAAAACCCAACCGGAACGATTCTGAGCATTAAATACCCCTCAGAGCCCCTCGGTTTGAGGGGGAGCACAGCCCAACCACCGACCGAAATAAGGGAAGAAAACAGCCCCGATCTTTGCTCCTTCTCAAGGTGCAGTGAGGACCAGAGGGAGGAAGGAGAGACGTAGAAACTGCTTGCTTCCAACACGGCAGAGCAGAGCAGGAAAGTTCCCAATGCAACCAAAGGCAGAGCCGAGGTTGGGTTGAGTTTGGAAATTCGGGGAAGAAAAAAAAAGAAAAGAAACAACAACAAAAAACAGAAAGAAAAGAGCCGAAGGGAATAATTGATTGCAGAAATGAAAGCTTAATTCATAAAAGAAAAAACATTTTCCGCCCATCAACCTGCAAGCAGTTAAGCGGGGAGTTTTTAAAGAAACGGCAACTCGGAGAAGGAGCCAACAGGAAAAAGGAAATGTATGAAAGAATGTAAACTATTCAAGTTTCATAAAGAGGAACAAGTAAACAGTTATTACATGCAAATAATTCCTAACATCACTGCTTTTAATTAATGCAGAGAAGTCAAAATATATCCGATGTCGTATGTGTACATCCAGAGATGGAGAAAATGCTACCAGATGGCCATTAATGTGTGGCATTCTGCTTTGTTTTTTTTCCTTTTCGGAGTGAATTAAGTGGCTCAGTCTGCAGCCTTTATTGGTGATGAAATGCTGAAATGCTATTGACGCTGTCGGGAATTCAGGTAGGACACGGCTGGGAGGGGGGAAGGATTTCCTTCCAGCTGTTTGCAGGGGATTCGTCCTGCTCTGGAGATGGCACAGATTCATTTCCTGGATGGTTCGCTGTCACAAACCATTCCTTGAGATCGGTGCGGGGCTGAGCGACAGAGCCAGAAGGTAACATCGCCCTTCTGCTTTCCCATACAGCACGGGGAAAACAAGTGCGCCTCTCCCGCCCGGCTCCCGCATCTCCCACGGCGTTAAGAACGGATCTCCCCGCAACCCCACCCGCAGGACACCGCTCTTCCCAGGAGAACCGCACCGCCGCGTTTCCATCAGCCAACAACGAGCCTCCCCCTCTTCCGACACCGCACCGCATCTCCCTCAATTCCTCAGCGCTGAGATCGGGGCTTTCAGCCCCGCACCGGCCAGGGGCTGCTTTAATACACGCAAGCTTCGCAATGAGGTTTTTTTTCTTGCCCCTTCCCCCAACCGAACATCTCAGGGAGGAGCGGAGCACCGCCGCAGCCCCGAACGACCCATTGAGGAATCACTTTGGAGCCGGGGTTGGGGGGGTTCCTCCCTGCACACCCCGCAGCAACACAACCGCCTCCGTCGGTTTGCGAGAAAAACGCCGTTAAATAAAAAAATAGAGAGCTTTCTTTACACCCCCTTTCTTTCTTCCTTTTTTTTTTTTTTTTTTTTTCCCCTGGAAGAAAATAAACCCCAAACAGGACGGCCGACACCTACCTCTGCCGCTTCTCCCGACAAATCGGAGGTCGTTAAATCTCGCCACTTGGTTTTTCATCACGGCGGAGGCGTTGCGGAGCTCCGCGGAGTAGTTCTCGTCGTTCCCCGCCATCACCGTCACCACCGTCCCATCGGGGACGTCTCCGAGAGCCACGACCTGAGGGCAGGACGAGGGGAATTCAGGCTGAGGTGACCGAGGTCTGAGCCGAACCGCTTCACGGCTCCCCTCCCCTCGAGATCGTCCCCAAACACAAAGCAAAACCAAAAGCAATTCGAGATCCCGATGATAGATTAAAAAAAAGAAAAGAAAAAAACGAAGGGGAAGGGACAAGCGAGCTTAGAATCGAGGTCTGAATGCAGCGAGGGACTCCAGAGTGCCGAGGCTCTGCCCTGCAGCAGCGAGGAGCCGCTGTCTGAGGAGGTTCGATTCGACAGAACTGCGCTGCGGAACTCGGGGCGCAGCGGAGGAACGCGACCAGGGCCGGGCCCAGCGCTGCAGCCCCGCACTGCAGACCACCCCCCATCCCGCAGGATCCCTCGGAACCGCCCCCAGCCCCACTCCTCATCCCCGGCCCGGGCCGACCCGTCCCAACGCACCGCGATGCAGCCGCTGCGGCGCTTCGCCCTCCGCTCGCGGCTCGGCTCTCCCGTTCCTGCCTCTCTCTTTCTCTCTCTCTCTCCCGGAAAGGTAATTAACCTCCGTTCTCATTACACTTCAAAGTTGCCTGAGAGCTCCTAACTGTACGAAATATCTTAGATGCCGTGACCGGAGGGCAACGCGGAGACTTGATTAAAAATAATAAGAGCGGCTCCCCTCAAGGTGATGTCAGGAGCGAGTTAAAGCGAGAAGGAGGGAAAGCGGCGAGAGAGGGGAGCGGCACCCGGAGCCCCGACCCCCCCCCCCAAGAAGGTCGCCCCTTACCTTGAAGGCGACGGGCAGCGTCTTGTTGCACCTCCAGTGAGACGGCAGCACGGAGCACAAGAAGTTGGGGCTGTCGGTGCGCACCAATTCGCCGGCGTGATCCGCCAGCACGTCCACGACGGAGCGCACCTCGGGCCGCGCCCGACCGCCCGCGGCGGCGGCCCCCAGCGCCCCGCTGTTCTCTCCCATCTTACCGCAGGGGAACGCCGTGGAGGGGGGTGTGAAGCGCCTGCTGGTGCTCGGATCTACGGGAATACGCATCACAACGGAGGGCGTCAAGGAGCCGCCGCCGCGGCCGGGGGTTGTGAGGAGAGCGGCGGGGCTCGCCGCGAGCAACCGGGCCCCGTCCCGGTAGATCCCCACTCTCGGCGGGGCGGTGCGGGGGGCTGCTCGTTCCCGGCCCCGGGGAGCGCCTGCGGCGGCCTCGCCGCTGTCCCGCCCGCCCCGTCCGGGGAACGGCAACGCGGAGCCCCGGCACAGCCACGTCGCGGCCGGGCTGTAGGCTGCTCCCCTCCGCCGGGCGGCCCCGACAGCAACTCCCAGTGCCGCCGCGCCGCCCGGCACCGTATTTACTGCCGGCCCCGGTGGGGGGGCGGGCCGGCCGTGAGTGACGGGAAACCTCACCAATGGGGGGCCTTCCCCCTGCCCCCCCGCCCGGCTCCCGGGAGGCAGGGGGGTGTGGGCAGCGCCGAAAGGGGCGTTGCCTCCCTTAAAGTGGGCCCGGCCTTACCGAGTCCCGCCCCGTCGGTGCGTACGGGCTGAGGGAGCGCACGTCGGGGTTTCAGGGGGCCGCTCACCGGCCGCGCCCCCGCTGCAGCTCAGCCGTCGCGGGGCGGGGAGAGCCGCTATTCTCCGCCTCTGGACACCGTCTCCACTGTACGGCGGTCCCGGGGCGTCCGCAGCGCTCTGTGGGAGTGCGCACGGCCAGACCCCATCGCAGTCGTTAGCGAAGCGACCGCGTATTCGGGAACAAAACGGAGCCGTCGGTCTCTTCGTGGCAACGCCGAACCGGGAGGAGAAACGCGCCGGGGGCGGGTGGGGGGAGCCCCGGGGGGCGGCACGGAGCGTCTGCCCTTGTCTGGGGGGGTCCGGCGAGGCGGCCCGCGGCTGTGGGCACGTCGGGAGCAGTGCAGAACGCAACTTCCCTTCTGTTCTTTTTTTTTTTTCTTTTAAAACTTCTTTCCCCGAGCTCCTCCGTAAACGAATACAATGTTGTTCTCCCCAAACCGCAACGCGTGGAGGGGCCCGAGCCGCGCTCCCGTCCTGCAGAGCCGAGCCGAGGACGGGAACGAAAACAAAAATAACCCCGTGTTTGCTTTTTTCTGTTTGTTTGCCTTTTTTTTTTTTTTTTTTTTTTTTTTTTTTTAAGACGTTCTGTTAATAATAGGAAGCAGTGCGGGAGGAGCGCAGGTCCCCTCGCCCCGTTAAGCCCCGTCCCGCAGCTCTCCTGCCCTTTTTAGGGGAAAGCTCCCCGCGCACCGCTGCGCTCAGCGCTATTTTCTACCCCTGTTTACAGGCGGGGGGGGGGGGGGGAACGCTCTCCCTCCTCCCTCCCCTCGCGGAGCCCGGGGCACGTTACGGGAGGGCCGGTCTTGGCCGAGGTTCTGTTCCCCCCCGATCCCCGTGGGATTCCCCAGGGGTGGCACGGAGAGGGTGTGAGCGTGAGGGGGGGGCACACGGCGCCTGCGCGGTGCCCCGCGGGCGGGCAGCGCTGCAGTGCGGCCGAAGCGCCGCTCGTTGGCGCCGCGGTTCCGCGACGGGGCGGGCGGAGGGGCCAGCGGTCCGGCACGGGAAACCCCCCCGTTCGGCTCTCGCTGGCTACCGTTCACGTCTTACGGCCCTTAGGCGGTGGGACCGTGGTCCTGGGCTTCCCTCAGTCCTCCGTTCCCCTCCACACACCCCCAACGGGCCCATCCCGGGGCTGCGGGCGGAGAGGTGGCACGGAGGTTTCCCACCGGTTCTCCCTCACCGGAGCGGTCGGGCAAAGGGAGCAGACGGGACCGACGGAACCGGTGCAGTGGGGCAAAGGGAGCATCGCTGCAGAAGCACAGTGCTGGGACAGCCCTGAGATCAGCACGATGCTCGGTTCCAGGTTTAGTGGCTTTACATTTCCTTCCTTTCCTGTCTTTTTTTCCTGTCCTGCTGGGAACCTGCCTTTAAAGTGGCTCCGCCTAAAAGCCCACATCCCTGCAGAGCACAACCCGTAGTGCGTCACCTCGGCCCCTTCCTCCCAGCCTGCTCCCCACCCGCTTCCCTTCCTCTACACAGCAGCCACCGAGTGAGAAGATGATCCATCCATGGGTGGCCAGGAAAGGCCTGAGCACCCGATGTGGGGCTGACCTGCTCACATAGGGCAGGGAGCTCGCATAGGGCAGCCCATGTCCTATGGGGCAGCCCCATCCCACAGCGGGTCTCAGCCCTTCTGTACACCCCTGGGAAATCCTCGGGGGTTTCACAGCTGCTGGTGCGGTGACACACGGCTGTGCGCAGGGCTGGGTGAGCGTGCCCTCCCTAGAAGGCTCTTGCCTTTCATTAAACTTTATGCAAATGCATTTCATCGGGCCCAACTCACTCACTGCACCTTTCAGTGAGGAGTGGCGATGCTGTTCAGAGAGAGGACGCAACCCGGGGTGCTTCCCTCATTCCATCCAACTGCTGTTCCTTCCTTGCACAGATGCGACAGAGATCAGTGCCCACACACAGCCCTTCTGCCCACAAAGTTCTCCAATCCCTTTTTATACCAGTTTCATCACCTCCGTGTCCTCAAGGTGCCATATAAGTAAACGCCATCCCCAAATACTACCAGGAGCTGGTCCCCAGGGGGCGAGTATTCCCAGGTGCACAAGCTGCTGCATCCTGCCCTTCCCCAGCAGCCGCTCTAAAACCACCCTCTGTCCTCCCCCATTGGCTTTGTCCCCTTCAGAGCAATGGAGGTGGACTCATCCCCACAACCCAGTGCTTCATTGTGTGGCCCCACGCTTCCTCATGGCACTGATGCTCCCGTTCACATTGCAGGGAGGCCAGCGGCTCTTTAAATCATTACTTGTTGGGATTTGCTTCCCTCACAGCCTCCTCTGTAGCTGGTAATTCATTTGAGCTGCTTTTTAGCAGCAGAGCCTCTCACTTCGACGGGTGCAGGGCCTTATAGGAAGCTTTCTATTAAAAATTCATCGCAAACTCTGTCTCAGGAGCACAGTGCTCAGTAGGGCCATGCGGGTGTCTGGATCTGTTTTATAGGGAAGGGATGGGGATCTGAGAGCAGCATGCGGGGAGGGAGCGTGCTATTCATTCATAAATCAAACAGCAGATGCTTGATCCAATGGGGTGTGCGATGGTGACAGTTTTAACCCCTGAGTGTCACTGACAAAACGGGTTTCTCTCGAGGCAATTACGGGTGCTGCAACTGGAGGATCCTGCAGGAGGGAAGCTGCGGTGCTCGGGGGAAGAAATAGGGGGAAACTGTGGGGAGAAAAGGCAGCATCTGCCCCAGACAGAACTCACTGTGAGGGCTGGGACCAGCTGTGTGCCCCGTCCTGCTGATGGCTCCGGGGGGCTGCACCAGGCTCTGCCACGTGGCCACTGTGCCCTGGGGGCAGTGGGTACCCAATGCCTGCAGCAACTGCTGCCACAGCAACAGCTGTCACCAAAACCTGAATGGGGACATCCATTAACCCCATCACACCTCACTGTCTGCACCAGCAGCCTTGGACCGGGCAGGATCCTCACACGGAGAAGCTGGAGGAGAAGGAAGGCAATGGTGGGAGTTTTGGGCCAAAATGCCATCACTTGGGAAATTCAATGTGAAATTCAGTGTGAAATTCAATGTGAAATTCAATGTGAAATTCAATGTGAAATTCCCTCCACGCTGCCTGGGGAGGGTTTCGGTCATTGCTGTGCACTGTGCTGCAGGGTGCAGCCTCAGCAACGCTGCTGCTGTTGGCACAGAGCATGCAATGAGAGCCAGGATGCACTTCTCCCCTTGCACCATCCTGCAGGCACCGCGTGCAGCATCAACACCCACACCCCCATGCACACCCTGACAGGATGGGCTGTGATGCACAGAGGAGCACGAGGGCCATTGACGTGAATCCTGTGGTTCTGAAGTCATGAAAGCACCGTTCTACATTGTTCAGAACCACGATTCTCTTCTCCCCACAATGGCAGCAATGAAGAGCGCGTCCGGGGCGCCCATCCTCGGTGCTATTGATAGTGCATGGCAGAGCCTTGTGAGCATGGGTCCCATCTGCCAATTCCACTCCTTCTTTAAAAGATCCTAATGACTGTCAGATCCTTTTAGTTCTTAATTAATTTCAGAGTTCAACTGCAAATAGGAAACAAGACAGCTTTTGCCCTTACGCATATGAATATTACTGTTCCATTTAATGTGGTTACTGGTGGAATGCTGTTATTCATTCCTGCCTGCAATAAAAGCCACATGTTTTTAAAACTTTGCACTTGAAAAAAACTTTTAGGAAAGAAATCAAGTATGTTTTGTATGCATGGCATGAGATAAAAACTGGTCATAAATATTCAAAGAACAGTCAGAGCTTTATGCTTGATTTAAACAAGTGAACAGAGAAGCGCGATGGTTGAAGTGGAGAATGAAAGCCTGATGTTCCTTTAAGAATGTGCTTATGCAGAGAAAAGGATCCATTCATGCAAAGGTTACGGAGCACCTGAGGACATCCCATCTCCAAAAACGCCCCAAGGTGGGTAACAACTGGAAGCACAGGGCTTCATTCAGAGCTATTGGAGTCTCTCGGGGGGGGGCTTGTTTGTTTTGGAGGGGTTTTGAGGGATGTGACCCTATGGGGATGGAGGACATGTCTCACCCGTTCCCAACCAGAGGAACCATGGGATGGACGCACTGCCCGGAGCCCTTCATAACCTCACAGCACGACGGGGAGAAATAAAAAAAATTCCAAAGGAAAGAAAAAGGGGAAACGTCTGGATGGTGGAAAGCGGAACCGAAAGGCACATGACGGCGAGAAAAGTACGGCGGGGCCGATGCAAAAGAAAAAGCACAGTGTGATTTGTGAGCTCGAGGAGAGTGGCTGTCACGGAAGGGCAGCACCCTCTCCCTGTGCTGAGCGTGCAGCGGTGTTTCCCTGCACGCATTTCCCAATGCTGCTGTGATGTTGGGCATCAGACGGGCGTGCGGTGCTCCCCCCGGGCTGCTGGGGAAGTTGGATGCGAGCGGAGAGAAAGCGGCCGCTGGGAAGTGCTCACGTTCCCCACTCTCACCTACATCCCCACTGCAGGCCGTGCTGTTGCTGTCTTGGGGCTGTGCTGGCTGGGAATCCCCCTGGGGGTTGGTGCAGACATGGGGGCTCAGGGAGGTCGGGGGGGCTGGCGGTGCGCAGCTGGCGCTGGTTGGAACTCTCGTCTCTCTTGGCTCAGGTCTAATAGAGCATCTCAGTGCTACATCTTGACAAAACCAGCTTTAGAGGCAGGTGCAAACATGCCATGGCTAAGCTGTAGCTTCTCTGCAGGACATCAGCATTGCACGGGGAACCTGCTCTGCTTGCCCTGTGGGCACCCCGCAGCCCTTCAAGCAAGCGGCCAACAGAGCAGCTCTCTGTGGTGGCCCTGTGCATCACTCCACAGTGCACGCTGGGCTCCTGCTGCCTCAGCCTGCTGACCCCTGGGCAGCAGAGATACCCTTGTTAATTTCCAAAGCCCTTCCTGGAATATCCTGGTGCTGGAGATGGGAGAGCTCCCCCTGAATTTCAACCACGTCCGGCCCTCCTCCCCCACCACCTGCTTTCCCCCATCTCCTCCCAGCAGGGAATTACTGCCTGGGTTGGGCAGAACCCCGATGCACAGAGCCAGCAGCTGGGAGGGATGCACATTGCAGGAGCTGCTCCAGGAGTACGCGGTTTGTCAGCAAGCCCAACCCAACTGCTTTCATCCAGGCGAGGGTTTCCCCACCTGTCTGCAGGCAGATGGCTGCAGTTAGCTGCACGAGCACAGAGTGGTGGTGGTCATCCAGCAAGAGAACAGTTTGGAAAAGCCCCACCAAAGCAAAAAAAGCAGGGGTGGCAGACAGGAAGCACAGACTGATTGCAGCAGTGGAGCCTGAAGAAGCTGCAAGGTGCGCAGCAAGCAGATCACATCCTGCTGCAGGAGTGCAACAGGAGGGCAGCAGCACATCTCTGCTGTGTGTTGCTCAGTGCAGCACGAGCAGAATGCTGCCAGTGAGCATCAGCTTGGCCCCGGGGGCAGCTCCCAGCTCTTTGCATTCTGTTGTCTCCTCCAGTTGATGTTGCAGCTCGAGCTGCTCGCCCAGCACCCCCACATTTCTGGGGTCCTCTCAAGGACGGTGCTGCGCACAGGGGGCTGTCCCACCTGGTGATATACCTACACTGGGGACACACCAAACCCCCACGGAGATGTCACATGCACTCAGAATCACAGCTCTCGGCCACTCCCTGCAGATCACACCAGTTACAAAGGAAGATGTGAAGTCACGGGCGAGCAGCTCAGTAACGCCACCCCATAGCTCAGGGCAGGCGATGCACGTAGAGCCCCTTTGCAGTGCCACTGCCATGATCACGCCCTGCACGCTTCCTTGCAACACATTGGCCTTTTTTGCACAAAATGAGCAGCTTCTCCTGCACAAATTGTTCCTCGCCCCCATGGGATCAGCTCCTGCTCTTGGCCGTGTCCACAGACTGGCATTCTGCAGTGGCAGTTCCCCACCAGTGACACAGCTCAACCTCAGACAGCCGTCAGTGGCCAACGCACAGCGAAGTCATTCAGAGAAAACTGCCCTCTGCTTCCAATAGCAAGTTGTCCTTCACGCTCAGACCGTTTTTTTTGTTGTTGTTGTTGTTGTTTTTTCCAGGCTGGTTTGCTTTCTGCAATTATTCACCAGTTTCACTTCTATGAATAAGGCCGGGTGCTGCGCTGTCACTGCGCTGTCACAGCGGGGCTGCGGTCGGACAGCTCTGACTCGATGGGCTTTGGGCAGCGCTGCTTCTGCTCCTTCCTCGGATTATTTTTTCCGGTGCAAACACTCTCTGTTCGTATTTCTAGTAGAGATTCTCATTGCCAACAAACCCCCTGCTTTGGCTGCTAAAGTGGGATGGTGTAGAATGGCTGCAGAAAAGAAACCCCAAAGCGGGCTCAGACCGCACCTCGCCCTATGCAGGCACCCAACAAAACCCCCCTGACCTGAATGGAATTAGTCACAAACATACAGCTAGACGGAAGGTACTTTTCTGGTTTCTGGCTATGAACTCAGACAAATCAAGTGCAGCGCTGCTTAGGGGATGTTGTTAAGTCACCGTTTGCTGCACATCCATCTCCTGCAGCTTGGGAAGGGAACCGCTGCCTCCAGCCCTGCAGTGAGCTCCTTTTTGCAGAAGTTTCTTAGCAGTTTGGAGCTGTCTGTCTGCCTGGGTCAGCTGTCTGACACGGCCGAGGCCGCGGGCTGGGAAGCGAAGCGGTTCAGCAGCAGGTTAGGGCTGGAACCCAGAGAAATGGAGAACTTGTCCAGACAACTCGGTCGTGGCTTTGGGTCTCGCATGAGCAGCCAGCTCTGCGGGGAGAGCGGGGATCTTATCTGCGAAACGCAACCTCAGCTGTTTCCTTGGGCCGGAGCCATTCTGCGTCTGGCTGAAGGGACCGCCTGAACCTCCAAAACTGGAAGAGCTCGTGTGGTTTTGGAGAATATTTTTACATTTTCTCCTAAAACTGAACAGAGGGCCCTCGCTGGCAGGAAGCGTGGGCTCCCGGAGAAGACATTGGCGGAGGAAGCAAGTTGTCTGGGTTCAATTCGCAGCTCCACCGCAGCCTTCCCCAAGGACCCCAGACAAGTTGCTCGTGGGCTCCAGCAAGTGCTGCAGCTTCCATCTGCAGAGCAGCAGCGATGGTGTTTGTGCCATCCCCAGCATCACAACCTGCTCCACACCGCTGCCCCGTGCACAGCCTGTATCTGGCCTCGAGGAGCACCCCGCTCCCGTTGGGGTGATGCTCCTTCAAGGAAAGCAGTGCAAGCCCCAGCAGGCTCACATTCTTGACATTTCAATCTGCTGTGCCGATCAAACACGCACGTATGAGCCAACCCTGCCAACAGCGAGCGCTCTCAACTTCCATTTATGTCAGTGGGATTGCGTTCTCGCAGGATTGGGGCTTTTGATGTCTCACTGGCTTTGCTCTCCCACTGAAACGCAGCCACAGCCATGGTGAGGTGGTGGGGACGGGCGGTGGAATGTCTGCATACGAAGTCTGGGGACACAAAGTGTGAATTCCCCATTGCAGGAGCGCATCCCAACCCATCCCATCACCACAGCCCTGCCGTGGAGTCACAGAATGGCTGAGGTTGGAGGAGACCTCAAAGGTATTCCAGTTCCAAGCCCTACCATGGGCTGGGTGCCCCCACCAGCTCAGGCTGCCCAGGGCCCCATCCATGGCCTTGGGCACCTCCAGGGATGGAGCACCCACAGTGCTGGGCAGCAATGCCAGTGCCTCCCCTCCTCCCTTCTTCAACATTAACATTAAAATTAACTCAACATTCAAGCCCATTTTTTTTCCAGCCTGTCAGGTCCGATCTTGTTTCTCAAAGCTGAGGATATCCCATGCAGGTTGGGAGAACCAGGAACTCTTTCATTGGTGTCTGTTCCCCCATTGACCTAAGGAAGGCAATGGGGAGAGCAGCAGGTGGCAGAGCTGAGGACTGAAGCACACAGATTTGGCTCTCAGCGCCTTCAGGTCTCCCAACCACCCTCTTCATCTCTCGTACATCACAAAACACCTCTGCAACCCTGACACAAACAGACCCAAATGACACAAAGAAGCTTGTGTCAATGGGTTCCATCCACCCCAGCGTCTGCAAAAGCATTGAAGCCCCAATTTGCCATCCTAGAGGCTGCCACACACAGCTCCACCAGGGGAGAGCTGGCAAAGCGGAGCTAACAAGGAGCAGACCCATGAATTTTAGGGGGGAAAATAAAACAAACAAGGGAAGTGCAGCTCCGTGCCCAGCTCTAGGTGCAATAATAAACAGGCTGCAGTAATGTGGAGCAAATGAGGGTCTGACACGCTGTGCCACTTAGAGGCCCCTGTAAGCTGCAGAGGCAGGGAGAGCTTGAAGCACATGCTTGGGACTTTACTGCCAGTGGAGCTCTCCAGGTTGGGGCTTTGATGTGGGAGGTGGGGATGGTGCCAGAGGAATCCTCACCACCCCAATAGGGACCTGGCTGCAGCCCCACCGCCGTGCTTGGGGCCGGGGCTGCTGCTGCCCGGGCTGGCACTTGGGCTGAGCTCATGGAAAAAGTGGTGGGCTCACTCCTTTTGTGAGATTTGCCAAACTGACCCAGGGCTAATGAAAGGAGGTGTTTAATTATAGAGTTGAAGGTAATTGGGCACGAAAGCGGGCAGTAAAATGCAGCCATGGTACAAAGGAGTTGAGGAACAAGGGCTTAATCCTGGAACAGCACATCTGATTTACTCTTTAAATTCCCTGGCCAACGCTTCCTCCCTCTCCTAATGAGGGAAAATGGCACAAATCCCCACTAAGCAGTTTATTCCCGACTTCGAGTCACCAAAACCATGGCACTGTGCTCCATCCCGGAATGATCTCAATGCATATGCTTTGAGTTTAAAGGGAACAGCACAGCCCGCATCTGCAGGTCACGTCTGCCAGGCTGCAAAGAAGTGACCGCTGCAGCTTTCTATGCATGGGATCAAGCATCCATCTGCAGTGCAGCATACCATGCATCCTCTCTGTGCTGGTAACAGGACGACCCTGCAGTGATCAGCAGGGAGCAAGCGTGCCTCTCCCTAACAACCCACGTTCTCATCCCATGGATCAGAAAGCAAATGCTTCCATCTGTAGCATCCAACTCACCCCACGTTGTGACCATGGGCACCAATGGCACACGGAGCCCATCTGCCCATCCCCATGCCATGGCCCAGAAGGTACAGAGGTGCAAGGAGCTGGGAGGGCCCCAATGCAGACTCTGGTCCAAGGGCTGGTACAGGTTCAGGGCTGTGCTGCTAACATCATTCCTACCGTTTTGTTTTCGTATGTTTTTTTTTTTTTTTTTTTACTTTTTTTAGGAGCTATTTTAACACAAACCATGCTGTGTTGTGAAATCACAGCCCAATATAGCAGACAAACACACACAACTGACAAAAAAAACGCCCTGCCCAGCCCTTGTCTTCCCAAACTGAAATATGGACCCAGAGCATCTCCCCTGCAGCCCTCATCCCATCCAGGATTTGGCCATCCCAAAGGCGGAGGTTGGGCTCCTGCAGGTCCCTCCCGCACAACAGGGACTGTTGTAAAAAGCACATTTTTCTGTCTCCCTTCCCCACTGAGGACGGCTTCTTCTTTAAAAAACAATCTCTCTGCCTTCTCCTATTTTGGTTGTTTTTATATTTTATTTTACAATAGCTTGTGTAATCCATTCCTCATGTTCCAAAGGCACTCGCTTCTTCCAGCGGGAATGGAAAATCATTGTTTCTTTTTATTTTCCCTTTTCTTTTTCTTTTAATATGTTTATGTTATGGAAAATACCCCCAGACTGCAGACGCATTGACTGTCCCACTCTCTTTAAAATAAAAAAAAAAAAAAAAAAAAAAGAATAAATAAGAAAATAAAATTTAAAGCATTTTCAGAAATGGAAAAGCCAAGGAGGATGCTGCGGTTGAAGCCCCCCAGGAGACCCCCACACTGTCCCACTCCCACTGCAGACATCTTGCGTGAGCACAGAGGAATTTTTCTCATCTTACTGCATAGAAAAATGCAAAATGCCTCCCTCAACCCCACAGCAATCCCAACCCCAGGATGGGGGTGGGCAAAGCCAGGATGAATGGTGGTTATGCACCACATTGGATCCTGGAGGCCAATGGGAGACGTCCAGGTGCCCCAAGGGCACACTGCAACCATGACAAAGCCTGTCTCTAAATCCGTGTTGGTCCAGAAACAGGGCAAGGCTGATGGGTTTTGGCCAACAATTAAAACTAGATCTCTTGAAAGCCAGCCAGACTTGGCTGGGAAGAGCATTTGCTCCAGCATCCAGCGTGGTTTCCCAGGAAGGCATTGCAGAGCAGCGCTCAGCTCACACCATTGACTTTCAGACTGACTGATGCTTTCTGCATAGGACAGGAAATGTTGTGAGAAAGTGGTGTGAGCTCTAAGAAAAAAAAAACCTACCAAAAACAGCACCAAGGAACCCTGACCGAAGGCATGGCCAAGGCTTCCAAGGGACTTCAGCACTCAGAATGGAAGGGATGGGAGCGCTGGTTCAGCCCATTTTCAGCATGACCCCAACAGTGACCCCAAACAAACAAACATGACCCCAGCAATGACATTTTCTCCCCACCCTGGCTGGACGTGGCCATAAGAAGAATTGGGTGTGAATGCAGAACGCAACGGAAGGAAAAGGGAACGTGAAGCCACGAGACTGAGCCCAGGGCCATCCCACTGGGCTGCTCCACGTGCTCCTGCTATCAGCTCCATTTGGGGATATTTACGGCGTGGCCGTGGCTCAGCCTCACTGCGTCGGATGGGAAGTCACATTCTTGCTCCTAATGCCAACCATGTGTGGATCCAAACACACAGCTCGTTCTTTGTTTCCCAAACTGTACGCGGCCAAAACAGTGGACCGCAAACGCTGACGACGTATCAGAGGAGATCAAGTCTAAGAAATCATCATGAATTAAAGCTCTCAATACAGGGAAACGCCACTGTCTCCCTACCCCCGTTAGATCATCACAAGGTGACGAAAGACAATGGATTTATACCCGTTCCCTCACCCCAAAACACACAAACAGAAATATATCATATAAAAAATAATAAAATAAAAAATAAAGACATGCCACGAGCCAGCAGGGTGTCCTTGGAACAGGCAGAGCCTCTGACAGGCAGTCAGAGCAGCAAACAGCCTTCCCCAGGAGGGGGGGGATGAATGGAGACAACACAGACTTTGTGGCCCCTGCATGCAGCTCAGGCTCCCCAGATGGCCCCCAATGGCCCACTCCATTGGAGAGCAAAAAACGACTTTTTCTTACCAAAAAAAAGTGTTTTGAGTCTAACTAGGGGATACCTTTGGGGGGGTTTCTTTTCATTCCTTCAATGTTTGTGCAAACAGACCTCCATTTTCATGGATATTACCAGAAAAGTTAACAAAAAAATAGGAATAGGGTTGAATCCAAAATAGCCCTGAGGCATTTAAGTGAACGTTCATGGCTGTTCTGCAGTGCTCACCCAAACGTAGCTGTGCGCAAAGCTGGGGATTCAGGCTGGATGTGAGGAAAGACTTCTCTGAAAGAGTGCTAATGCATTGGCGCTGGGTGTGTGGGGAAGCGTTGGGGTACCATCCCTGGAGGTGTTCAAGAACCATGGAGATGTGGCTCTTGGGGACATGGTCAGTGGGCAGAGTTGGTGGCAGGTGAACATTTGGACTGAATGATCTTAAGGTCTTTTCCAACCTTAACGGTTCTGTGCAGGAGAAGATGCTCTGAGTTTCACATAGAAAACCATTTGGCCATATTCCATCCTTGGAGCAGTCATTTAATCCTCCCCCTTTTAATAAAAATTATGTTTGAAACAAAGATGTTTATTGCTTTTATGAGTTCCTATTTGTATGGAAATTGCATACAAGACGTGATCGTTCTGTTTCTTGCTCTCTTTTATTTCTGAATGAGCAAGCTCAGTTAAACCTCAGCGCTACTTCATCTGGCTTTGGAGGCAGAAAATACGGATTAAAAAAAGCCATGCAAATGTTTTTTATAAGCTTCTCTTATTTCCTTGCCACGGGACTGCCTTTAATTATCTCCATGGAGCACAAAGGACACATCTGTAGTGCCACCATCCCTGAGTGCAGGGCAGCAGGACAGATGTGGTCCGTGTGTCTGTTTGCCAAACTCTGGCTCCTCCTGTCCCTGTCCCACACTCAGTGCTCAGGGGGACACAGGGAACCTCTCGGTTCTGCAAGCTGACCCCATTGATCTGCCTCAAAAGCACACGTAACGTTTGGTATTCTCAGAAATAGGCCAAAATCCTGTCTATGTCTGATTCTTGTCACGTAGCCAGATGGCCCCGCTGAATTACAGCATCTGCTGTTCTGCTCCTTCAGCAGGGACAGGTTTGGGATCACTCTGCCCCATTCTATTCAGGTTCAGTCCGACTGAACCATCTGCAGAGCCGTTGCTCAGGACCTGGGTCTTCCTAGCCATGATCAGCTCAAGATTTTGCTTGTACTCCTTAACTACAGCTGCAAAGCCAGGAGCAGCTCACGGTGCTCTGCCCTACTCTTTACAAGCACTGAGCATCCTCCCAAAAAGGTCTCATCCCACGCTTTGCAGCCATGCTCCTCAGCTGTGGGCAGCCTGGATTCCTCACACTGTTCCTTCACTCACTGGTTTCAGACTCAAGACATCACCCAGTGCACGCCCAGCAGCTCGCCTGCACAGCATTCACACTCCTGTGAGCAGCATTTGGAATTGCCCCATCCTTGCAGATACCCCAGGTCAAGGGATGGGGCTCTGAGCAGCTCTGGGTGTCCCTGTTCACTGCATGGAGGTCAAACCTGCAAGGGTCCTTCCAACTCAAACGATCCTATGGATCTCAGCACAGTGCAACCTCCTTGCTGACCCTCCATTTCCCAACGGGAACACATCCACATGGGAAAAGGAAAAAATCGAACGGCAGGAAACCACACAGCAAACCTGCATGAGGACGGCAAGGCGCAGCGCGTGGGGAAGCCAACAGAACACCACGACGAGGAGAAGGGAGAGGAGATGTGCAGCAAAGCTGTGGCATGGCCCAATGCTGGTTGGCTCCTTCACAAGATCAATAAGCAAACACAACCCCAGCAGCGTTTCCTGCTGCACTCACCACGCAAGAAAGTGGAGGAGTAGGCGGCGAAGGAATCGAAGACGCCGTTGGAAGCCATCCCCTCACCCTGATTCTCACCCTGCACTCGGGCTCTCCTCGAGCAGCTGCAGGAAGAGGAGGAGGGACGGGGAGGAAGAGGAAAGCCTGACAGCAGTGCAGGTAGCCCGGCTCATTCGCGGCGTTGTGGTCGGGAGCGCAGCATCACCTGATCTGTGGCGTCAATGGCCCTGATGGTGGATGTGGTGACCAGGCTGGGCTTTTTCCTCTTTTTTAATAATAATTTTATGGCTTGCGTTCGTTGGTTCGTGGTGAGCGACAGACCGAGATGTTTTTTCTTTAATTAATCATACTGCTGCCTGAGAAGAAACAGAGGAGAGAGCCCATGGGTTCCTAATTGGGTGATTGAAGTAACGGCCCATTTACAGGCAGTGGTTTTCTCCTTTTAACTGCCTCTTCTCCCACATTCGCCACTCATCCGCACCGATGTTTGGAGCTGTGCTTTCTGACTCCTGGCCCTTGCAGACAATCACTGGTGCTGAGACTGCTTCCATATGTGTAGATGGGTGGTTCTTCTTCACAGGGATTTTATGTGAATTAGCATTAAGCAAAAATCTGAAGCACATGCGGCAGAATAAACACGGCTCTCTGCAGAGCAGGGACCTGATGTTGTTGCTCTTGGGGTTTGCATCTCTTTCCATGCAGAAAAAGGGTGGGAGGTTCAGCCCCCATCTGGCTCAAGGCCCAGTAGGGTCACGAGGGAGAAAAGTGAGGATAGGAGATGCTTTTAAGGCTCTATTTCTGCCCTTCATCAGGTGCCAGCTGGGAGCTCTGATTTACACACATAGCAAAACATCTTCAGCTGTGCTACCCGGGGAGCTTTGCAGGGGACTTTTTCTCTTGGTCACCTTCCCACCACCTCATTTTCCCTAAATCATGACTATGCCATCCCCACAAACACAGCACCAAGCCCCTCAGGCACAGCTGGGGCTACTGGCCTTGGTCATTGCCCCTCTGCAATCCACAAAATGGGTCTCTATCCTAAGATTTCTTTTCTAGCCTTTTGGAATCAGGACATTTCCCCCACAGGTGAGGCTCTAAGTGCTCCAATTTGCTCCCTCTGTACCTACACAACGCTGCCAGTGTGGGTCACGAAGATCAGCACTGCTTCATTGTGTGCACTGACTGCATTTGGGTGAGAGCAATGGGCACCTCCAGCAACCGGTATGGAAATGCATGGAAATCCAAAATCCCTCCCCTAAGACCTATAAGAAGCAATTGTAGGACAAAACCCACATGAAACCCTTCATCTGTTGCATCCATTGACAAGAAGGGTTTGGTTTTCTTTTTTGGTAGCTGTGAAATGGAGCAGCAGTGAGGTGAAAATCCCACCCTGCAGGAAGAACAGAGGAACACAAGGTGATAGAGGGAAATGGCATTGCTGATGTTTTTGATTGTACATGCAAAGCACAGCCTGGGAGAGGGCATGTGATAACAAGAGCCAATTAAAAGTTCTCATGCAAATAACCCATCTCTTCCATGGTCTCCTCTGCAGAGCTGAGCACGCAGCTCTCCCACCAACATGCTCCTGCAATACAGGAGAAGTCCCAAGCTGGCTGGATGCACAGACGTGCTGCAAGGGATTGTTTTGCTTTGGTTCAGTGCTTTATCTCAGCCTCAGCTGCTCACTGCGCTGCCCAGCTTTGCAGGGATGCAGCAATCCCAGCAGCTGCCCAAAGCCAAGGACCCAGTGCGAGTCTGGGAGGTCCATCTCTGTTTCTGTGATTCTGTGATTTCTGTGATCTCCTCTGAATGCTCAGAGAGAAGCAGCAGGCCAGGCTGGCAGCACCACCCCAAACCTCCCCACTGCTCCAAAGCTTCACATTCACTTTCCAGACATTGCTGCTCCCTCCCAACTCACGTGTGGTGCAGGAACTGCAGCGCTGCCCCAGTGCTGCAAGCTGCAGGAGCAGCCGTGCACTTCTAGGTTAGAAAACCCAGCGTTTTACCCTCCTCTGCTCAGAAAGAACTGACACTGACTGCTGCAAACAGGTTGCCGTAAGCACACTGACACAGGGGCTTTACCAGCCCGTTGACTTCCTCTACGGTGCTGCTAAAACCGCGGCTGTCTGCAGCCGCCCTCCTCTCCTGCACCGCAGCTCTCACCTCTGGGAACAGCACAACCAAACCCGGCCCTAGGACTGCAGGACAGCAGCCCCAGCACTGCTGTACACACATATATGTGCACCCAGGTGCCGAGCAAAAGGCAGAGCTCAGGGTGTCAGCACTTGCTGGTTTGGTCCATAGGACACCACCGCAGCATGCATGGTGCTTCCCAATTGCAGCAAGCGAGGTGGGATGGTGGTTTGATGTGGGAAAACGAGGCATGGGGTGATGGGGATTAAAACCCCTCTTCATTTGGGCTGAGGGCAGACAAATCCACGCCCTTAGCCCTGCAGTGCGCCATCACCTTTTGGAAGGCTGCCTTTTAGCCAAAGCAGCTGTCAGATGTCCTGAAGCCACAGTTCAGCTTTGCTGCCCCATTCCCCTGCCTAGTGGCTATGCCCGGGCAGCACAGCCCTTCCCCATGCTGGCTGTGGCTTCAGCCATGGGAAACAAGGCATGTGATCGCCTCCATCCCAGCTATCATCCTCAGCCTCGCCGGCGCCAGGCTGCTCTTCGAATGCCACGCACTGCCAGGACCCCCCTTGCATGCGCCCGTGGCCGAAAGGCACAATGCTGCCATTATAACCCCGACGCTCTGCTGATCCCCTGCAGCACGGACCAGCCACGCGGTCGCTCCTTTCTCTGTGCGTCCAAAGGGTTAAAGGAAAGCACCCGAGTCTTGGAGCTATGGGGTGAGCTGCAAGCAGAGGGAATCTGCAGTGGGTCAGGGGATTGTCCAGAGAAGGGACCACAGCCCTGTGGTAAGGAGGGAACAAGGAGAGAAATGCATAAAGTGTTTTTAGGAAGGGGCCAGGAGTCAGGGGCAACGTGCAGACACTCAGTGCTGCCTTGAAGCACAGACCCTGTGTCTCAACACAAGACCACAGGTCTCTGGAGCCCTGGAGATGGGTGCTCCTGCAGGACACCGCCTGGTCCTGGGGCCTCTCTCACCCTATCAGTGAGAGCACAGCCCTGCAGGGCTTTTATCTCTCCTTTCATTATCGCAGGATTGAGAGCAAAGTGGAGAAATTGCAGCTGAACGCACCACAAAGCAGCGCGCAGCCCCACACCGCCGGGCACCCGGCTCTGCTCGGGGCGGTGATTGCACCATCACCGGTCACACCACGGTCACGCAGTGCCCTCCACCCGACCCTGGGATCACACGCTGCTGGCACCTCCGTGGACCACATCCCTGTCCTCCTGTGCACTCAACTCTATAAGCCCCAGCCCCTGTGCGCTGCCAGCACGGCGGCGATAGGCTGCGAGGTCCCTTCCAACTCAAACATGCTGGGATTCTTTGATTCTCTGATTCCAGGTGCAAGCAAAAAAAGCACATGGGCCAGCAGGTCCTCGTGGGTGCAGCCGTGGGGTCAGACAAGGGAGATCAAAGTGGGATGGAGGAGATGAACAGGAGAGCTGCAGGGACAGCTGCAACAGGGGGTGCTTGGGATGACTTGGAGGGGAATGGTCCCCAAAGGGGAATCACACCCCCAGGTGATGACAAAGCACTTCGGCTGCCCGATGGCATCCCCCAGTGATGTCACACCATAGGCATCGTGCGGCTGCTCCCTGTGGGGCTGCATCCAACCACACAGAGGGAGAGAATCTAAAAATACGCCCGACCTCAACCCATCCACAGAGCACGAGGAAGGTCCCTTTTCTCCCCGAGTTTTCCTATTACAAAATAACAAGGGGAACATGCAAAAATCACCCATCCATTTTAACGGCTCCTCTCGCAAACAGCGATGCAAAAACAAACAATTTATGGCAAACAGTGTGAATTTTTGTGTCTGGTCTGTGGTCTTAGAGCATACGTTACACAAGAAGAGCTCTCTGCAGAAGCCAAGGAAACCAAGGCAGCTGCTGGTGGGTTCCCACTCCACACGTCTCTCTGAAGGATGAGCAGAGCAGCAATAACCCCACGCTGACCAGTGTGGAGGAGGAGGACCATGGGAGAAGCCCTGAGGTCTGTGCCCCACCGCACACCCACACCACACACATAATTAGCCCTGATGTGGTGGGATGCACGAGGTCTAAATCAGGGATAAAATGAGCCCCAAGGACCAAAGGATGACTGTGAGCCTGCACTGCTTTTTCTGTTGAACTCGTTCCAGTCCCACAGTGTTGCCACATCCATTCCCTACCAGGGCAGCACCTGGATTCATCCACACAAATCCTCTTCCAATCCCATCTCAGTGTGTGGTGCATCTCCTGCTTTGGGGAAAGACTTTTTCCTTCTTCTCTTGCCTCCTCGTGCACAGCAAACTGCACACCTGGCAGGATGGGAACCTGCTCTGCTGACCCCAGAACATGGCTGGATCCCATACAAGCATCTCTTAAAGAAACAGCAGAGCAGCTGCAGAGCCCCACACTTCTCCCTGCCAGGCTGGGGAGGGCAGAGGGCTTCTGGGATGGCCAAGTCTGGGGCTGGCAGGGAGACCTGGAGCTGCCCTTGCACCCCTTTGCATTCATATTCATTTTTATTTAGTTAGAGAGCACAGCTTTGCTCATAGCAAAGCAGCGGCGTGACCGCCTCGTGCCTCGGATGTAGGGCAGCAGACGTGGGAAGCTGCCTGGTTCAAAGGCTCACGCATGCCCTATGGATCCAGACAATCCAGCCTGCAGTAAAGTGGCTCCGTTTGGGATTTGGCATCTTGTAAATCTGCGAAAGTGGTGGGAAGAGCAGCACTTATTGATCCGACCCCAGAGCCTCTGTGATAAAAAGAGCTGCTCACTACAGTGTGAAAGCCACAGGGCACAGCCAGCAGCTGACCCGGCACCCAGGGAAGAGCTGCTGTGTCTCCCACACACTCTAGGGCCAGAAGTGAGGCTCTCAGGAGGGTCCCAGCACTGGGATGTGGCCCCCAAGAGCAGCGTGGGCTGCAGTGTGCCAGCAGGCGATTCCTGAAGAAGCTAGAAATCTGAGTGCTATCCCACAGCCTTTGTGGGCAGAGTTAGGGTTAGGGTTCAACCCCCCCAGCAGGGGCTATGCACCCACAGGAGAAAGGGAATCCCCAGAAACAGTGCTCATCCCATCCTCCTTCCCAACTTCATCCCATCCTATTTCTCGTCTTCATCCCATCCTCCTTCCTGACTCCATCTCAACCTACTTCCCAATATTATCCCTTTCTCCTCCCCCATGCCATCCCACCCTCCTTCCTGAATTCATCCCATTCTCCTCCCCAACTTCATCCCATCCTCCTTCCCAACTTCATCCCATCCTACTTCGCACTTTCACCCTTATCAAATCAAAGGGCAAAGAGGCATTAGGAAATACTTTGATCCTTCACAGTCCCAAAGAGTAGAAAATCCATGAACATCATCACAAGAATTGTAGAAAGGAGATCCTGGGGAGTCACCAAAGTCCTTCTCAAGGCACATATGTGTGATTTGGGATTACAAATTGGACGGTCAGCTCAGTGCCTCACTGTGGCTCTAGAGGCACTGGGACAAGCCCTGAACTGCAGCATCTCGTGCTATAGAAGGGATTCAGCTCTGTTTTCCCTATATGTCCCTCTCCATAGACCTGTCTTGCTCTTGGGTACATAGGGACCAGCAAGGGGGGCAGCTTTCTTCTTTCCTCTTTCCAAAGGCAGAACAAAGCTACAGACCCCAAGGCAAATCAGGGCTGGCATCTGCCTCTCCAGATCATTTTTTATCCTGATAGCCCAAGAAGATCCTTTTGCTGCAGCCCACATTTACTGAGAACAGTGCTTTTCAGTGGGATGAAGGGATGCATTTGATTGAAATCCAAGGGCTGGCTGCATCCCCGGGCAGATACAGCCACCAGTTTGGTGCAGATGTGTCGGATCCATCAGCTGCCACACGCAGCTGTCAGCTCCTAAAGAAACCATGAGAAGAGATTTGTGCCCAAACGTGGCGAGGGACAACTACCAACACCCCGCAGCCAGGTGAAGTGGTGGATGTTTGATGTCTTCCTTTCAATTTGCGTTAAATTGCTGTGATTTCGGGTTCCTGCCTTCTCCATCCTCAATCTCAGCCCAAGGCAGAAGCACCACAGATCCCACGGCTGCAGGGATCAGCTCTAAATACAGACACTGGGGCAAAACCTGCGAATCAAAGGCACTGAAGAAGCACTTCAGAGGGGAAGGCAGGGCTCTCTCCCTGAGGTTTCGGGGGGAAAAGAAATTGCTCCCGAGTGCTTTTAGTGATGGGAACAACCTGGGAGCAGAACCGTCCGCGTGCGCAGGGAGGCACATCCACCACTGACAGCCCATTGCGAGAGCAGGGCGTGGGAAACTGCCTCCGACTGCGGTTTCTCTGGGCTGAGGACTCAGTGTCGGCGCTGCCGGGTGAGTCACAGTCAGAGCAAGAGAGAGGGGAAAGAAAAAAAGAAAGAAAAAAGAAAAAAAAAGAAGAAAAAAAAAAAAAAAGCAACTCAAAGCCCGGCGGTGGCAATTAGCGCCTCGGACCCGGAGCACGGAGCTCCTGCTCAGAAGAATGAGGTCAGATCTTTGAAGAAAGATCCGAAAATGGTGTTGGTTGGGTTTTTTCTGTGTGTTTTTTTCTTTTTTTTTCTCCTGTCTCTTCAAAGGAGGAAACAGCCCCTGCCTTGAATAAAGCAACAAACACCTGAAATCTCCCCTCCGGAGAGGGACGAGGATGGGCAGGGAGGCTCTAAGGCACTCCCAACCTGAGTTTACCCTTAGCTGGAGTAGCTCAGGCTTTTGAAGTGGATCTTTTTTGGGTGAAAAAGACACATTTCTGGGTCTCTCTCTGTCCTCGTGTGTGCGCCATGCGGGGTTCTTCACTCTCCCCCAGCTCCAGGCCCTGGGAGTGGGACCCAGTTCATAACACTGACCTGCACTGGGAGCCAGGAGGGGGCTGCCCCTATTGGAAATGTCAGCATGGAGACGTCAGCGAGGTCACAGAGGCTCCATCGAGTGCTGCTGACGTGCGCTGCTGGGGGTTGCACCTCCCCACAGGCATCAGTAGATCTCCTCATGAAACGAAACCGCTGTGAGATTGAAGTTTTGAATTCTTGTAATTTGTTCTGAATCATTTTCAGATTGTTTCTGCAGGTGATTCAACCTGAGAGTAAAAAATAAAAATAAATTACAAAAAAAAAAAAAAAATCACAAAACCATTCATTCATTCATGTTCATGATGCACCGGCAGGCGAGGAGCTGTCAGGGCACACAGTGGGGAGATGTTGGCTGCACAGAGGGGCCCAAAGCTGTGGATGAAGCCCTGGGCAGCATGAGCTGGTGGGGGGCAGCCAGGCCATGGCAGGGGGTTGGGGGTAAGGGGCTGCAAAGACTCTTCCAATCCAAATCCAACCGTCCTACAGTTCTTGAATCTTTAAGGACCTTTCCAACCCAAAGCCAAGCCATTCTATGGTTCTATAATCTTTAAGGATCCTTCCAATCCAAACCCAAACCATTCTATGGTTCTATTATCTTTAAGGACCCTTTCAACCCAAGCCCAAACCATTCTATGGTTCTGTGATCTTTAATGACCCTTCCAACTCAATCCATTTATGGTTCTATACTCTTCAAGGATCCTTTCAACCCAAACCCAACCCATTCTGTGGTTCTATGATCTTTAAGAACCCTTCCAACCCAATTCCATTATGGCTGTTTGATCTTTAAGGACCCTTCCACCCCAAACCCAACCCATTCTATGGTTCTATGATCTTTAAGGACCCTTCTAGTTCAATCCATTTATGGTTCTATACTCTTTAAGGACGCTTCCAACCCAGAGCCAATCCATTCTATGGTTGTAGCATCTTTAAGAACCCTTCCAACGCAACACATTTATGATTCTATGATTTTTGAGGTCCATTCCAACCCAAAACATTCTATCACTCTACGACCAAGTGAAGGATGGAAAAGCCTCCAGCAATGAAGAAACATCTCCTACCCATGCAGGAGGTATTTCTGTGGCCAGCATGCAGCAGTGTCCCCTCACTTGTGCTGTCACAACGCTGTCACATCAGACAAATGTCCATCCATGGACTTCCAGAAGTGCTCTGTCCTGGTTCCTTGGCACTTCTGAGCTGCAGGAGAAAATACTGATAGCCCATCTCAACACAGTGGATCAGAAAGGGGGAGAAATAAAGTGAGGCCTGCATTTGATTTGGAGGAAATGCTTCGTTTTTTGGCTCAATTTTCTTTTTTTTTTCCCCCCCTCATGTTTTAATTTAGAAAGTAAAAACTTGCATTGCTGAACCTACTTCCCACCCAGGATATCAATCCAAGTTGGAGAGGAATCCTGGCTGCAGTGTGCAGAGCACTGCCCTGGTCTCAGCAGGGACAGGCATGCTGAGATGGCTGCACTGCAGGGGGCTGAAGTGGGATTTTGGGGGCAGTGGCAAAGAGAAGTGCAAGGAACAGGGACAGTGCAAGGAGCTGGAACCACACGAGGACCAGGAACCACACCAGAACAAGGACTGTGGCTCTGGCTCTGCACTACTGAAAGGATTTGAAACCCAGGGCCCTGCGTTGCCCGCAGGCACTTTTGAACTCAGCAGGAACCCTGTGGTGACACAAAGCCACGGGCCAGAAGTCACCTTATCTGCGACCCAGATAACTGATGTGAAACCATCCTGGTGCTGGGGCTGGATGGGGTCTGTGCTCACACCACGGCATCCTCTCCCCAAACGCATCCCCTAATGATAGGAAGGGCTGCAGCAGCCCCAGCCCTCAGCCGGATACCTCTGAGGCGTGACGCCGGTGCGGATGCAGGATGGCTCAGCGATGGCTTTGCACCACTTCTGCCCCCAAACCTCTGGGACGGCAGGGATGAAGGGGAGGTGGGTAAAGGAGCACGGAAGGATGGGGGCTCAAAGCCTGGAGCTGGATATTGCCCTCCCAGGCTGACACCCGCCATCACCTGCGGTCGGGAGGAAGCGGAGGAGGGCGTTTTTGCCTCCCTCCCGCCCCCCCCGGCAGACAAAGCTGCTGCACAAACTCATGAAATGGCCTTTTCTCAGCGGTGGAGCAGACACAACACGCAGCAGCTTCCGGCCCTGGGGGGGCTGCGGCAGCGGCTCACGCACCCCAAGCAGAAGTCGGCGCTGCGCGGAGGAAGTCGCTGGTGGCCGATGGCCCCACGGCGGTTTGCAGCCCCCATTGCACCGGGAGGGGGGTGGGAGGGGAAGGAGATGTAGCTCCCAGTGACCCCCCCCAAACCTGCAGCTCTCTGGGCTGTAGAGCAGCCGGCGCTGCACGCTCTACAGGGATCGGTCTTTCTAGCAAGGCTGTGTGGGAAGTACCCATTTCTCAGCACTTTCATGTCCCCCATCCCCTCCTTCTCTCTTGGCTGGAGAAATAAGACCCCCCCTGTGCCAGCAGGATGCTCCTCTTTGCAGCAGCAGCCCCGCACAGAGCCCAGCCCCATGCTCTGTGCACCCAGACAGCTGCAGCCACTGCCTTAGGAATAATGCACTGAAAAACCCCCATCCCATAAACACTCGCGACCACGGCCGCTGCATTTCCTTGATTACCAGTCCCACACTTTTCATTAGGAATTACTTATTAAACAGGGATCTAACCTTTCTCCTGGCTGGTAGCAGATAATGAGGGTTTTATTAAGTTGTCATGAGCAATCGGTGGCTAATGCAAGCTGCATCCACTTCATCCTAGGGCTCTGTGCTTCATTAGCGATGGGTTATTATGCCATTTATAATTAAACGTTCAGCGTTTTGAAATACAGTGCAGTGAGTGGTGGTGGTCACCTGTTGGGCAGAAGGGACCGGGGAAGCATCCCACAAACACCGAAATGCAGCGGGTTGTGCAGTGATGGGTCACAGAGTCACGGGGAGGAGCTGATATTCGTGTCACGTTTTGTTGCCCCGTCGATTTTTGGGTGTAACACGAACCAATGAGCTCCAGATCTGGGGCTGGAAGTTGTACCTGGAGCAGCATTTGCAGACCCGTGACCCTTTTGAGTCTGGAACACCAACAGCCGCACAGCGAAACAGAAAATGCCAGCACGTGCCAGAGTAATTTAAGAAGAAATAATTAGGGAAAGGAAATTTGAATATGCAAATGAGCTTTTCTCTTGCCTGGGAATAAAACCATAAATTTCAGCAGAGAGGATGAAGTGCAAATTGATGAACAACTTGTGCTGCTCCCGTATTTCAGCCTTGCCAAAGAAAGAGGATATATGAGAAGAGATGGGTTTTCGTGACGTTTTTTGGGGCAGGGAAGGGAACAAACACTTCCTTGATGGAAACGGAGCTGGAGTCGGAGCACGCGAGCATTTGCACTCAGCCCAGCATGAAAGCAAAAGCCAAACCACGAGTCAGACCCCATGCCAAGGCCAGGTGAGGTGCAAGGAGCAGCAGGAAGGCAGAGCATCGGGACCACTGGGCTCCTTTGGGACCACTAGGATCACAGGGGGCTGATCCTTCCACCTCCCAGCTCTTGGGAAGCTCCCTCCTGTTTTCCTCATTGAGGAAACTGAGGCACCGCAGCCACCTTGTTGTTTTCCTATGCAGCATCTCCCAAATTGCCTCTCAGCCCAAAGGAGGAAACCTCTAACGAAAAGAATAATTAATGGATGGCTTCATCCCTACGTCCAATGCCAATAATTGAAACCCAACGAGCGAGGAAAGAAAAACCACACTCCCATTATTTCAGACTCTCTAAGTTTGGTCAGTTGGGTTGTGTTTTTTCATTAGCCCGCTCTCTGGCAATAAGTAATTTTCCTTAATGCCTCGAATCACTCTTGATACCGCTGTGGTGTGCCTGTGGCCAATGTGAAGGATGAGGAGGTCGCAGCCAGCGTGTCTTCGTTGGGATGGGGTTTCATTAAATGTGAGTGACCACAGAATCCAACGGTGGAGCCCAGCAGCACTGCCCACTAATTGCTTTAACGTGCTGCTGGTACCACCACAATTTCCCCTCTTCGGTATTGGGATTCGTCTGCTTCATCCAGTGCCCTCCATCAGGACTGCCACGCAAATACCGCTTTTCCTACGTCTTCAGGACTTTTTCTGCACCAAGAACATCGGGCACCTTGGAGGCACTGGGAGCTCAGTGCCCCACAGGGTCCTTCCAGAGCATGGGGCCAACCAAGTGTAACCCAAACGCTGTTGGGAACGCTGTGGCCGGAGCGAGGGCCGACACTGCAGCCCCATCCTCATTACTGAGCAAACACGTGGCATTACGGCTCGCTGTGCTTTAACTAATCCAAATCCGTCTGCGTTATTGTGCTATTCTATTCCTAAATCTTGCATTAAAGTCTTTTAAACCATCTGCACAAAAGGACTCTCTGTGGTTTCTAGGGCATTTTCTGTTTAACTTGCATTAAAGTGTACCAAAGAGCTACAAGTGCATTAGCGGTCCTGCTCCCAAATTGCTGTTATAACCTTTGCCCTCAGTCAATCAATCTTGCTGACACCCATTAAAATGAGCTCATGGTGCTGTTTTTATGGCCGGATTAAGTGGTGTATCTGTAGCTCAGGCGGTTTGGTAAGGGCGTCACACTGCTAATGATTTCTTTATTGATCTTTAATGATTTCCTACATTAGTACAAGCAACATTAGCTTCAACAACATGCTCCGGGACAGACTGACTAAATAATTCACTGCAGCAAACTGTGATCACATAACTGAACATTCCTCTTTTGTGTTAAGAAAGGAGGGAAGGAGCTGCGTAATTATATCCTCTGATATAATGGAGAAAGTTGTGTCCTCCCCCCAGATTTCTCCCTGCCTCCCTATCCCCGTGCTGCTAAACAAGCTGTCCCAAAAGGGGCTGGGGATATGCCCCAAATTACTCACTGGGAGAAGCATTCAGTGGCGTGGGTCAAATTCTCCATGGGTGTTGGTGCAAAGCCAGATGAGGCTGGGCATGCCACAGTCTTCATTAGCGTAACTGTTTGCAAACCACAGCTCTTGACCTGCAAATAGAAATGATTCCTTCATTAATGGAGATGTCAACAGTGGGGAACCTGTGGTTTCTAATGACACAGCCATTATCATCAATAGTACAAACTATTAGGAAAGCAGAAAATTGTGGCCTTCTTCCCTCTATCCCGACTTAATGCAGGACGGTTCTCCTTGAAATGAAATGCGACACGATGAGGTCCTGAAGAGCAGCTCCTTCCTATAGAGGCATTGTTAAACGTCATCGTGACTTCCCTTAGTTGACAACGAAAGCCTTGGTTGATGTTATCACAGCACTTCAGGGATGGGAACGGCTTCAGGACAGCACCTGCAGATGTCACAGTATGGAGGTCCCAAAGGGCAAGGCTAGAAAAACATGGGATGCTCAGTGTGGTGGCCAATGTGGACGTCCATCCCTGGAGGTGCCCAAGGCCATGGATGGAGCCCTGGGCAGCCTGAGCTGGAGGGGGGGCACCCAGCCCACGGCAGGGCTTGGAACTGGATGGTTCTGAAGGTCCCCTCCAACCTCAGCCACTCTGTGATTCTATGAACACGGGCTGCTTTGGGTTGCTCTGCTCCTAACAAGGCGTTTCACAACACTCCCGTCCCAATTGCCCTCCTCCATCCTCCCACCAGATGGGCGGCACTGCCTGCAGACCACAGCACTCCTGGTCTTTCAGGGGACATTTCCAGGTGTCCTCAAACCCACGGCCGGCACCGGGTGCCAGGGGAGCGATGCAGGAGGAGGAGGAGCACCGCTTCCTGTGCCCTCCCCGCGGCGTTGCTCGGTTGCTGAGCCCGCAGCCCGGAGTTCCACTGGGTGAACTCAGTGCCAAGGGAAAATGTGCCAGAAAAAGGGTTATTTTTTGAAGCCCTGGCACAGATGGGCTCGCTAAGCAAATGAGGCCGCTCGGACGAGTCCAAATTAGAAGCCAGAAAAGACAGACCACGGCCCTAAACAAATAAACAAACTAAAGCAAGAGCTCATTTGCATCCCTCAGCCCTCAAACAAACCGCAGAGGATATTCTCGGCAAAAACGCAGCGGCAGCGTCTGACACCTGGCCCAAACCGTGCTGTCAGCAGCACAAAATGCTGTGCCAGCCCCGTGCCCCACGCACCGCCCTCCTCCAGCAGCCTCCAGGTCCAACCCCCCCCCCTCCCCAATCCCTCCTGTCCCGATGCCGCAGAGCAGAGCGTGTGCTCGCCGCCCTAATTATTTCCAGGAGCCAAATACCGCCGCCGCAGCGCTCAGATCGCGGCGTGCCAACGGCTGAGTCGGCAGAACGAGAGTTTGCACAGAGCTGCGGGGGGAGCGGAGGAGCTCAGGTGAGAGGCTGAGCATCTTTGCGACGGCTCGGAAAGGAAAGGCGCTGTCTGGCCCCGTGGTCACGGGCAAAAGTGGGAAAAGTGAAGGAGAAAGCCTCAGCTGCGGCTGACAAGAAGCTAACAAAAATCAAACAAACAAAAAAAAAACCCAACCCGCTCGTTGTAATTTTCGGGTGATTTTTTGTTTTTTTTTTGACGGCTGTCCCTGAGTGGTCGAGGGTGAGGGATGGCAGTGCTGCAAGAGAGCATCTTTCAGGGAGAGAAAGCGTGTTTTTAGCGGGAAGGAATAGATCAAAGGGGGAAAAAAGGTGCAAACAAAACCACAGTGAAACACAGGGTGGGGTGGTGGAGGCTCAGAACTAATCTTGTGCTCTCTGTGGGAAAACTGCCTCAGATTCCAAAGGGGAGTTGACACAAGGTGCCCAGGGCAGACTCAATCCCTGAGTCTCAATTTCCTGAGGTTCATGATTCCATAAAACACATAGCTGGCAAACGCTGCTCTGGTTAACTGATCAGTTGGAAAGGTGTAAAGGATGTCCTTACAGGATACAGCCAACAGGTTAAGACCTCAGCTGGTAGAAGTTGGTGTAACCCCTTGAAATCAAGAAAGTGATGTCACATTTGGCCAGCTGAAGCCCTGCACTGACCCACACATATGGGGCAGCAGTGTTGGGAGCACAGCAGTGGGGTGGCCGTGTCCCCAAGAGACAAACCTGAGGGGTTGGAGGGTGGTAGCAAACACCACGACCTCAAGGGGGAAAGAATAAAGAGGGAAATCACATCTAATCGCTTAAGCAAACAGAGGGGTGGAAAGAAAATCCCCTTGGAGGAGCAGCTCTGAATGCAGGATGCTGTCCTGCCCAGTGAGGGAGTCCCTCTCACACCGGCCAACAGAAACCCAACCCCACTGTTTCCAGTCTTTCAGGCACCAGGACTGCCTCACCAGGCTGGTGAGCCGGGAGCTGCTTTCTGGCCGTGGTAACCCCAACCGTGCTTCCCATTTGGCTGCAGAGCCTCTCGTCCGATGGCAAAGCCACAAATGGTCCCGTCTCCAACCCCCTTAATGCCTATTGATCAGCGGAAGGCGCTGCCCCACGGGCCGCATCAGCGGTTGGGGACATCGATCGCCGTCACAGCGCAGCAGCAGCCGAGGCCACCCGGGGTGGCGCAGAGATCGCAACCCGGGCAGCGCACCACGAGGGAAAGCCCGGTGCCTCCGCGTGTCCCGGTGCCACCCTGGGGCGAGGAATGGCAGAGAGGGAGGGGTGACACCTTCTGCCGCACCCAGAGGTGCTCAGCTCACCCACAGACCCACCCGCGGCCCTCAGAACCACCCCAGCCCCACGGCAGCTCTGGGGTGAGGCCGGAGGGACCCGTCCCCAGCGGTGCGGGGCGGTGGGATGGGGACGTCCGTCCCGTGGGTCGCAGCCGGCTCCCACCCCGCACCCCGCTCCGCAGCGCGGGGCTTTGTCTCCCTCTAGCGCACGGAGCTCCGAAGCGGCTCCGCGGCGGCCGCAGGTGTTCGTGTGCCGTGGGTGTCCTGCGAGTGTCCGTGTCCTGTGAACGTCCGTGTGTTGTGGGTGCCCATGTGCCATGGACGTCCCTGTTCCATGGGTGTCCCAGTCCTACGGATGGCCGTATCCCAAGGGTGTCCTTGTCCCATGGGTGCCTGTGTCCCATGGGGGTCCCCATCCCATGGGTGTCCCTGTCCCATGGGTGTCTCTGTCCTGTAATGTCCGTATCCCAAGGGTGTCCTTGCCCAGTGGGTGTCCCCACCCCATGGGTGTCCCTGTCCCATGGGTGTCTCTGTCCTATGATGTCCGTATCCCAAGGGTGTCCTTGTCCCATAGGTGTCCTTGTCCCATAGGTGTCATTGCCCAATGGGTGTCCCCACCCCACGGGTGTCTCTGTCCTATGATGTCCGTATCCCATAGGTGCCCGTGTCCCATGGGTGTCCTTGTCCCACGGGTGTCCCCATCCCATGGTTGTCCATGTCCAGACTGCATCCCCAAAGCAAAGCTCAGAGGAGAGCACCTGCCACACAGCAGAGCTTCATCCTGTCCCCACACCTTCTGTATCGACTTTCCCAGTTTGTTCTGTTAAACAAATACTCTGGCAGGGGCATAGGGTGAGTTATTATCTCGCATTACGATATCCTGTCCGCTGATATATCTATTATTCATTTATTTTCCTATTATTCATTTATTCGCCGGGCGTTTGGAGGCAATCAAAAAGGCACTCTTGGTCATTTCGCTATAAAAGCATTTTTGATCCTCTTCTCTGCCAACTCAAACTTGTCTCTCTCGCTTAAAATACACTAATGACCCATTACAGGGGTGGGATCTGATGCCCTGCTTATATATAGGAACGTCTTTGGAGATTTTGAGATTGATATAAATAAAGCGGGGCTTGTTGTTAATGTGCTCATTAAGCAAGCAGTGGGCTGGGATGAGGAACACTACATTTTCCACTCCAGATTCCCCGGGGGCTCTCCCATCGTAGATGGTGATGTCTAAAACCAAGTGAACGTCGGGCATTCATCTGTGCATTTGTCTTGCATGGTTTCTGGGCTCTCACACCCTGACCTTCCCTGGGGGAGATGTCACTGCCCTACAGGGCGCAGAGCAGCATCAGCACCTCTGTCCTGCACCCTTGAGCTGTTAGCAGCCAGTGTCACATCTGGGGACACCCAGGGGCTTTGGGTCCTTTCGTAGCCACGTTTCCCAGCAGCTAACAGGATGCTTGCCATGAATGATGGGATGTGGAACAGCACTGCCTGCCACTCAGCAGCCCTCAGCTGTGAGATGTCTCATTTCTGTTCTCCTCCCTGTGACACTGTGGCCATTCCCAGCAGCGGTCACCCCCTGAGGTGGCCTTTCCCCACTTCTCCCTTCGTTCCCAGCCTGGGACATGGTTCTCCAGCCCTACAGACTCTGTGACCCCATGGCTTCCCCATCCCAACTGCTCCTTTTGACACACAACAAGAGCACCCCGCCCCCTGCAAAGGGTTTCTCACCCCCGTTGTGCAGAACTGGCCCCAAGCATCACCCGCCGCACAGTCACCCTTGGGGTTCCACTTTGAGATGGAGCCAGACAAGGCGGTTTGCTGGTGTCCTACTTCTTCTTTAAGGTCTTGACTCTTCTCCCACTTCCATAAGTGATGTCTTTCCCCATACAACCTCTACTCCTGGGGACAGTGGGTTCAGCAAGCACCCGGACCACAGCCAGGAGAGCATCTCACTCCCCTCCCAACCCCCAGTACTCCTCCACCCTGGACAGAAGAAAGAAGCAACAAAAAGAGGCTTGGATGGAGATCTCCCACCTCTTCCCAAGAGCTCTGGGTCAGACATCCACCCTCCAGTTACCACCTCCATGCTCCCATGCCAACTGCAGACCCCAAACACCCAACGCCTCCATGGCCCCGGGGCTGCAGCAAACCCTGTGATGGGCACAAAGCCCACAGTCAGAAGTTGTTAATTATTACATCAGTGACAAACATTATAATAAATAGGAAAAAAAAGAAAATAACTCGACAACCCCCCAGCCCCAAACTAATTGCACCAGCGTTACAGAAAGGAAAAAAGCAAAGTTATTACTGGCTGCAAACATTCAGGCTCCTGAGCAAAGCCTTTCATAGGTAATTTCTGCTGTAATTAACATCTCTGGGGTTAATGGATCCAAGTTTCAGGGGATAAAGGGATGCATTGTTAGCAGCCCATGCTCCTGGCTGCGTCCTGGCCAGGCTGGGGGTGCCCTGACCAGGAACTCACAGCTTTCATCTGCCATTAGTGTCAGAACAGCTGTTATAGCCCGGAAATTAAAACTATTCACTGCAGTAAAGTTTTAATGTCCACGGTTTTATTTGACATCCCGTGACTTATGGGCTGGATTGGATCCCCATGCTCTGATCTGGTGGATTTATGGGCTTAGAAAAGGCACTGAGCCACTCTTTCAGTGCCGCAGCAGCCGATGCTACAGGCGGGGGGACATTGCTGCAGGGAGATGGAAATCCACTGTGCTTCTCAGCCCGGCCTCTAACTGCCCCACACATCTTCCTGCATCCTAACCCTTAGGTTAGGACTTTGGACCGTGTCTCCCAGCACGGGGACGAGGAGCTGCATGCTGGCAAAGGGCAACGCTGCAGCAGTTGCACCCTGCATCGCAGCAGGCGAAGAAACGCTTCGCAGATGGATTTTGCATCCATCCTTGTGGCTCCTAGAATATCTTCATAAGCCACAATGTGCCCTTAATCCCACAGCAAAATCAAGTCAAAGAGCAATTAATATTCTGATACCTGTGGCTAGCTGAAGTGATATAGAGCTGAAGACTTCTTTTTCCATTTCACTCCAACTGTGGTTTTGTTTTTTTCCAGCCGTTCTCTGGTCAGTGGTTTTAGGGGCACCAAGGTTCACTTTTGTGGGTAACCTCCACTGTTAGCTGTTGATTTAATTAACTCAGGCTCCTCTGCTTTCTTGACCATACCAACCCCAGCAGGGCTGGATTTCAAGCACAAGCCTGCAGTATTTCTGCTTGGCAAAAATGAGGGGTTCTGGGGAAAGCAGAGGGTCAATTTTTGAAGCCAGATGGACAAAAAAATGAAAAGACGATGCTGAATAACCAGACTGCATGGCACAGGAAGGGGAACGAGGAGCAGTCCACATCTGAGCAGCACTGCATATACTGCAGGTCTCAGCACAGCAGGGTCCTCTGGGACCCCTACCCCAGGATGGCAATATTGCTTAGCCCCAGGTGGGATCAGCAGCAGCTCTTTATGCCTGGTTTATTCTGAGGGTGAGTGTAAACGAAATGGTGAACAGCCAGCACTCAAGGCACAACCATGGGCCCACTCCAGCACACAGTGCTGAATGGAGCTCCTGCTGCCCCAAAGGGATCTGACTGCGTACACACAGCCCAAAAGATAAGAGTTTCTGTGCAGGCCAGGTCTAGAGATGAGCCAGACACCAGGGATGGGACCCACGTTGCCCCAGAGCAGCCCTATAGCTGCATCCCTGTTGGCAGCACCTACAAGACCATGCTCAGGTGGGTTGTAGAGAAGCCAAACCCTCTGGGTTAGGACAACGGGCAGAAAACAGCTACCTGCTGCCCCAACAGAGCTGATCAACAAGGTCATCCACCCAGACCCATGTGAGAGCACAGCACAAGAAACCCAAGCAAAACCTGGGGATGTCCTTCACCACCTGCTGAACTCCCCTGACCTTCACTGGCAGCTAAAGCCCCATCCAAGTGATTGGTCCAGGCAGGTGCTGCCTTGTTTTTAGCAACATCATTGAAATTTAAATTGATTTGTTATTTATCCATCTGACAACAAAGAGAGAAAAAAAGTCATAATTCTGTGCGCTGGGGAGATTGGGTTCCTGTATCACTGTCAGCTACATTAACTTACTTCCTGGATCTAAATTCAATTAGGGCAGCATTCCCTAGCATTAATAAATCAATACCAATGCCATTTTGATATATTTTGAATGTCTTTCATTATATATTTCAGGGCAGGGATTAGTGCTGAATTAGAAGTTAATGGGACGTGACAAGGCGAATCAAGTCGGGTAAGTAAAACCTTAGAGCCGTTAGCAATAATTGCTTTATGATGCAAAAGGTTGCTTTGGTGAAACAAGGAGTTGCTGAACTTCTCTTGCTAGGGATAATCCCAGCCAGGGGGACTCTCTCTTTGTGATGGGGAAGAGAATCATAGAATCATTAAGGTTGGAAAGACCACTAAGACCATCCACCCACCCCATGGCTGTGACCATATCCCTCAGTGCCACATCCACCCTTTGCTAGCAAACCCCCAGTGATGAGCAATTAAACATGACCAGAAAGTCACTACTGGGGTTTGCACTGGGATAACGTGACAGCACCCTTGGTATTGGCATCCTTACACCTGGGTATCAAAGGATAAAACCCAGATTTAACTGGGGTTAATCTGACGCTCGTAGATAACCCAGCCCTGATTTTAGTTGTGTTTCTCTGGGCAATAATCCCAGAAGATCTCCTCATCCCCTCCTGGCTGCACGTGAGCCAGCTGCCTCTCAAATTGATCAGGACAGTGCTGATTGCAGATTAAGTGACTGGCTATCAGCGACCTGAATCCTGCCCATCCATCACTCAGTTCGGCCCTTTGCAAAACATTAGTGAAGCCATTCATCAGAGTGACTCTCCCAGACTATAAACCAGGCACCTCACAAAATAGAGCGTGCGACTGTTAAAGGTCTTAAAAGCATTTTCCCGTGATGAGTGGCCTGAAGGGAGCCATTCCTGCTGCATCTGGGGATGAATAAAGATGGAAAATAACAGAACGTCAATGGTGGTGCAACTTTGCTGCATGCTTCCTTCAAGAATTCAGGTTGCTTGGGGCTTCGAAGCAGGTGTGGCACACGAAGCCCATGGATTTTGATGTGTCAGAAGCAGAACAATTTCGACTGAGCTTTCCTCTGAGCCATCACCACTGAGTTTGTCACTGCTGTGTCCCCTCAGAGGCAGTTTCCTTTGAGGGTTTCCTTTGCAAGGCAAGCGAGCCCCAAGTTGCATTATGCCGTACATAAAAGTCAGAATGTACCATTAAGAGCCATTCAGAGTCAGGGTTGCCCTTTGAAACCAGGTGTTTCCACTTTCAGGGGCACCATGAGCTGCGAGAATGGGATGTTTATATGGATTTTCCATAGTTGGCTTGGAACAACAAAAAAAAAACCCACACAGAGCCCACTAAAGCATAGCCCTGAGAAAACAGGTACAGCTTCGTCCTTTTGCAATTCATTAGGTCCTTCCTCTTCCAGCAGGCAGGTGCTGATCGACCCCGTGGGTTGGATGAGGGAAAGAGGCATAAAAAGACAGCACGCTTTTGATCAAAACCATTTAGCCCAGACCAAAAAAAAAACAAGTGGCTCTTTTTCCTACTGGACTCCAAAGCCTCATAAAAGGGTGCTGAAAGCTGCGTGACCTTATAAAGCTCAGCCTGCAGTGTGCTTGGACCCAGGTCTGGAGGCAGGATCCGGCCCTTCCACCCAGCACGGTTCCCAAAATGCCCCCATGGGGGTTTGGCTGCTCCGAAAGTCCTTTTCTCTGTCGGAGCTCTGTGAAAAGCCAGAGACGTTTTGGCCACATCTGTGGCTTTCCAAATTAAACAGGGCCTTTTCTGCCCACTTCTGAGCCACTGTTGTGCAGATTTATAACTCCTGGAGGGCCTGGAAAGTCAGCTATCGTAGGCCTGGATTTAAGTTGGCCACAGAGACTTAAAATTAAGAAAACACATTAATTAACACAAGCATCGATGAGGATTTTTCCACCTTGGTCACAGGCAGCACTCTCTCCTGGAAAGACTCCTTTCGTCAGTTCATAAAATCACAGAAACGCAGAATGGCCTGGGCTGAAAAGGAGCACAGCGCTCATCCAGCTCCAACCCCCTGCTGTGTGCAGGTCACCAACCAGCAGCCCAGGCTGCCCAGAGCCACATCCAGCCTGGCCTTGAATGCCTGCAGGGATGGGGATCCACAGCCTCCTTGGGCAGCCTGTGCCAGTGCCTCACCACCCTCTGGGTGAAATGGTAGCAGCTAAACCTGGACAAAGCACACCCAAAAATGGGATGCTGGCACTGCATCCCAAGCACCCAGCAGGGAAAGCCCTCGCTCATCCACACTTGCATTGCACAGCCATCCTGTGCATGAATGGGTTTTGTTCACCCCAAACTCCCCTGGCTGCTTGCACATGTCCAGCCACGCCGTCCTCTCAAAGGGTTCTTCAACTCCGCCTGGGATGAGTTTGCTCAGCTCCTTGCAGCTCTCCTTGCGTGTGCTGAAGGGATTTGTGCTCCACCAACTCTTGAATCTCGTTTTTCAGGCTCCCCCAAACCTTGCACATCCCCAAAATGAGTGAAGCAGCCCCACAGCTCAGCAGCACACCTGCCTGCTTCCCCCACCTTCGTGCCCGCTGGGACACCAACAGCAGCCACGATCAGTGCTGGTTTCCAGCAACTTCCCCATCTCACCCTGCAGAAGAAGAAGAAGAATCAAGAATTGCTTTCCCCAGATGCATTGCACAACCTTTAAAAAAGCAGAAGCCCCACTTGCAGAGAAATCTGTTCTGGGCAGCACAGACAAACCCCAAACATCTTTGCCCACAGTCTTGAGCAATAACTGATCCCAGCCGTGATGGGGATCCTCTCTTGCCATCCTTCATCCTACAGAAACAGCCCTGTGCTGCTGGCCAGCTCCTAGAACAGGGAATGAAGGAGATGGAGAACTGGAAAGCTCCAAGACCCCACATCTGCATAAGAGGTGTTTGATTTTTCCTACTTTTAAGCAATCACAGATGTAAAGCCAACAGGCCCAGGCTGCTGCAGCCCAGAGCCAATGCGAACTCCCATCTATGTGCATGAAAACTGGGCAAGGTGTTGGGTGACCCAAAGGGGAAAAAGAAAAAAAAGAAAAAAAAGAAGAAAAAAAAAAAGAAAATGTTTCAAACATTCCAGAAATAACACAGGCAGTTCCTGAATTACCACTGCATTAATGGAGACTGTTCCACTGGCAAGCCGTCGAAATCTACCGTAATCCCACAAAAATCGATGCAGCCAGAGCACTGCCAGCCTGGAATTATTTATGCATCTCTTTGGGCTCCTGAGCAGCATTTCTTCCAGGAGGCTCAGATGCAGCAAAGATGGGGGTAGCATTGCAAATAAGCACAGCTCCATTGCCATGGAACTGCCAGGACCTCAGGAAACCAGAGGGGCCGTGGTGCCCCATCCCTGGAGGTGGGAGGATGGGGACCTGAGCGCTGATGGAGCTGTGGGTGTCCCTGTGCATGGCAGCAGAGTGGGAACAGGCAGCTTTTAAGGACTCCTTCCCAGCCAAACCATTCTATGAACAAGTGCAGGCTGAGGAGCACTGCTGGATCAAAAGCAATCTGACATGGGAATGAACAAAGCCAGAAAACCATGCACAGCCCATGTTAACGGCCATTGGACCAGCACTTCTCCTTTTCCACCCCAAGCAAAGCTCTTGTTTCCCTCCCTGGAGAAATTCTTGAGGCTCCTTTTCACCAGGAGCCCATCAGAAAGAGAGCAGGACTCATTCCACGAACATCTCCCCCTACTTCTTCCCTTTACTTCAGACATGACCTTTTGATTTCTCGGGTAGAGTGTAAATTACATGTCGCCAGCATAAAATATTAAATCCAATTTATATTTAATTATTGATGTTATTATGTATTCCATAGTAATGGCAGCAGGAAAAAAAAAAAAGTCCACACCACCATTAAATAGCTTGGTTGCATTAGCAGCTTCTTGAGGTTAGAGATCTTCCTCCGTTCCTTCTTAACGGTAAGATTGATGGGTATGGGGAAGTTTGTAAATAGTCTTCCAGAAATATTTTATCTGATTATTGTACCTATAAAAGGGAGCTGGGAGGGGGAGAAGGGGACTTTTTAAACCGCTACTAATTATTTGCTCAGATAAAGGGCAAACAGCTCGGCGAGCTGCAGGCAGCTAATGCTCTCCAGCAACCCCCACTGGAGGTCGGTGGCTCCAATCGCCCCCATAGGCAGGGATGGGGCTGGGGAAACCAGCCTGGGTTTAAGAAAAAAAAGGCGGTGGAGAACCACAGTGGTTTTTTCCAGCTGAGATTTAACCAGTGCGCTAAACTGGAGTTCGACATTTTTACTAAAATATTAATTGATGCTGTTTCGACTTGATTAAGCTAATTTTCTCCCCATATATATTTAATGGCACGGCGACCGAAGGTGCACAGAGCTTTGTTGTGTAGGTTTGGCTCCTGTTGACCTCACGTGGGATGGAAGGGATTTGTGGACACAGAGCACATCCCACCGCCACGGATGGATCACTCTCTGTGCCACAGCAAGGGCTGATCCTCTCCGAGGAGCTCAGATCGAAGCACTGAAGACATTACGTCTTTATGTCTACATTGCAGAGGTGTGGGTTTGAAGGGCGGACTATTGAGTGGATAAGGAATTGGTTGGATGGTTGTGGCCAGAGGGTTGTGGTCAGTGGCTCAGCAGCCAAGCAGAGGTGCTCACAAGCGGTGTCTCCCAGCGGTCCGCTTCGGTGACTTCAGTGACTTTATCAGTGACACAGACGATGGATGGAGAGTCCCCTCAGCAAGTCTGCAGATGGCACCAGGCTGAGTGGTGCAGCTGACACCACAGAAGGGAGGGATGCCACGCAGGGGGACCTGGATAGGCTGAGAAGTGGATGCTGGCACTGCTGGTGCACCATGTCTGGCAGTGATTAATGGGGCCCCGACCTGGTGGGGACACCCAGCCCATAGTCGAGCTGGGATAGGGGGACTCTGAGGTCCCTTCCACGTAACTTCCAGGTACCATGGAGCTGAGCTCCTCTTTCAGAGTCTTTCCCTCCCACTGGAGGGGTGGGCCCTGCACAGCACAATGGAAAGAACTTCACCTCCCTTCCTTGATAGACTAAATGGAAAGAATCCGAGTCAAGAAACATAAAAAGAAAAAACTAATCTGGTGGCTGGCAGCAGTGTCACCACGCTGGTGACAACCTTTGGGAGCAGCCAACCTATGGAGGCAGCTGGGGAAGAACCTCCTGCCCAAGTGTGGCACAGTGTGGAGCCCACAGGATTCAGTGCTGCTCTCCAGCCCCCACCAACACCCTGCCAGCACCAAAACCAGCCAGGGTTTGGAGTTTAAAGGAATGCAAGGAAAGGGAAAGAGACCCACGGGGATCACAGGAGAGCAGACGAGCAAACGGAGCAGGAACGTGCAGAAAGCTGAACTGCTGCTGAATCAAAAATGGGGCGGTTTGGTGAACCTGCACCCAGCCTGCTTCCAGCAGCCAAGGGAGCCTCTTTCCTTGATATCTCCCCCCACACACATTTGGACAACTGACAGAGCAGCTCAGCCCCGCATGCTGTCAGCAGATGGGCGCAGCTTCAGGGAGAGCTTCTCCATTAAACCTGCGCTCGTAGGGACATCAAAATGCTCTGCGAGTTCCATTCCGTTTCCTGAAGTGTCATCTTAAAAGTCAGAACTGTCAAATGCACTGTGTCCGTGCTTCAAAATAAAGCACTCTTGTTTGCTGATGGGAAAGATTGTTTTACTTATGCCGTTTTCTGTGCTTAGAAATGTCCCTTGGCTGCCTCTTAAAGCCGTCCACAAGCCTTTTGCAGACAGTCCAGAAGATAAAAAGTCAATTTTCTTTTCTTAATTGGGTTAGTGAGAAGCTTTGTGGGTATTTCCAGGGAGGAAAACGCAAAGACGGCACCCATCCCCAGCAGGACAGGGACCAACATGATGCTGCCAGCCCAGGGACCACAGTGGATGACCCCATTCCCCCTCCAGAGCCCGAGCAATGGGACAGCCCACAGCAGCTCCAATTTTACCCTTCTGCTGCTTTCCAGCCTTCAACTTTCCCAGGGCTCAGACACCCCATTAGAAATGTGGGCACCACAGCAGCGCAATAGAGCAACAGAGCTTTAGCAAGTCTCACATTTCCCAAAGCAGACCCCAATTAACCCCCAATTGCCCCAACCCTGTGGGGCAGCTCAGGTGCTGGGCTCTGCTCCACATCACCCCCCATCCTGTGCTCCATTTCTGACCCTGTGGGATCACAGGGATCTTTCACAGAGCTGCTCCTTGCTACATCCCCTTGATTTCAGCCCATCCCTCTTTTCCATTCCCAGGAAGGAAGCAAGTGTTGTGCTCTGCTTCCATGGCCACATCTGCGCCCAGCTTGCTGCCTTCCCAAGGAGCTGCTCTCAGCATTTCAGGCTTTCAAGTGATGAGACCCACTCCTGCTTCTGCTTTTAGGCACTCGTGTTTTGCCAGGTCTTGTTTTCCCCTTACAACACAGCGCTGTGCTCTGGGTCCATCACTCAGCAGGTGGAAAGGAGCTGAGTCCAGGTTAAAAAGCAATGACTTTTCTGAACAGGTTGTTAATTCCACGTTGCCAAAGGATGCTCTGGACACAAGGAACAGTGTTAACTATCACACTGAGCCCTGTGTTGGTTAAACCGTGTCTTCCCAAATCACAGCCATGTGCTGAGATGTCTGACACAGGGACAGAAAACCAGAGCACGGTGGGGTTGGAAAGGACCTTGCAGACCATCCAGTTCCAACCCCCCAGCCATGGCATAGCTGCCAACCTCTAAGTCAGGTTGCTTACCATTAGGTCAGGTTGCTCGCCACTAAGTCAGGTTGCCAACCACGTGCTGGCCTGGGGAAGCACATGTTGGTTATTACCATCCTCCTGCTAATACACATCAGGTTTTTATTCTACTGACTTACTCCCTTTGACGCCTAAATCACTTCCAGCCAAGTTGTCTGTCGGGCCCTCCGATCCGGCAGCACAGATTCCCGAATCCGTGCTGTCCACGTCTAACCCTAATTTGCTTTAATAGATGTTCATATAGATAAAATAGATGAGCTACAGCCCAACCCGTGACATTCCTCAGAAATATCCCCCCGAGCTCTGGTGCACCACAGCCCCGCACTGCGACTGCTACACCTAAAACCATCCCACCCTCCTTCCTTGTCCCCAAAAAGACCAAAATTTGTGGTGCTCTGCTATGTCCTACACACACACAGAGCGGATCCTGGTTCAGATCCAAGCTCAGAGGGAAACAAAGACAGCTCGTCCCACTCCAGGAGGAGGGATGCAGAGTGCGACCGGCGCGGAGCTCTGCTAATTTTACCCTTGCTGGCTGCAGCCTGCAGCCACTGCTTCTCGTTACGCCTCCCGCGGAGCAGCAGCGCAAGCACGCAGCATTTTTGCAAAGTTACGGGGTAGCAGAAATATCCTCATTTTGTTTTTGTGCCTTTTTTGTCTTTTTTTTTTTTTTCCCCTTGGCCGCTCGGTCGCTGCTTCCAAAGTTGGGAAAAAAGAGCAAGAGAGCAAACAAATATATAGAGATAAATAGTGGACAAATGCATAAATAAGCTAATTTGTTGCGGGGAGGGGGTGGGTCACGCTGCAGAGTGGGAGAAGGAAGGTGTTTGAAATGCAGATAATGGTTTTTTTCCCTTCGAATGTCTACAGGATCAGCAGCAAGGTGGGTGCTGCAGGAGCAAGAGGTCCCAAGGAGCTGCGCCTGGAGCTGCTTAGCGCGGTGCTGGCGAACACATGTCACCGAGCTGAGAGCCAAATGCAGAAGGAAACAGAAGGTGACAGGAAAGATACCGTGACTAAAGGGATCTTCCAGGGCTCAGAGAGGAACCGGCTGTGCCTGGAGGTGGTCGGGGCTCTGCCGGAGCCGATACCGACGCGGTGCCACGCAGGTGGTTACGGGGCGGCGGAGCAGGAACACATTTGCAGAAGTGACCCCTCCAGGCTCACGGTTCCTCTGTTTGTTCCCCAGCACCGAAGCCCGAATCCAACCCCAGATCTGCACCCTCGGAGGGTTTCCAACCCCAAGCTGAGGCCTCAAACCGGGCATCACCTCTCAGTCCTGCAGCCCGATGCATTCTAACCACAGCCAGCTGCACCGAAGGTTTTGCATCAGGGCATTTTTATATCTTGGTGCATTCGTCACTCTGCACTCATTGTCCCTCCCAGAGCAGAAAGCGATGCACCCGTGTGCAGAGGATGCTCCGAGCATCTCCTGCACGACGACCACAAAGCACTGAATGGGCCACAGCTCAACAGACTCCCAGCATAGGAGGGGCCGAACCTGAGCTTGCATTTCCCTGCATGCAAACCCTTTTCGTGCACACACGCAGCAGCTCCCAGCTCTGCACCTCCGTGAGAGCCAAGCAAAGCCAGCTCGCCCGCAGCCCCTCTGCTCCTTTCACCAAAGTTTCACCATATTAAGCAGCTGAACTGCATCATCCAAGGAGTGTCAAATTGGTTTTAAATGGTTCTAATTATAACCAGGAAGTTTTAAAGTGTGTGGGTGGAAAGGAATGCAGCAGATTAATTTAATAGCAGTTACCACGGCACAATAGTCCTTCAATTAAGAGTTCTTTCTGGCTGGGCTTTTTTTTTTTTTTCCTCTCTCTCCCTGTTAATAATAAATGTCACAAATGAGAATAGACATATTACTTCATCAGATGCTTTGGCATATCTTGTCGCCGAAAGCCTTTAGTGCAGAAATAGTAGCTGAAAGGGTAATTTTATAAGGCTTAGCACTCACTTAACACTTTAGAGGCTGAAATCAGCCCTCAGAAGTCATCCATTCGTCAGCACCTGTTGTATCCTAGCAGCACCCAACACTGAGCTCAAAAAGGAGCACTCACAGAGCAGAGGGACTGCAGCCCCAGTGTGCTGTACTGGGAGAACTGGGAGAGCTGTGCTGCTGATGGACCACAGCTCAGGGTGAGGTGCTGCTGCTTACCAGCACCGGCTGCCCTTTAATATTTAATGACAGCTGAAGTGTGCTTCCCATGCAGGGGGGTCACAAGAAAGCAATAATCAGACGGGAAGAGTTCAATCTCTGCGGTGGCAAAAATGCATCAAAATGAACATCAGTGCTCATTTGCAAACAACAGATCAGGGGTGAGGGGCTGAGGGGTTCCTCGCATACCATCAAGTGATGGAAACCAGCAGAAGTTGGCTAAAATCCCCCAAATCCAGCTTCATCTTGGTGATCTGTGCACAAGTATGGAGGACGCGATATTGAGCAGATGCCCGGAGGGACTTTGGTACAGAAAAACAAGGCGCAGGAGGTAAACAGGGAGATTTATTCTTTTACTTTTGTGGTTTTGAGATAGTTTATGACAGCAGGCTAATAACTCACACACCAAAATGTGCATCGATCAGGATGATGCGACGCGACCCACAGCCTTGCAGCCACCTCTGCCTATGGGACAACGCCTGGAGCATCTCAGGGCCGGGCTGGGGATCCCTGTGGGGTGCAGGGAGGAGCAACTCCAAGGTCCCATATCCCCCAGGTGCTTCCCAATGGGAGTGCCCTCTCCATGCTGCCCATCACCCCCCCCCCCCTTCCTTATTCCAACAGTAGGACCACTACAGGTCCCATCCTTTCTGCTTACTGACAGCTAATTAATTGCCACTTGTTGCGTTCCCCCAGAGGAGCGCCTGTCCCCACTGATGGATCCGTGCTGCCGCATGGGGACCCGCAGTTATCCCCATCCCAGTGGGGCCCAGCAGTTCCTCCTGCATTGGCTGCACAGAGCACGATCCCACTGCACAATGAGGGATGTTCAAGGGCAGCACGTGGGTTGGCTGTTCCCAATCCCAGCCTGAAAAGGGGCGAAATGCTGCTTGAGCAGCCCTGTAGCCCTTCCACTGTTCTGCAGTGGCATATTTCTTTGATATATACTGTAAATCTGCTTCATTTGAAATTCACAGTTAATGACTGAGGTGCTCTCATCCAGGAAACTCCACAAGGTTCCGGCTTTTAAGGGAAAAGATGTAACTGGGCAGGAGCTGAGCAATGCAGTGAGCTGCCCCGCTCTGCAGGCACTTAAGAAGTCTCCAAAAGAAACATCACCCCCCCATAGAAACAATTTACCAGCAAGGAGAAGGCAAGGGGTGCTCCTGTTCCACCTCCATGGGATCCTGAGACACAACAGGGGGGCTTTGGGAGCATCAGAGTGCTGCAGGCCAGCATGGGAGGTGGTGGCCAGGCTGGGGCCAACAGCAGTAGGATGCCTTGCTGCTCCCTCCCCTCTCCCTTAGGGCTGCACTGCATGTCTCCATCCCAACATCCCACCCTGAGCTTCAATCCCAGACTGGTGCAATGTGAAGAAAGGGGGCTTTGGGCACAGCTCAACCACTGCTCCCCATTTGGGGTGAGCCTTCCACTTTGCCCACCCAGTAGCATCAAATGCAAACCGTCGCCTTCATTTGAACTATATGATCAGGAGCCTAATTCAATACAATTAGGATCATTGTTTGAGGGTTGAGCATTTAACTGAAACCCTAAGCCGGCCCTGCAGTAATTTGGCTGTGGAGGAATTGATTTTGACCATCAGCACTTTCTCATTTTCAATAGAGTACAAACGTAACCAGGTTAATTTCTGTTAAGCACATTACCCAGGTACTTTTTGCTCTCCAGCCCAATGATTATGTGTCTGATCTGAAAGATTATAATTGCAACCCAATAGGACACAAACCGTAGTCTATGATTGAAAGGAATAGGCCTGAAAGAAAACCAGCTTCTCTTCTCCCTACAGAACAGTCTTCACTTTTCCCCTTTCCAAATTTCTTCATGGCTCGTGTCTATGTGCAATGCAGCAGCACATTAGATCCTTTTTGATCAGTAAATATATGCTGACTAGTCTTATCTTCAATCATAGAATCACAGAATGGCTGAGGTTGGAGGGGATCTTGAAGACCATCCAGTTTCAGCCCCTGCTCTGGGCTGGGTGCCCTCCACCAGAACTGGCTGCCCAGATCCCCATCCGTGGCCATGGACGCCCCCAGGGATGGAGCACCCACAGCTCTGGGCAGCAGTGCCAGCAGCTCATGCCCTCTGAGTAAAGCATTTCCCCCAATCACCTCCTAATCACCTCTTTTAGTTCAAAGCCATCCACTTGTCCCGTTCCTGTCAGACTGTGTAAAAAGTCGTTCTCCCTCCCACTGGCAGGCTTCCTTCCAGTACTGCAAGTCTGCAGTGAGGTCTTGCTGGATCCATCTCATTGAATCAATGCTTTTCTTGCAGGTTTGATTTGGTCCTATGCAAGTTCTAGGCCTGATTTCCTCTCCTTCACCCAATGCTCCCGCTTGCAAAGGGCTTTGCAGTGTGTCCAGGCAGGAACACTGCAGGCACAGAGTGCTGCCCATACCCTGCTGGCCCCATGCTGCAGGGAAGGATTCTCCCACCCCTAAGGACATCCTTCCCCCAGCACTGCCACCCATCACAAGCACCAGGTCCGGGATGAGCCTTGTCACCAGCCCTGCCTGTACATCATTCCTCCTGTTCATCAGAACGTCCTTCCGCTTATAAAGCACCTTTCATCACGAAACAGGATGGAGTGCAGCAGCTGTTGAACAGCACGGAGCCGCGCTGTGCAGGGCCGGGCAGGAAGTGGAAGCAGTTCCAGCAGCTGCTGGGATGGTGCAGGAGAGCTGTGCTCACGCCACCGCATGCCGGGGCCTTATCGCATCCCCCAGCACGCTCATGGCTCCCTCCTGACACGCAAGGAGCCCATGTGGCACATTGCTTGTGACAGCACCGATGCAGCACGCAGCAGCTGGGGAACTGCACCCCAGAGGTCGCCTGCAGGACAGAGAATAGCAGAATGGTTGGGTTGGAAGGGACTCCAAAGCCTCTCCAGTCCTATCCTTGGGCTGGGTGCCCTCCATCAGTTCAGGCCGCCCACAGCTCTTTCCACGGCCTTGAGCACATCCAAGGATGGGGCACCCACAGCTCTCTGTCCCTGCAACCCACAACAGTGCCCACACCAAGAGTAATGCCCGTGTGCTGTAGGGCTGACCAGCAGCTCCACATTGTGGCTGTGGGTCTGTATTGTGGTGACACACACACAAACCATGGTACAGCACACCAAAGCCACAGCAATGCACGTCCAAGCCGAGGCATGGTAGATCCAGCTCCCAGCAAACCCAAAGCACAGCTCTATACATGCAGCTTTGCCCTGGGAGCTGCAGCAGAGCAGCCCTGCAAGCACAGAGCTGGAGGCAGCACTACAGGGCAGAAGCAGCACTGCAAGGCTGTCATTGTAGGCAGGGATGCTGACCAACACATGGTGCCCCAGCTCAGGAGAATGGAAGGGTTTTAAGCACCACCTGGGCAGACAGAGCTGGGCATACAGCAGCACCTCGCTTAAGCCACAGTGTGTGTTTTTCCTCCCTGCATAAAAACTGCTGCAGTTGGAACCAGCAGCATCTTCCCTTTCTGCCTCTCTGGCACGAAGACGAATGGCACGAACCCTTCTGGGCTCTGCCCTCACGCTCTCCATGACGCCAGGAGCAGCGGCAGCCTCCCCGGGACTCAGCCAAGCCCTGTGAGTTGGAACAGTCCTCAGATCCAGGGCTCACTACCTACAGGGCATGCAGGCTTGGCTGCGTCCTGGGGAGCATGTGGTGGCCTCTGTCATGCTGGAGCCACTGCTGTTTTTCTGAGAAACAGCTCCACATGCTGCTACCCGGACTGCTGGAGCAACCCCAACAGCTCCATGCTGTGAACACACCGGGTGCACACACAGAGGGCACCCAGCTCTGCACCCTGGGACCTCTAATGACAACCTCAGGGTTGCTGTAGCGGGTGGGAGATAATTGATGCTGTTCTCCCAGCACCTCTCACTCAAACAGGACCTTCCCCTTTGAAAAAGACAAATATAACCAAGATGAGTCAGTTCCTCCGAGCTCCCATCCCCTGTACAATGTGTAACTGGAATTTTTCATTTCGGCACTGCAGGGGAGGCATAACTTGAGAAGACAATGGAGTCAGCTACAACCCAAAAAAAAACAGTGCCAATTCTGTGCGCATGAGAAATAAAAACATTTTTGAGATCTAAAAATAAATTAACTGTAAATGACAGCGAGAGAAGATCTGCATGTACTCACTGTCAGCCTGCACAGGGCCCGTCCCTTTGGGTGCATTCCCTGCTCTTTCAACCCAGACTGTGATTTGCAGCGGTGTCATCAAGCCATGGACACACTCAGCACCTGCAGCAAGAGTTGGGCTCCCTGGGCTGGCGTCGGACCTAGAAGTGAATGCGCACAAGCCAGGAGAACCTCTTGAGTTTCTGCTATAACTGCATGATGGTAGTGAGAAGGGAAAAGGGCTGCACTGAGCTTGGGGTCTGGCTGGTTCAAGGCACTGCACGACACACAGAAGCCACTCGGTTTTCTGTGATTAAATAAAAAGGAATGGCCCTGCTTTGCAGAGGGTCACCCCTCTGTTTTGGAGCTCAGCCGCCTTCCTTCCCTGCTGCTCAGTCTTTCTTATCTCCTGCTTGGAAGGGGTGAGGAGCGACCCAGAGCTCAGGTGTCACAGAACATTTCCTGGGTGCTCCATGACGGACAGTCCTTCATGGGGGAGCTGTAGGGCCCTGCTGACACATCCCCATAAAAGCCCTATGATCTGGTGGGCAGTTCTCACATGTGGTGGGGATGGATGTGGCCTCTGAAGCCAAGCACCACATTAGGGCACACCAGCAGGGCCAGATCTCCCATTCTCCTGCAAAAGCACTGGAGATGCGGTCAGTGGAGCCATTTACGAGATGGCAGCTCATTTTCAACGCGCCATTTCCACCACGTTGGGTTTCCCCCCTCTCCTCCTCGCTGTGTTACACCGTGTTTGATATTTTTGATCGCTCAGCGTGAACCGGAGTTTGCCAACGGCAGAAACTGACGTTAAAAGAGAACAGAGATGGCTGTGTGCACCAGAGCCGCCTCCACATCCACAGCCATCACCGCCGGTGCTGCGTTTCCCTCTGCTGGAAGGAAGGCTGAACTCAGGACACCGATGTGTATCACAGCTCTGAACCTTCCGGAGTTTGGAGCTTCTGGCTGTGCAGTGCTGCACACAGAGCTCTGTGTCTGCGTGCATCTCAATACCCACCGGCTGCTTCCTCACAAAGCTTTGCATCACCCCGCTGATTCCCCAGCAAGGAGAATATGTTTATATACGTTGATTTAGCCGTGTTCATTAAACACAGAGTAATTTAGGGCTGCCTGCCCGGCATCTATCAGTGCCTGGAGCACAGCAGGAATTTTAAGATCGCCCTCCAGCTCGCACCACGACGAGGTGACGAAGCCTTCAGTCAGTGCTTCTCGCCCGACCCGGAGGAAGAGGAGCCAGCCCGGCCGGGGCGCTGGTACCTCCCGCCCGCCGGGGGGCGCACGAGAACAACCCAAGGGAGATGCGTTGTGGGAGGAAGCGGAAGTTGGTGCTGGGGGCGGAAGCGGAAGTACTTGCAGTGCGGAATGGCGGCGGCCGTGTCGGCGCTGGGCGGTTTGGGGGATGTCGGTGACGGGGTAAGGCCGCGGCGGGGGGCTGGGGGACGGGAGACGGGCTGCCGGCCTTTCTTCCTGCCGCTGGCTGAGCGGGGTTGTTTCAGGGCTCCTCGGGCTCGGAGGACGAGGCGCAGCCCAGCGCGGCGGCGGCGGCGGCGGCGCAGAAGCGAGAAGAGCGGCTGCGGAAGTTCCGAGAGCTCCACTTGAAGCGGGTACGAGCCGGGCCGGTTACACGCGTGCTGCCGGTGTTACGGGGGGAAGCAGTGGGGGAACGGCGGTTTCCAATCCGGCTCCGGTTGGATCGGTTGCGGCCGCTGCCGCCCCTCAAGCATTCGTTCCCGATGGCCGATCCGGTCCTTCCCGTGTTGGGGGCGGGATTTTGTGGCCTTTTATAAGGCCAGCGCTTTACTTGGTGTGCTGTATCAGGAACCGGGGCTCAGAGCTCGCACACGTGCCCCTCACTGAGCCACTTCAATCACCTGGGATCTGGGTTTTGTTTTCTGTAGTCATTTTTGTGCTCACGCAGTTCTGCGCCATCACTCTGGTGTTTAATGTTTTGTTCCTAGAATGAGGCTCGCAAACTGAATCACCAGGAAGTGGTGGAAGAAGACAAAAGGCTCAAGTTACCACCGAACTGGGAAGCCAAGAAAGCTCGACTGGAGTGGGAGTTGAAGGTGGAGGAAAAGAAGAAGGTAAGAAGAGCATGTTGTGGCTTTTTGGAACCCCGCAGTGACGATCCCCTTTCAGTGACAGAGTCTGGAGAGCTTTTGCTGGAGTCACCCTGTGCTGCGTTTCCTCACTCCCCTTTCCCTCAAAGAAAACCCAACTAGGCTCTTGAGGATGTATTTATAAATCAGTTGTGCACTAGAGGCTGACCGGATTGATCTGTGTAAGCTTTGAGTTTAATCCACGGACATTATATTGTTGCTCGGTGTTTGTGCTCTGTTAGGAATGTGCAGCAAGGGGAGAAGACTACGAGCGAGTTAAACTGTTAGAGATCAGTGCTGAGGATGCAGAGAGATGGGAAAGGAAAAAGAAGAGGAAAAATCCAGATCTAGGATTCTCAGGTATGTTTAACGACACAATTGTCTGCGTTTTTAATGAACTTGTGTTAATATTTCAAGGTGAATCACGGAATAAAAGTTTTTACTTTAACAGCAATTTGTTTTCTTCCAAAGATTATGCAGCTGCTCAGCTGCGGCAGTACCAGAGGCTGACCAGGCAGATCAAACCCGACCTGGAGCAGTATGAGAAGCTGAAGGAGCAGTAGTAAGTGCCTCTTCAGTCATCTGATCATCAGTACTGGCTTTATAAATGACTACTAAAGCCTTAAACAAGTCTTTCAGCACATGTATGTTTTCATACGTACTGTTTTAAGATGATTCTGAAATGCATGACCTACTTGAGAATCTCATACTGCCACTCTCTACTTCAATAGGTAGAAGATTGCACTGCAATTTGTGAGGTGTTCTTTCTTTTCAGCCTCCCAATTACTTGCTTTCAAGCAGCACTGCTGGCAGTGTGAAGTTCTTCAGATGCACGAGTTGTTTGCTATTTCTTAGTTGTAGTTGTTTACTTTGTAGTTGTTTACTTTAATGTTTTGGTGCTTTATTTTTGAAAGTTCAGCAGGCTTTGATATTAGAAATTCCCAAATCTGCACTCAAATAAAGATTTTAGTGCTGATTTCTGTATCTTGTATAGGCATGTTATTAATAGTTTAATAATAGTTTAGGATCAGCATGTTCTCACTGCGTCTTCAACTCCTCCAGTTAGAAGTTAAATGTCTTGCAATATTTAATTTAAAAAAAAAAATCAATTGTATATTGGTACAACTTTGCAAACTGCTGCTCATCTGCTGTTCTCAGTGGTGAAGCCCTCTATCCAACATCTGACAGCCTCCTCCACGGAACTCACGTGCCAGATAAGGAAGGGATTGACAGAATGGTTGCAGATCTTGAAAAGCAGTGAGTAAAGAGATGATTTCTACACATGGCACTTCTTAGTAAGTGCACAGACCCTCCCACAGGTTTCCAAATGCTGATGCTTGCCTTACAGAATTGAGAAACGTGAGAAGTACAGCCGGAGGCGTCCTTACAACGACGATGCAGATATCGACTACATCAATGAGAGAAATGCCAAGTTCAATAAGAAGGCAGAGCGCTTCTATGGCAAGTACACAGCTGAGATCAAACAGAACTTGGAGAGAGGAACAGCTGTGTGAGCTGGGATATCCAGCACAGGGCACAGCCCTCCTCTGCCTGCTCGAGTTTGGTATGATTTATCAAACAACTTTAAGCTTTATCAGAGAAATGCTTTGTGGAGCCCCTGAAGCAGTTTGTGAGATAATACAGTAGATGTGCACAGTGTAAGCCTGCAGCTGTATATGAGCTCTACTTGCTAAGCAGCCAGCTCCTCCAGTGCCACGTTCTAAATAAACTCTCACTCTGATTTAAAACGTGTCAGTGTCTTCAATTCTGTAGAAATAGAGCTATTAAAAGCTTAAGGTGGAATGGTGATGGCTCCACAGGCAGCCAGGCACACAGCAGATTTCCATTTGCAGAAGGGTTTCCACCAGTTACCTCCAGAGCCTCCATTTGCCACAGCTCGGCCAGCAGCTATAGCAGTATGAAGGTCTATTTTCAAGATGACCTTCCAAATTACCTTGTCACATCTTCCAGTACTAGCTAAGTGAAACTGAAGCCTGGAAATAACCACTGAAGAGCTAAAAATAAAAGCCCAGTACTTGACACGCAGATGCCAGTGCAAAACTGAAGTTTATTTACTCGAAGTAAACAGTTCCACAATGTAATTTAACTGTTCAAATTAACAGCTACTGAGCTATTCTTTAGAAAAAGATTACCCACCTGTTAAGTTCTAGTCCATTAAAGCAATACAAAAATATTTACAAATATACACAAGATTCCATCTGTGGCTTCTGGATCACTGTGCTTTACATCTGAAAGAGAAACCTAAGATTCCAAAATTAAAGATATCAAAATAAATACTCGACATTAACAAAGCCCTCAAGCTGATCAGAAAACTTCAGACCTCACTACCCAGGTGTTGTTACACTGCAGTCTGACAACAGTGAGCTCTCCTAGCGTGCTCGGAACAGCGTACACTTGGGTGAGAAGTTGAGGAACTTTTTCTCCTCCTTCTTGACAGGAACCCACTGCCCATAGGGACTTCCCTTTCTGTCATCTTCTCTTCCTGGAGAAATTGATGGTTCTTTCACAATATGGCTCGCTGGCTTCTGTTGTACTGGCTTTGCCATTGTGTTCTGGAAAATAAATTACATTTGTTAAGCACTAGAAAGATAAAGATGTACAAAGAGGCAGCAACTTCAAGGGGTTTACTTGTATTGACAACACACTTAACCAAACCAGAATGCTGAATAACCACCCCACCCCAGTTCTGCACTACCAAAGATGCAACTTTCAGTGTAAAACTGTATGCCAGGAACAAGAAGTTCACAGGCACTGAACATTATGAGCAGAAATGTCAAGTCATCCACTTGAAACACCACTGCAGTACTGATCCAACTCCTTCAGGAAAGGAACTGTGAAACCCTTCAAGTGCTACCATGACAAAGGTGTCTGATTTGGCAATCACTGCTGTGGACACTGACAGAGCAGGGATCAATGATGGATGCCCACCTTTGGAAGCACACTTACATTAGGGCTGAAGCAGATGCTCCGTGCAGTTGCTCTCTCCATCCCACTTTTGGTTATGATTTCTGTCAGTCCTTTGGGTTGCTAAAGAAAAGCACACAACACTTCAGTGGGAGGATACACCACTCTCTGCAAGTCAAGGCAGCCTTTAAAGTTAATAACTTTCCAGTAGTGTTGTTTCAGATATTTACAACAAAAGTAGCCAGAAGCTACCAAACGTGCCAACAGATCAGCACTGAGTTCAATCTGGCAACCAGTATTTTTAATCAAGGCCCTTGTGCCAATTCAAGGACCCGACATGACCTGATATCCATGCCCCACTTACAGTTTTAAAAAGAGTGTTCGAATGATTCAAAGCATGGAATGCCATACAATGAAATGTAGTGTCAGAATAAGTCGCATGAAGTTCTGCACGTTAATCCTGCAGAGCTTTGGATAACAACAATAAACTTATCTGCAAGTGATGCAGGCCTCTTCTTCTGTACTCTCTCAACATCTGGAATATATTGCATATATTATGAAAGGGATGCCTGTACCGTTTGTCTAAAACCTTTAGCAAATTTACTTCCATTTGAAATAGCAGCATTGGACAGACGTAACAATTACTGTTGTTTTCTATTCAGTATGAATCAGATTAACACAACAGAACACAGTCAAACTAGAGCTCAGTTTAAGATGCTGAAGTTTCTCCCTCCCTTGAATTCACAGCAGCTACAGCCCACGAGACCCTTAATTACCAACAGATTTTCTTCATCATGTCTGGAACCATAGTCATGATTTCTATAAGACAGAAATAAAGCATGTAAAATGCATTGTGTGTCTGGGTATGTAACTTCTGGGAAATAGTTTATTACACATGAAAAGCTTTTAACTGTTAGAAAAGGAAAATTAAGAAGAAAGAAATAACAGGTTTGCTAAGGAGCCTCCTTGTTTTAGGTTGAGAAAAAAAGAGTTTCTGTAATGAGCCATAAACTACTACCATCAAGAAGTTGGAAGAACTACAATTCTCTCCCCTTGCTAATGTTACAGCACCAGGGGAAAGCCTGCACGTAGCACTGAGCCACAGCACAGCCTGGGTTGGAAGGGACCTTAAAGATCACCCAGCTCCAACCCCAGCCGTGGGCTGGGTGCCACTGGGACCCCATCCAGCCCGGCCCTCAACGCACTGCCCTTCAGAATCCAGCGTACTTGCAGTGAAAAGCAAAGTATACAGTGGTTTCTACAGCATTTTTTAGCATTCTGGTAAACCTCAGTTCTTTGTTCAGGAGTCTGAACTTGTAATTGCCAACTCCCCAGTAAGGAAAAAAGAACCGTGGCACATCCATGCAGACCACAAGTCTTTAAGCATTCACCTTCCCACTCACAACACTCCAGTTCATACTTACCTCATCTGAATCCCCAGAGTCTTCGTGTTCTTTTTTAATATTGCTGCTCTCCTTAGCAGCAGGACGGATCTTCAAGCTAGCAGGCAAGACTATATTTTCTGTTCCCAGAGCTTTCGCAGCGTTTGCCTTTGCAATTTCCAGAAGTTCCCTCTTTTCTGAAAGAAAAAGGTCATTGATTTTTAACATGAGGTACGGATACACTCAATCCAAACCTAAAACCTGCAGCTATTCTGCCTCTGCACTGAAGCATCAACTCAGATGGATTTTTGTCTCAACTGGGGAGATTTAGCTTCAGCTGAAATATACATACGCTCTGAACTGAGTACTGCTTCCCCCCCCTTGATACATTTTTTATAGATGTACCAAGACTTCCTCTCCATTTGCTACCACCATTTATGCCCTATAAAGCAACTACAGGGACTACAACTTATCTAGTTCATAACAGCCCTGCTTTCAAGAGCTCGCTCCCAGTCTCACAGTACCTTTCTCACTCAGGTGCAGAGGCGACCTACTCCGAGACCTTGTTCGTGACCTGCTCCTCCAGCTCCTGTAAGCCTCAGCATACACCGTCCTCCCAAACCCGTAGCTTCTTCTGCCTCTCGAACGCGACCTGCTTCTTGAATAGGACCTTCTGTAGTAGGATCTGCCACAGGACCACGACCTGCTGCGCGACCTGTGCCTCAGAGGGCTGCGGCGGTACCTCCTGGAGTGCCTGGAGTGGTACCTCCCCCTGTACCTCGTGTAGCCACGAGACCTCGAGCGGCTTCTGGAATAGGAACGGGAGCATCTTCTGTGCCTCCGGGATCTGAGCCTTCGATCCCTAGACCTGGATCTGGACCGGCTCCAGCTCCTGGAGGAAGCTGAAGAGGACGTACTGGAACTGGACTGGGAGCTGCAGGAAGACCGACTGGATGACCTCGAGGATAACCTATCGCAGCTTCTCTTGGATCTCAAGCCATTCTCTGTTTTCTTTGGTGAATTGAGAGTCAAATCATCCATGAAGTTGGCCATATCGCTGCTCTTCCTGCTCACCACTTTTTCCTTGCAGGTACTTTCAGAACTCGATTCTGTTTTTATTGTTGTTCTGCAATATCCGGTCTCTGTTCCTGGGCAGGGGAGAGAAGAGAAGCAAATGAAGAAGCAAATCATTTACACACAGCAATTTCCATATACACCACCATCAAATATTACAACACACTGCACACAAACAAGAAGTTCAAGTTAAACGCTGACAATTTTTCCTGACAATTATCAGCATGTTTTAAGCATGACATTTTTAGCAGCACCATTTCCTGCTCTGTGGTCAGACTTCTAGAACAGGCTGCCCAGGAAGTGGTCAAGAAATGTTTACATCTTGTGCTGAAGGACATGGTTCAGTGAGGAGATACTGGTGGTAGGAGGGTGGTTGGACTGGATGATCTTAGAGGCCTCTTCCAACCTTGATTATTCTATGACTCTGTATGAAAGTTTAAGAAGGCTTTGGTGTAAACCATGAGTAGTTCTCTCTGGAATTCTGAAAGGTTTGTGTGGGCTTTAATACCCTTCACACAACTTCTGTTAAGGTGATAGTTAGTACTATTTATTTACCCCAAACAAAGTTTTCAAGATATTCGAGCTCCCAACATCTCTAAGTGCAGGAGGTGCAAAACAGACATCTGCCTTCCAGGACAGAACAAACTTCATGCTTTGCCTCCACAGCTCTATGTAAGTAAGACCAATGACCACAAAACCACATCATACTACTGAACTACACCTGTAAGGTCTTACACATTCTACACACCCTGTGAAGAATACAGCTAAGAGACCAAAGGATGTGACTTCTTAAGGCAGCATATCAAAACAAGCTTCTGCATTCAGTACACCTATATTATTAGTATTGTGTTAATGCACAAAGATTGCCAGCTGAACCACTGACCTTGGATTCACTGCTTACTGCCAATAAGGGCTATCAAGACATCTATTAGAGCTGATTAAACTCTGTGCTGTTCCTCAAGCAACTGAAGGAAGCTGCATAGGATCACAGAATGGCCAGGGTTGGAAGGGACCTCAAGGATCACGAAGCTCCAACCCCCTGCACACGCAGGGCCACCAACCTCCTCCACATTTCACAGCAGCCCAGGCTGCCCAGGGCTCCATCCAACCTGGTCTTGAACACCTCCAGGGATGGACGGGGCATCACAGCCTCTCTGGGCAGCTGTTCCAGCACCTCACCACTCTCTCTGTAAAGAACTTCCCCCTGACACCCAACCTCAACTTCAAACCATTTCCCCTTGTCCCGCTGTTATCTCCCCTTTCCAAGAGAGGATTCCCCTCCTTTTTGTAGGCTCCCTTTAGGTACTGCAGGCTGCAAGGAGGTCACCAGCCAAGGTCACGGGCACTGCACATAGCAGGGGAACACCCCACATACCCCCGCCCCCGCCTTCCCACACTCAGTTCAGAAGCCAACCACGGCTTTTCGTAAAGCCGCAGCCGGCCGCTTACCGCTGGGGGCCGCCGGACATCCGCGCTGCTGACTTCCATGGGACCCGAGGGTGCTCCTGCAACGACACAACGGCGAGTGAGGGCCGGCCTTAGCACAGCTCAGCACAGCTCGGCACAGCCCACAGCGAACACCGCACTCACACCGCACCCGCACTCCCCTCTTCCCCCCATCCCGCCCATCGGCCCCACGCAGCTCCTCACCCCCCCTCACCCGCTGCACGCAGCCGCGCCGCCTCCACACGGATCCTGCTCTGACGGCGGAGCCCGAGGTGACAGCCCCGCTTCGTGAGTCACGCCCATAGCGAACGGCCGAGCCCGGAGAACGCGCCGCGATCCGAACCCGCGGAGCTCCACGCAAACGCGGCCGTCCCAACAGCGAACGGAGCGCCGACTGAGACCGGCCGCGAACCTTCCAGAACGTCACTCCCCGCTTACGTAACGGACAGAACTGCGCATGCGCGGGCAGGGCGCCGGCTATTTGCACATGCGCACTGCGCGCGATCGCCCGCTTCTCCCCCTCCCTCCTCATACTGCGGCGCATGCGCAGAAGTCCCCGTTTGACGACCTCCCGCACGCTACGCGCCTGCGCATTGTCGGCAGGGAGCAGCAGCTGAGCGCCGCGCCTGCGCACTGAGCGCGTCGGCGGATCGTCGGGCGGCGGCAGCCGTGAGGTGAGCGGCGGCAGGTCTGAGGTGAGCGGCGGCTCCGCGCCTCCCGTGGCGCCGGCCGGGCGGTGGGTCCGGGCCGTTCTCCGCTTGAGGGCGTTGAGGTACGGCTATCAAAGCTGTGGTGGATTTTTCCAGTGACGGAAATGCGATGTTTTCTTGCGTTCCTCAGAGCGTTGAAAGATGTCCGGCTTCCTGGAGAGCCTGAGGTGCTCGGAGTGCGTGGACTGGGGGGAGAAGCGGAACACCATCGCGTCCATCGCCGCCGGAGTGCTGGTGTGTGCGGCTTTTAGCGCCGAGCCCCACGGCAGAGTGCTGGGCATGGAAAGGAAGGCTGCCCGTCACACGGTTATGGGGCACAGGGACCACAGTCCACCCCATAGCCTTCCCCTGCTCTGGGCTGGCTGCTGAGAAACCTCCGGGTGTCAGCAAGGCGTTGGTGCTGCCATCCCTACTGCAGGCCTTGGGGAGTGTGGGGTGGATGAATGGAGATGGGCTGAGAACTTACAGAGAACTGACAGAGGGATCTGGACAGGCTGGATGGCTGGGCTGAAGCCAACGGGATGAGGTTCAACGTGTTTAGATGCTGGGTCCTGCGCTTTGGCCACAACAACCCCAGGCAATGCTGCAGGCTTGGGGCGGAGTGGCTGCGTAGAGGAAGTGGAGCTGTGGGTGTTGATTGATGCTCGGCTGGACTTGAGCTGGCAGTGTGCCTGAGATGGCCGATGGCATCCTGGCCTGCATTAGAAATAGTGTGCTCAGCAGGAGTAGGGAAGTGATTGTCCCCTTGTACTCTGGTGAGGCTGCACCTCGAGTATTGTGTCCAGTTTTGGGCTTCTCACTGCAAGAAAGACAGTGTTCAAAGAAGGGCAGCAAAGCTGGTGAGGGGTCTGGAGCTCAGGCCTTATGAGGAGCAGCTGAAGGATCTAGAGGTGTTCAGGACCAGGTTGGATGGGCCATGGGCAGCATGGTCTGGTATTAAATATGGAGGTTGGTGGCCCTGCCTGTGGGAGGGGGGTTGGAGATTGATTCATCATCCTTGAGGTCCCTTCCAACCCTGGCCATTCTGTGAATCTGTTAAGGAGATGGGATTGTTTAGTCTGAAGAAGAGGAGGCTCAGGGGAGACCTTATTGCTCTCTATAAGTACCTGAAGGGAGGTTGTAGTGAGCTGGGGGTCGGCCTCTTCTCTCGTGTAACAGTGATAGGATGAGAGAGAATGGCTTCAAGCTGCGCCAGGGGAGATTCAGGCTGGACGTTAGGAAATACTACTTCTCTGAAGGAGTGGTCAGGCACTGGAATGAGCTGCCCAGGGAGGTGGTGGAGTCACTGACCTGGAGGTGTTCAAGGAACGTTTGGACGTTGTGTTGAGGGATATGGTTTAGTGGGAGCTATTGGTGATAGGTGAATGATTGGACTGGGTGATCCTGTGGGTCTTCTCCAACCTTGGTAATTCTGTGTTTCTATAAATTGTCTGGCAGAGCTCAGACCTCAGGTGCTCCCTAGGGTCAGTCCTGGGTCTGATCAACATCTTCATCAGTGACTTTAATGAGGGGATAGTGCCGATGGTAAGAGGCTGGGAGGAATGGCTGACACACCTGAAGGCTGTGCTGCCGTTCAGGGAGTCTTGGACAGACTGGAGAGCTGGGCAGAGAAAAACTAGATGGGGTTTAAGAATATTGCACCTGGGGAGGTGTCCACGTCTGGAACCCCCAGTACAAGAAAGGGCTGTTGGAGAGGGTCCAGAGGAGGCCACAAAGATGATCAAAGGGCTGCAGCACCTCCCCAGTGAAGACAGGCTGAGGGAGCTGGGCTTGTTCAGCCTGGAGAAAAAAAGGCTGCGGGGTGACCTCATTGCAGCCTGCAGTACCTAAAGGGAGCCTACAAACAGGAGGGGAATCAACTCTTGGAAAGGGGAGATAACTGCAGGACAAGGGGAAATGGTTTGAAGTTGAGGGAGGGCAGATTGAGGTTGGATGTGAGGGGGAAGTTCTTTGCTATGAGAGTGGTGAGGTGCTGGAACAGCTGCCCAGAGAGGCTGTGATGCCCCGTCCATCCCTGGAGGTGTTCAAGGCCAGGTTGGATGAGGCCCTGGGCAGCCTGGGCTGCTATTGAATGTGGAGGTTGGTGGCCCTGTGTGTAACAGACTCGATGACCTCTAGCGGTCCCTTCCAGCCCCTGCAATTCTGTGATCTCTTGAAGCAGCTGAATCGTGGGGTTTGTGTTTAGCTCGTACCTAACTGAGCTGACAGCAGAGGCAGTCATGCTGTAATTTATGGTTTTTTTGGTCAAAACTTTTCTATCTGTGTTTTAAACTACAGTACTCTTGCTTTGAACAGTTTTTTACAGGTTGGTGGATAATCATAGATGCAGCTGTAAAGTACCCTACCATGGAAGACTTCAACCATTCATATCATGCCTGTGGAGTCATAGCCACCATTGCATTCCTAATGTGAGTGTAACGTCTTGATCACAGCTGTGCACACCTAGAAATCTGGTGGAATTCAGAATTTTTTTTTAAATGTACTCTTTAAATCGGGAGATAACTGAAAATAACAAGCCAGGGTCTGAGTTTTGCTAATACAGAATGGTTTGGGTTGGAGGGGTTCTAACAATCACCTAGGTCCAACCCCCCACCATAAGCTGGGACATTTCTGAGCAGGCTGCCTAAGGCCCCGTGCAGTCTGGCCTTGGGCGCTGCCTCTGTGCACCCACAGCTCTGGGCTGCAGTGCTCAGCCTCGTTGCCCACTGAGTGATAACATTTCTTCCTAACGTCTCATTCAAATCTCCTCTTTTAGCTTAAAACCATTCCCCTGTGTCCTATTCCTGCACTCAGTGAAAGAGGGTTCCTTCCTTTCTTATGGTGGGGGCCCCAGAGCTGAATGCAGCACTGCATGTGGTCTCGTGAGAGCAGAGCAGAAGGGGAGAACTCCTCCTCCCTCGAGCTGCTGGTCATGCTTCATTCGGTGCAGCCTAGGATCACGTGCCTTGCATCTGTCTGTGGTAAGGAGCCATTAGCAATGGAGTAGCACACAGATCAAAGCATTGAAAGTGGAGAAAAGTGGAGCAGTGCATTGAAGTTTTAGCATCGTTCCACAGTCTGAGCAATAAAATACATCTAACAAATGCAGTACTGCCTAAATGAGTTTCTGAGAAGTTTCTCCTCCCGTTTTATAAACATTTTCCTTCTTGCTTTATTTATCTTTCCCCTTTTTCATCCTGTTTGTCACATTCAGGATCAACGCAGTGTCTAACGGACAAGTGCGGGGCGACAGCTACAGCGAGGGCTGCCTGGGACAGACAGGTAAGAGGTGTGCAGTCAGTAACCCTTGGAAGAGCTGTGATACTGCACCAGCTGTGCACTGCTTTATGTGCACAGCATAAGTGGGTCACGTCAGGTGCTCTGAAACTGAAGCACCTGGAAAGCTGCTGGTGTCTCACCCAGGGACGGGCACAGAACCTCCTGTGTGTCTTTTTTAAGGTGCTCGGATCTGGCTCTTCATTGGCTTTATGATGGCTTTTGGCTCTCTGATTGCTTCCATGTGGATTCTGTTTGGAGGATACGTCGTTAAAGGTAAAATATGACATGAAGCGTGGCCTGACCCTGTCTAGTTCTTCCCTATCCGTTTTTTTTTTCTGTTTTCTAACGTATGGGGAATTTTAAGATCCCATTTCTGTTATTTAAGCTCATGTCAGCCTGTTTTGTAGGGCACAAACCTTCCAGTTAGCCTTAGTAGAAACAGAGAGCTGAGTCACACAGGGGACTGCATGGAAATAATTGAACTGCTTTCGTTATACAGGAAGAATTCTCAGCAAACACCTCTTTCCAGAATTAAGGTGACTCATTTTGTGCAGGTTGTTCCCCAGGCCTATACATTAAGCCAGCAAACTGCTTGTAGAACTGCACACATTCCTTTATACCATGGTAATTTTATGAAGACAAGTCTTGAGAAAGTCATACACACTGCAGCAGATTCCTCTTGGCAGGGACACATCAGCAGACATAAAGCTGTTGCTCAGCCCTGGCAGTGAATTTCATGCTCATTAGGGCACAGTGGTTGGGTTCTAATTTATGTTCTCTTTAGTCTTGGCATTACTCAGGTGACGGGGGATTTTCAGGGACACCTGGGCACACTGACTTCATGCCAGTGCTCCGTTCTGTGGCTTATCATCACTGCAGACTGGGTGTGCAATCCCACATGGTAACGACAGCCTGCACGAGCTGAGATCTGAGTGACATCTTTGATTGTTGCTTCAGTTATTTGGAAAGCTGAATAAGTGAGGGGGAGGCACAAAAGCCATTGAAATTACTTTGCAGTGGGGGCAACAGATGGGAGGGAGCCATCTTGTCAGAGGATGAAACGGATGCGAAAGATGCAGAGTGCTCTGTTAATTCTATGAGAGAACAACCCGTCTGAGGGCAGATCTGTTCTGAGGCAGCAGCTGGGCCCTGTTGTGAGGTGGGGTCTCTTTGAAGAGAAAAGGACTTGTGAAAAATTCAGAGCATTTTGTTTTGTTTGCCTTTAGAGAAAACGGTCGTGTACCCAGGAATTGCTGTTTTTTTCCAGAATGCATTCATCTTTTTCGGGTAAGCTTCTCATCCTTCGTTCATTTCTTACCTAATTGGTTTTGAATGATCAAAACCAAAGCTTGCTGCAGTCTGGGTTTTATTTCAGCTCTATTTTTTTGCAGCTAGATGTGGGTGAATAAAGTGCTGCTGAGGGCACTCACTGATCTGCCTGCATGGGTTTTGTTGCAGGAGCAGGCCGTGGGTTCACAAATACACAACTTGCTCCCACAAATAACGTATTGAAGACATGATTTGGTGTTTAATCTGCCCCCTCAGGTGCTCACGTGCCTTTCTTGTTTCAAACAGAGGACTGGTCTTCAAATTTGGCCGCACAGAGGACCTGTGGCAGTGAGCACACGCTGATGGAAGCGCATTGGCCGTGTCACTTTTTTAACTCTGTATTCTGGAAATTTTGTAAAGCCATTTTGTATACGGTGCCCTTCAATGGTGTCTAAAGGTAAAACATGGAGAAGTGAAATCACAGCACCACAAATCCTGGTTGTTTTTTTTTTTTTTTAAGGAAAAAACCCTGAAAACAGTTATTGATTTCAATGTTGTAATGTTTTTGACCTGTAAAACTGCTACAAGTAGCAATGGAAGTCACTTTTGTATGATGTTTGCTATAAGAAAATAGAATAGTGGAAGATTAATGCATTTAACCATTTCACACTTTCTATGATATTTACAGCCCAAGTCCTACTTGCTTTACAACCAATTTTTAACATATATTTATTAAGTATTTCCTATATCTGGACAATATAAACAGTTCTTCACTTTCAAATCTGACTGGTTTGTGTTTTTTCCTGCATTAAGCTGTGCTGCTTTGGGCCTTGTTTTTCCCTGAGTGTTTAACACAATGATGGTGAGGGCAGTGAACTGCAGACACTGCAGAGGCACAGGTTCAAGTTCTGTCCTGGTTCTGGCTGTAAGGAGCTCATCCACAAAGCTTGCTGTAAACTTAATTCCTAACCACAATAAAAGGAAGGAAGAACACTCCTCAGCTGGGAGTTAAACCAGGGACAGGCCCTGCAAGAGAGATTTCTGATCTGTATTCATTTGAACTCTGAGATACAAGAGGAGCTGTTTTGCCCCATCCTCTACACGCAGCTTGGTTACTTGCTCAAGAAATCAGGGAGCAAAGAGATGTGAGAGAAACAGAGGAATAAAACACTATTCCTTACCACCACTCCTGCTGGAAGACAGCAGAAGCAAGGAAGAAGTCTTTGTGTCTTTATGTTCAGTGGGTTGCTGGAATGTGAGGAACTGAAGGTCACAAGTTCAGCCTGGATTACAGTACTGCCAGGGCAGTGATGTGCTAAATGTGTGATAAGGAGGCACATAAAGGTGTAGGCAGCTGTGCTGAATGAACTGTCAGCTGGTAAAAGCTGCATGCAGCTGATAAATAAGTAGGTGGCTGGCTGTTTTGTGAAATAAGAAACAGTGACACTTCCTCTACAAGTTACCTGGACCTCTGTCTCAGCTTCCTTTAATTGCAGAACTGCTTTGTTTATTCCCTAATGAACAAATTAAATGTCAGCAGACATTGCAGCGAGCATCAAATACTCCCCCTCTTGTTTTCAGTGTTACAGTTTGCCTCATTCCTTCATTTTTAAGCAAGGTTGATGAGTAAATAAAAACAGCCAAGGTTCCACTTCTTTAATTATGTAAGCAGTTAAAGAAAAAAACGTCAACTATTTTGAAACAAAGAAAAAGCTCAGGAGCACCATGCACTTACAAACACGGCTGCACTGCATCCCCTGACTGAGCAGGCCGTGCCTCGTGCACAGAGCCCTGCAGGCAGGAGCACTCTACAAGCAATATCTGCTTCCATTCATTCAAATCAAGGTAAGGCCTTTAGCTGGCAGTGTTTAAGGAATCGTTTCCAGATCTTCCAGGCTGGCCACCCCCCAGCACAAACCCAAGTTCTGCTCGTCATTTCTTGCCATCAGATCTTCCAAATCTTGGCTGAGCCACGAGCAGATTTGTCTGGTGACACGATTTCAGCCTGGCACAGTGTGGAGTTCTGGCTCAGCCATCAAAACAGGGCCTTCAGCAGAACTTCATTGAACTTACAAACAAGAACTTCAGCACTTCACCAGATCAGAATAAGTGCGTGCTGCACAGACTGGGACTTTTAAACTTCAGAACTAAATACAGCTTTAAAAGCTTCCAAGCATTTTAATGGATAAGCCATGACAGCAGCTTTCTGTACACATCCTACAAAAATATTTAAGGTAAAATGATCAAAACAGAAAAGAAAACGTGTTGTAATTCTCCATCTGTGAATATATGTGCTGATTGTTCAGAAATAATGGACGTTTTGTTGCAAATTCTTCACGTGTCCATTGGGAAGGCTTTTGTAAGTGTGCTAATAATTAAGTGCTGTTTCATCATAGTTACTCATTTTCTCTAATGACAAATACAGATCCTGGTCAAGTTTTCCATTTAGGTTCATCCATTCAAAATCCAACAGCCAGATGAGGAAACTGTGAATACAGACATTCTTGTATCAGAACGTTTTATCAATCAACATCAAATCAACGCATGGAGGAGGCGATGCAGAACCTTATCCCAAATTCCATGGTTCTTAGAGGATCACACTCAGCACCTAAATGTGCACAAGCTCTGTGTTCATGCACTCAACGCCCAGTGAAGGCCAGGAGTTTTCATAGAAAGAACCTTCCATCTACAGAACTGCCTGGTAAAAATCCTGCTCTTTGACATCCCATTAATGGGATGAGGTTCAACAAGGCCAGATGCCGGGTCCTGCACTTGGGCTACAACAACCCCAGGCGACGCTGCAGGCTTGGGGCAGAGTGGCTGGAGGACCTGGGGGTATTGATTGATGCTGGCCTGAACATGAGCCCACAGTGTGCCCAGGTGGCCAAGAAGGCCAATGGCAGCCTGGCTTGCATCAGAAACAGCGTTGCAAGCAGGAGCAGAGAGGTGATTGTTCCCCTATATTCAGCACTGGTGAGGCCGCACCTTGAGTACTGTGTCCAGTTTTGGGCCCCTCACTGCAAGAAAGACATTGAACGTGTTCAAAGGAGGGCAACAAAGCTGGTGAGGGGTCTGGAACACAGGCCATATGAGGAGAGGCTGAAGGAGCTGAGAATGTTCAGCCTGGAGAAGAGGAGCTCAGGGGAGACCTCACTGCTCTCTATGACTGCCTGAAGGGAGGCTGTAGTGAGCTGGGGGTCGGCCTCTGCTCTCGTGTCATCAGTGATAGGAGCAGAGGGAATGGCTTCAAGCTACGGCAGGGGAGATTCAGGCTGGACATGAGGAAGTATTACTTTTCAGAGTGGGTGGTCAGGCACTGCAATGGATGCCCAGGGAGGTGGTGGAGTCACCGAGCCTGGGGGTGTTCAAGGAAAGACTGGATGCTGTGTTGAGGGACATGGTTTAGTGGGAGCTGTTGGTGAACAGTTGGACTGGATGAGCTTTGAGGTCTTTTCCAACCTTGGTGATTCTATGATTCTATGATTCCAAGGGACCGTCCATGAAGCACAGGATGTCTGAGCACGGATGTTGTGTGTCACAACAGAGATCACAGCTTTAGCCACGCGCCCACCACCAGGAATGCTATCTGAAGAACACTTCTATTTTACTCAGGCTTCAGACAGCTGAACAAACGGGGCATTGAAATGTACCCTGAAATGGCTGCTGTGTGCACTGCCACGTGGTTAACCTTACACTGAAAGGAAACTTACCTCCCAGTACACCTGGTCTTCAAAATACTTGGAGACAGGGATGGGCTTCAACAGTTTGAGGTTTAGGATTAAACCTGGTTGTAAAAACACATACATTGGATATACCTCTACACATGTCATGGAAAGAGGAAGGCTGTGTAACTTCTTGGTAACACACATCCAAATGGAACACAGACTAAAACACAACATCAGGACAGAACACTTCAGCAAAGCCCTGTGACTCAAGTTGACCTTAAGTACAGAGAAGCTTATAGGTAAAAACCCATTAAACAGCCTCCCAGATTCTAAGGATACATGGAAAGTCTTTAACTTCTCACATGAAAGCAGACAGGCTTAGCAGCACTGTTAGTTTGGGTTCTCAGTACATGGAACCACTGAATGATTGTTTTAGTTGATTGTTTTTTAAAGAACTCATTAGCTCTTACCTACCCTTGAGCTAATGCAAAATTGCAATCGATTAAAGCATTCTATAAGATCGTTTCAGAGTATATTTTACAGCAGCTTTCACCTCAAACCAGAATTAGCAGCTTTAGAACAACTGCAGCTGCCATAAAACCAACAGTATGTCGTGTGAGGAGCACGTGAGCCTTGATGATCCCAAACCCCAGCAACCAAAGGAGCTGGGTCTGCCTCCTGCAAGCTGCTGACGTGAGTGGAAGTCTGCAGATTTGCAGCAACTGGCCTAAAAAATGAGAAGCTCCAGGTAGCATTTTTCTGTCACCAAGACAACACCAAAACATAAATGTACTTTCATCCTCACACATCTCATGTCTGTAATCTGAAGGCAGCTGTTAAACATCTGCAAAATACATTTCACCAATGAAAAAATGTTGCAGGTAGGTTACGTTGACTACATCTCTTCTTCAGAGCCTATCCAGGAAGAGTTCTGGGTGCTCATGCTTCCAACTGTTTCTCCTACATAAATCCCTATCCACAGCAGCACACGTTAGCACCTCAGTTACACCGGTGTCTTTTTGCAAAGGACAATGACACAAAACAGCTGCAATGGGAAGACACAGCCCCTGCCCCAAAGGAAAATGTGGAAGATGTTACTGAAACGTGGTTTTCCTGCTTACCTGTAATCAGACCCGTTATCAGGGCAGCACTGAGGGTGAAGCAGAAGGCACCGATGCTCATTGCGACCTCATGGCCAATGCTGAAAGCAAAACAAGTGTTTCCCCTTTGACAGTTGCTGGCTCTAACGTTCAGCCTGTGGATGTGTCTGCCCCAAGTGGTCCCTGTGCACGGACCTCCTGTCAAAACCTCACATCACAATCACCATTTTCAACCCTTCATGCAGCTGCAGTTGGATGTTTTAAGAGAGCTGAGCAGAAGCCTACAACCAGGTTATGTTGCACTGTGATTCATTCCTGTGTAAGCTGAGAGAACCAGAGAACTTCTTCTATGATACAACATGGGCTTGATTTGATCCATGAAATCCTATGGAGAACCACCCTTCAGTGAGCCCTTTGTGTGGTGTTTCCCCAAGCATATTTCCAGTTGGGGGTCCAGACAGGTGTTAGCCCTTGCCTGTATGTTAAAGACTTTGGGATAAAATTCATCTTTTTTTCCCTCCCTTGCTGTAACAGTATACAAAGCTTTCCCAAAACACCTGGGAAGGAGGCATTTTCCCAGCCTTCATCTCCTCTGTACACTGCTCTGAAGATAAAGGACCAAATTTAGGACTGAAACCTAACATGATTTATCTGTGAAGGCTTGCAAGCCTTCTGTATTTATGAGAATTCCACTCAGAGCACCCTCCAGTAACGATCAGATAAACTTACTACACCTAAGGGCAAACATTTATGTACCTTGGTGATTTAGTCTGGATTTCCAGCACACAGAAAAGAACTCGGGCAAGAGCTCCAAACACAGCAGGCAAACCAAACGTGAAATGAACCCCAGATGCATCATGAATCTTGAGAGTAGGGTTCAAGCAACTCTGGGAAGAGGGAAAACATTAAGTGATACACAAGAACACAAGCTGATAACTGGACACTGTCTATCTTAGAGTTAGGAAATTAACTTTGGACTCTTAACTTGCAATCCCACACCTTGGTCAAGACTTCAGGTTTAATCTTCTCAAAAAAGAGGTTTACTTTGAGGTATGTCACACTGGAAAATAAGTTTACAGAACTTCTACAAAAAGGAATTTCAGGCTTTGAGTGTTACCTGTGAACAGAAAGATCCTAGCGTGCTTATCACACCAGCAAGGAGACCCAAAATCATTGCAATCCAGGGATACTCGATAATGTCTGCTGCATAACCAACAGCAACCCCACCAGCCAGCGCTGCACTGTGGATATGAGTCTGTAAAACAAAGTAGCACAGAAAATTCAGTCATTGCTTGTTGTGTAACAGCACATTAGGGGATATGGGCTTCTGCATACTGTAAGCTACCATCAGAGAACACCATTTCTAACTTACAGTTTCTTCTGCTTGGCAGCCTAATGATGACTGCCACGCTCAAAACTCAGATTTGCTTTTATTGAACAGCTATTTTACCCTGCAATGTATTACTGAGAGTAACAGAACAAGTTTTTCCATTTTCCCTCATGTCTTACCATCCTGAATTTTCCATCCTTTGTGATCAGACCAGACAACGCAAAGGCAGTCACAGCACTCACTGCAAGTGCTAAGCAGGTGTTGAAGATCAATTTAGTCTTTTCTGAAGCCAGTACAGAATTGAAGCTTGGCCAGAACACCCACAGAAAGAGAGTGCCTTGGAGACAAAGACAAGCAATTGTTATTACCTGCTCTCAAACACGGTATATCTACCATAGGCTGTCTCTGGATGCTTCCAACCCACATTTCTGCATTCATTTCAACTTCCTCATTGTGACCAAAGAGTAAATCCTGTCCTCTGCAGTGCAGACAGCCTGAGAGCTGGCTGCTGTCCCAACATCTTCCCCAGAAACGTGGTACTGCACACAGCACTGCAGTGTCATACGGACAGCAGATCACGGGCCTGCCTGTATCCTGTTCCCCACCTTTCAGCAGGTTTTTATCTTACACTCACAGCATTAGGCAGGGACTGCATTTCCGTATCACTGTGCAGCACCTTGATGTAGCAAACAGCATTTCAGCCCCAGATAGGGACTCTTAGCACTACTGAAATACAAGTCATAACCTCAGCGCATGGATCCCTGACCAAAACGTCCACACAAGCCCCAAAGACACAACTCAATTGAGAGAGGGCAGCAGTGAACCTGCACTTATGCTTTCCTCCTGCTCTCACTGCAATCTCTTCTCCCAGCATTAAACCAAATGCCTCACCCAACATTGACAGTAAGTCCGATTTTGAAGTCCTTGCATTCTTCTCAGCCCTTAGTGATGGCTCAGGGAAACGTGAGGAGACAGCCAGACCAAAGTATGCCCCAAACAGGTGAACGTGCATCATGCATACATGGTATGAAACCTGCATCAGTAGAGTAATTAAATTTGTAACCAATCATGTGCCACAGGAAACTTTGACACAGATGCTGATATAGTTCACTCATGCAACCTCCCTGTGAAGAATTTGTCAGAACAGTCACTTGGTTTATAACTTAAGCATGGGTTTTTAATGCCACATTAATTTATCTGAGCTCACTGTAGCTCATAACCACACAGTTCATCCACAAAGAGCTCGGAGCACATTTACACTGTGTGTTAAACGCAGCTCTGCCTCTGCTGTGCACAGTGTGCTCGTGTATCAGTCAGTGGAAACAGCAATGTTTCCAGAGGCTCTGTGAAACTTTCCCTCCTGTTTCTGGAAATGACACTGCTGTACCTTCAGGACATGCATGTTGATCCATCTGCTCATACGGAAAACTATTATCTCCACAACTGTCATCACGATGGATTGCATGGGATTGATCTTCCCAAGAACAGCTCCAATGGAGATGACCACAGCAACCACGCTCATAGCAGCTCCCGTTATTCTGTAACGAAAGGAAGGAAAGAAGAAAACAAAATACAATTCCATGTCAGGACCATATTCAGGCAAAGAAGAAAGAACAACAGACAGCAAAATGCACTTAACCCTCCAAAAAGTCTGCAACGACCATGCTGATTCACTGCAGCCAGGCATTACACCAGAATAAAAGCCACCAACAGCTCCAGTGATTCCAGTTCTAACAAGAACTAATTACCTGAACCTATCTTCCACTGTTCTTTCTGTCGGGAAAACTGATACATTTTCCATCAGAATGGAGCACTGGACACCAAGCACGATGATCAGGAGGTTGAATCCCACGCTGCTAAACCCGTATCGTTTCAAAAACGTCAGGAAAAAGCCAAATCCAAAAATGAGCATGTGGCTGACATCCTGCAAATCTGCGTGACAGAAAAGAGCAGAAGAGCAGTGAAGTGATTCAAGCAGACTGGTTTTAAAAAATGACAATTAACTAAGAAATCTTTCTATTAAACACTGGGCACCATTATGAACTAGTTTTAAAGAAACCCAGAGCTTGCTCTCTCTTCCATAAGGAAACAGAAAGACGATACCTTACTCAAATTCAGTTTTAGAGTTGTTTCATGTGCTGAGACCTCACCAGAGTTCTGCACTCAGAGTGCTGCCTGTCCTCAGAGGTTTCCACTTATACACGTGGAGACAGCAGAAAACAGATGAGCAATGCAATTTCTATCACGTATGACTTTGTGGACTGCCTTTGCTTTCACATAAATAATGATGAAGAATACAAGCAGGGCAGCAGAAGGGCAGCACAAACGTTCTCCTTCTCACTCACCAGTACACAAAACCATCCATCCCAACTCTACTGCAATGCAAAATAAAAATCCTTCCTTTCAGGGCAAGGTGAGCAGTCTTACCTGTGTAGAAAAGTAATGCATGCTGGTCTGAGAATAGAAAATAAATGAGGACGATGAAGACAGCTTCCAGAGAAAGGATCAGCCACGGCACGCTGCATCGGAAGCTGAGGTAAGTAGAAGGCATTGTGCACCAGATGATACTTAGGCACAAACACCTTAATACTTCTTCTATAAACAATGTTTGTGTCACCTCAAACCAACAGTTAAGGAGGGGGAGGGGGAATAAAAGAGAGATAAAAAACCCGAGAGGCATCGGCAACGAACATTCCTTATCTGGTGCACGTCAGGAGCCCAAGCTTAGCTGACATGGACTAAACTCAGAAGTACCCACAAACAGAACCATACCAAACAGTCAATGTAATTCTGCAGGATGCCATCCCCACGGTGCTCCAGCTGCTTGGCTCCTCACATATCAGCTGAACGGCAAGAAAAGCATGCAGACATGCAGACTCACAGCAGTGGGATGCTGAAGCTCACGCAATATCATTAGAATCATAGAATCATAGACTCACCAAGGTTGGAAAAGACCTAAAAGCTCATCCAGTCCAACCGTTCACCTATTCCCAATAGCTCCCACTAAACCATGTCCCTCAACACAACATCCAGCCTCTCCTTGAACACCCCCAGGCTCGATTATTCTTTTATATTGCTTGTAATCCAGACTGTAATCCAGACCTGAGCCCCTCCACCACTACCTCAGGAAATGCCCAGCTGAGATTCCGGTTGTGTTTTCAGCTGCAGGATCCAACACAACACCCACATCCCGCTGGGTAACCCCAGACACACTGCAGCCTTTTAACTGAGAACCAACCTGATCGCTTCAGACCTGACCTGCATTCAGAAACGCATCACCTTCCATTGCCACACTGTGGCTACGAGGCACCCAACTTGTGGGTTCTCAGCCTTTGGGTTGGCACGTTTTTTCTTTAAATAAGCAGCCACCAAAGCGAACATTTGGGGCACACAAGCAGGGCTACATGGCAGAAGCTGTTATGTCCTGTGGAAGATCTGCTTCCAGCTCCTTTTTGGGGGGATTTGGTGACCGTGTTGGGAAACTCAGATGTTGCTCAACGTCAGCTGAGCTGCTTTGGAACACCTATAAGGTGCAAACAGAGCTGATGGACGCAGTGACTGCCTGTGCTCCATCTCCCATCTGCAGTACAACCACCTGGGAACCACACTGAGGATTCAGAACTACAGCCACCATTCTGCATGAGCGAAATAAGCAAAATCACCCTTTTTTTCCCCTTTCTTTCTTTTTTGACATTTGTGACCAAGTCTCCTGGCAGCACGAACACTGACGGAACGCATGCTGAAGGCTGTAACGTCGCCCGTGTCTTTTTGCACAGGACACCCCCGGGATCCTCCTGTCCCGCTGTAAATGCTGATTCTGGGCTTTTTGCCTCCAATTCCCCCATGAACCGAACAGGCTTTAACGCCACAGCAGGGCCGCGCTGCTCAGCCCGGGCCCATCCATCACAACGCATCCATCCGAACGCTTAGGGCCCGCACGCGGCCCCTGCAGAGGGGAAGAAGCCAGGCGCGGTTCGAAGCCCCGCTCGCACTCCCGTTTGCCACGCAGCCCCGCGCGGCTACAGCACGAAATGCGGGCGGGGCCGCCGGTGACAAGGCAGGCCTAACCGGAAGGGGCGGAGACAACGGAAGTTCCGCTCCACCTCTGCTTCCCATTGGCTGAGCGCCCCCACCCACCCCCAGGCCCTGCCTTAGGGACGGGTTTCCCATTGGCCGAAAGCTAGCAGCTTTCCTGGGCTCTGATTGGTCCATCTCCAAACACCGTCCGTCTTTGGACCGATCGGAGACAGGACGGCCGCGTTGCCCCGCCCCTTCCTGCCCCGCCATTGGGCCGCTCTCCTGCCACTCCCCTGAATGTGTTTCTTTGCTGCAGTCGCTCCGCTGTTTGCTTTTCGGTTTTTTTTTTTCTCCCTTCTCTTCCCGAAATCCTGTGAGGCGTCGGGACAAGGCTGCGTTGTTGCGGAAGACCAGCGCACCCCGAGGATTACGATAGTGATTTGTCAGCGAGGTTGTCAATCAAGTATGAGGGGCGGCCCTTCAGAGTTACGGTGACAGAGGAAATTAAGCCCTCCTTTTTCCGCTTCCGAATGGATAGCTGAGCTGTCCTTTGAGTTTTCCTCCTCTCTCCCATTGGGCAGCCTTGCTGTCAATCACAGCACGGGACGGGAACCATCGCAGACGGACAGTAGGCGGGAGGAGAGCAAGAACTGCTTAGCGATTGGTTGAAGAGCCGTCAATTCACAATCCCTGTTCTGCGATGGGCTCTCGTGGCCGTCAATCAAGCGCGTGGGCAGGCCGTTCGATGACGCGGGGCGGGACCAACCGTACAGCATTCTCATAGGCCTCCTTGGCCGTTCGTCTGCCTTTTTCCGCCGTCGATTGGTCGAGAGAGCCGTCATTCTTGCGTCACCACCGTTCGATTGGACAGCGTCGGGGAGGGCAGGTCGTTGCGCGGCGGCTGCGCGGGGGGACGCGGCGGGGAGGGACCGACCAGGAATTATTTTTATTTCTTTGTTTCCCGGGGTTATTAAAAAAAAAAAAAAAAAGAAAAAAAAAAAAAAAGAAAAAGAGGAGGGGGGAGAATTAAAAAAAAAAAACGACAGAAAAAAAAAACAAAAAGAAAAACGACGGCAGCCGCGCCGCGCGAGGAACCCGAGGGCCGCATGGTGCTGCCGTGAGCGGGGCGGCGCGGGGCCGGGAGGCGGCGGGAGGATGAAGCGGCGGAGCGCGGACTGCAGCAAGCTGCGGCGGCCGCTCAAGCGGAACCGCATCGCCGAGGGCATCTACGGCAGGTAGCGAACGGCCGGGGGAGGGGAGGGAAAGGAGGAGTGCGGGGGGGGGGGGGGTAACGCCGGGAGCTCCGCGGCTCCCCGGCCCGGCCGCGCCCCGCCCCCGCCCTGACAGCGGGCCGAGCGACATGGCGACCGCCGCCCCGCAGCCGGACCGCACGTGGGGAGCGGGGAGAGCCGGCGGGCGAGGTGAGGTGAGGCGAGGCGGGGCTCGGAAAGGAGGGCGCGGTGGGGGGGGGTCCGGCTGAGCGCAGGTAGCGGCGGTGGGGGGAAAGGTGACGGCAGTGCGGGCGGTGCGGTGATGTACGGGGGGAAATCAGCGCTCGGAAGGAGCGGCGCTGAGCCGGTAGGGCTGGTGGGGTGGGGGTGGGGGGGGTCACCGGCAGTGGGGGGGGTTGGAAAGGAGCGGGTTTGCAACTGAGGGACGCGGTCAGAGCGGTCACGGGGCAGTGGTTGGGCTGCGTGCTCTGCATGGCCCTTCTCCAACCTTACCGGAGGTCTAACGTCTATACAAACTGACTTGTGGAAGTTGTCCCGTTTCTGCTGCCAGCCCGGCAAAGGTTTGGCTGTGCTCTGAGTGGAAACCTTGCGCGCTGCAGGTGTTTGCTGTGCAGGAGGATGGGCGGCTGTGGCTGTGACAGGTGTTGGGATGTGCTGCTCTGCTCCTCGTGGATCCCTGCTCGGGAGAAGGGAGCATCTTGTTTTTGGCTCCCGGCGTTGAGAAAGCAGCGCTCGGATCGTTACGGCGATTGCTTGGAAGTTGTTATGCGGGGTGATTTGTCTTAGTGGAACAGTTTGAGTGTCAGCAGTGGGAATCGCGTGCTGCCCATGGCACAGGGTGGGGAGGGGGAGAGAAAAGGGAGAGCTGGGAAAGGTGTGGAGCAGCACAGAGTGAGTGTGGTTGGGGCAGCATGCAGAGCTGCTGCGTGGAGAGCTGTTGGAGATGCCAGGCTCTTGCAGGAGCTTCTCCTGGAATGTTTTGTATCAGAAATATGTTTTGTATCTGAAATGTTTTGTATCTGAAAATCAGAAGGGATTTTCAGCCTTTGTTACAGGTGGGGCTTTGATGAGCAGAAGTACGGGGTGGCTTTGAGGTGTTGTTCCACAGGAAGAGGAGCTGGTCTGCAGGCTGGAAATGGGGCTGGGGGCATTTCCCTCCTGGATTTCTTTATTCCTTGTTTCTTTATTCTTTTTTTTTCTGTTTTGCTTTTTTTCCTCACTTTCTGCCCATGATTTACATACAGACAGCATCTCTATAACGATAGAATTCCAAATCATTAAAATTACTCTGGTTACTGTAGCTATTTACTCAACTTATCTTAATTGCTGCCATCAGCTTACACAAACCCAGTAAATACAGTTATCAGGAGGCAGCACCGCAGTGATACAAACAGAGCAGCTAGGCTGAGCAAACAGCTTGATGAGCACACTTGAATCTTTGCAGGATTTGTGTTTGCTTTTTAATTGAAGACCAATCTTCCCACCCTTGTGCCAATCCTTCAGTGCGCTCACAGAGGGGTGAATGCGGCTGCGAGTTGCAATGCTGAAGAGTTTGGGAGCAGCTGCCCTTCACGCAGCCAACCTTCCCCAGCAAACATGCAGCACCTGCCCTCCCCATCCCTGAAGCTGCTTTTTGCATTTTGGGTGCCATTGTTTCCTGTCCTGCAGAATCCCAAGCTGATATTATGTGCAAAGCACAATGAATTGAGCTCCCTACAGGTGTTACCTGTGCAAAAAGCGTTGTGATCCTTATAACACTGCAGGTCTCCAAAGCCACCCAAGGCTTGGTGAGTGGGGCTCAGAAGGTCTCCACAGTTTGCATTCAGAACTTTGCTTTATGCCTTTTCAGCTCTCTGTTGCCATCGTTTTGCAGTTAGAATCTTTTGTCTTTGGCACTGCGCGTCCTTAGGACTTGAGCTGTTCGTTGAGGTGTTCATGGCAGCTTGTTGTTGTCGAAGCAATCGAAGTTGACTTGTTGCTGCTGGGCTCCCACTCCTCATCCTTGACGTATTTCACACCCCACTCTTCTGCTGCTGACTCTGTTGTGTGCTCTCCATCGAGTCCCGCTGGTGGCACAGCAGAGGAGGACCCTTCCCACCACAGCTCCATTCCGTTTTGTTGCTGTGTGACCTCTGAGTAAAGGAGCTCCTGCTCACATCTGACCTCAGTTCCCCTCTTTCGGTGTAAAGCTGCTCCCCAAAGAGGAATCCTCCTCCTCCAGCATTTTGCACGTGGGTCAGAAAACTGATTGCCCGGATTTTAGGCATCAGCGGGTGTCAGAACTGCAGGTGTGGGGTCACAGAGCAACGCTGTGCTCTGGGCTGCGCATCGGCGCGTGGCACAGAGGGACAATAGAGGCACCAGAGGGAGAAGCAGCGCCGGGAAGGGCTGATACAAAGCGGGGGGAGGAAGGGGGGCTGCTGCCGCCTTTGGGCCTTGGTTTTATTCTCATAACCTCATTTGGGGGGTGTCAGCCTGCCTTTGTGGTCGGGATCTGTGTGCCTTCCTCCCGAGGGTCCCCGCCAGCTGCAGCGTGCTGCAAATGCACCCTTTTTGTGTTTTGCTTTGTTGTTGTTGTGTTTTTTTTCCCTATGTATGAATTTGAATGTAGATATGTTTAAATGCACCCCTTTGGCAGCTCGGCATCGAAACACCCTTCCCTGCAGTTAAAGGCTTCAAATGCACCTTTAGGTCTTGGCCATGGGGTTCCGTGCTCAGCAGACAATGAGAGAACATCTGCGGTGTGAGGAGGGGGAGGCAGAAACATCTCAGCCCCGAGGATGGGGGAGAGCAGAGCAGGAGAGGAGCACAGCAGCTGTGGCAGCGTCTCTGTTTGCCAGGCTTTGCTTTGTACAAATCCATTGCAGAGCAAAGGGGAGCTTGAGGCCGAGCGTCTGGGCAAAGGAGCACGCCTTCATTGCTGCTGGAACAATAAATGTAGCTGAACGTAAGTCAGCTGTGTTGGACAAGGCTTGATTTTAATGGAGGGCGACCCGTGGTCTAATTATTGTGTATGAAATCTTCTCTCCTGTATTGCAGTTACCGACAGTTTTTATTCCTGACCTTTTAATTCATTAAAAGCAAGAAGTTCATAAGTTTGTACCACCGTTTGCTTTTTTTTTAATCAGTCTCTGTATTGGAAACGCTGACTGAGATCGCTTTTCTTTTTCCTTTGCAGTACTTTCCTGTACCTGAAGTTCCTGGTGGTGTGGGCACTGGTACTGCTAGCAGACTTTGTCCTGGAGTTCAGGTTTGAGTATCTGTGGCCCTTCTGGCTCTTCATCAGGAGCGTTTACGATTCCTTCAGATACCAGGGCTTGGTGAGTACGGCACGGAGCTGCTGGCCCTCTGTGGGGAAGTCCTGTGAGGCAGCAGGGTAATTTCCACACTCCACAGCTTATTTCGTGGCCCTGATGTTCACTTCCACAAAAGGAGCTGCCAGGTGGCGAGGTGACTTGTGCTCCAGTCTCTTCCTTCTCATGTTGCCTCTTTAATCTGTGGCAAGTGGAAGCGGAACACATGGCTGTCAAATAGTTCCCTGCAGGCAGATAGCGTTTGAATTCCTGAGATAAGGGGTTTTGTTTAGATCCCCCTCCATTAGAGCTTCCTTTAAGCCCTCTGTTTAAACATTTACCACCTGGGGAGAGTTCAGTGACTGCTGGTTTTTATTTGTAGTCGAATCTTAATGATGGCACTGCATCAGCACTGTGTGTCAGCCATCTTCAAACAAAACAAGGCGTAAATGCAGCAGCTTGGGGACTTGCAGGAGGGGTGGCTGGGGCACAGATATCCTCAGGCTGTACATTGGCTCATGAATGGACAGATCTGTCCTGCCATCAGCCAGGCTGCTCTGTTTGCTTGTGCTGGATGATCTTAGTGATCTCTCCCAGCCCAAACGGTGCAGCAGTTTCTTTGCCCTGGTTACAAGTCACGCTCACGTTTCTATGCTGGACTCACTGGTGACGTTTGCTGAATAATCTGAAACATTCTTCTTTCCCTCCTTTCTTTTTAGGCTTTTTCAGTATTTTTTGTGTGCGTAGCATTCACATCAAATATAATATGTCTGCTCTTCATACCAATACAATGGCTGTTCTTTGCTGCCAGCACGTACGTGTGGGTACAGTATGTCTGGCACACAGGTAGGTCGTTGTTCTTTAACTAAAACACACTGATTTGAATACGTATCTTAATTCTTGATCACATGCAGAACCCCTCTTCTATTTGTCAGATTTGCTTTAAGGCACTTTTTACACTGGTAAGAAATGTTCTTTCTGTTGCCCTTGGTATCCTTGTGTGCGCCCGATATCATCTCTCTTTGTACATCTTGTGGTTAATCTTCACTTAATGATTAACTGCTGGAACTGAAGGTCTGTGAGCAGGAGTTCCTGACTTCAGAACACTCCTGCACAGCTCAACAGGTCCTGAGCAAATGCAAGAGCTCTGAAACAATACGATGCCCTTCCCACTGCTCAACTAATGTGCTGTTTAATTGGGATATCACCATATACCCCCATATATTTAATTCAGGAAGACACCTTGCTTTGCTTGAAGGCAGCTTTTGGTCCCCCAGGACATTGGTGTTTGGGACTTTGGTAATGTTTCTGTGTTAGTCCTGCAGTGAGATGATGGGAGCTTGCAGGATAGCACGGATTGCTTCTCAGCTTGCTGGTGAAAGCAGTCATCTCCCTGACAAGTTAGTCATGGGGAATAATGACAGCGTGGGAGTTCATGGAAAAGACTATGAACCAGTTGCTGCCCAATATAAAATAGGTTAAAAAAAAACCCCAAACCTGGGTTTATTTTTAGGGTTGTGTTAAGATGTCGAAGCGTTCTCTCAAGCTGTTCTCAGAGCAAAGGCAGCATCTGATGGACCCAGCTTGAACTTCAGCTGTTTAGCTCTGCTTCCCTGCAGCCTTAGGAATTAATCTTTCTTCCATGCTTATTTAAGTTGATGGGAATTTGCTTTTTCTTTTTTTTTTTTTGAGAAAGTGCTGATCTTTTTAGGTAGTGCATTACCTCCCAGAACATCCCTTGTAGCAGAGGGATTTTAGCATAGCTTTCCAATTTGCCTGGAAGGAAACAGTTCAAGAGAGACCAGAAGTAGAGAGCATAGTAAACAGAGCAAAGCAAATCACATCAGGGCCTCAAAATAGCACCCACAGCTCCAAACTGGAGACCTGCTTCCAAATAAGCACACAAGACGTCGACGTCGGCGCGTAGCCAAAAACCTGATGAGGTTTGGGGCACGGAGCTGCGATTGAGTTGTGGGATTCTACAGCAGCAGTAACACAGTCAGCAGCGGTGGCTTCCATTGAGCAAGAGGGTTGAGAGCTGAGCTGAGCTGAGCTTTGCTTGGCTGCTGCAGGGAAGGATCTGTGCTGTGCCCTCCGTTCCTCCGCCGCGAGCGGCTCCTGGGGCCCATCTGCTCAGTGCTGGGCCTGGCAGATCCCGAACTTGGGGTGGGGAAGCAGTTCTGGCTGCGAGGTTGGCAGCTGTAACATGAGCTCATCTTCTGCAGCTCCTTCCACTCGCATTCCTGGTCTAAATACGGCGCTGTGCCGCGCTGTGCAGTTTGCTCCACCTCTGCTGGTTTCCGCTGGTGCCTTGTAACAGCAATCAAACAAGATAAGGAGGCAGGCGTTCAGAACCACCTTAAAGACATCCCAGATACTTGTATCAAGCAAAAAAACTCCCAAGCTCTTACAGTTCCATTTATAAATGTCTGAAAATTGCCCGCTGTCTTTTGGAAACCTTTAAAAATGGCTTTCGAATGTCTGCTGCTTGTCGTATGGTACTGAGGTGTTTCTCTCTTTTTTCCCCCGTCTCTCCTTCCCTCTCTCCCCTCCATAGAGAGGGGTGTGTGTCTACCAACAGTATCACTGTGGATACTTTTTGTTTATATCGAAGCAGCAATTAGATTTAAAGATTTAAAGAACTTCCACGTGGACCTTTGTCGTCCCTTCGCAGCACACTGGTGAGTCCCCTTTGCTCATTAACATTTCTTATTAAGCACTTATTATTAAACCAGAGGGGTCGATACCCGGGGCTTTGGATGTTGCTTCAGGGTTTGGCCGTTTGATTCTCCCTCTCACAGCTGCCCTTAAGCATTCCATCCATAACGTTGTGTATCACCCTGACCAAGTGTGGTTGTCCTGGAGGTATTTGTGATATTTGTGGGAGTTCTTGTCATCCATGTACAAATCCTGTACCTTCAAACGAGTGGAAGGCAAAAGTGTCACAGAAATATTTTCACTCATGATTCATGCATTCCATTAAGACGATTTTCTCTGAAGAATGCCTCTCATCCAGAGGTGCACTTCTCTACCACAAGTTTGTAGTGTACACAAGGCTTTGCTGGGATAATGTGTGTCCTCTTTTGTTCCCAGAGTATTTGGTCCATTTCTCCATGGGACAGCCCTCATTCATTTGGCATCTGTCATTTTCGTTTCTGTTGTCCACGCTGTGCAAATAAACCCCTTAAACACGAACTGAATTCTGCTCAGGTTACAGAAACAGTTCAGGAGCTGTGAAGAAAAGTCTTTCTATTGCTGAATTAGATGCAGACATCTCAGCTTGTCATCAGGGTTTTCAAACTGGAGCTACAGCTGGCTTTGCTCAGCATCACAAAAGGAGCACTGGCAGATGCATATGCAAATGGTTCTTGCATTCTGGAAGCGTACTTAGAAATGCAGATCATGCAGATCGTGCAGTGCTGTTACTGAGCAAAGAGTGGGAAGACTTCCATGGTTCACGCAGTCATTTAGATGGGAGTTTTCCCCAGTGTAGGAACACCTTCTGTGTTCAATATGCAGATTTGTGGTGCTTTGTTACAATGCTTGCCAAAGACAATGTATTTTTATATGCAGGTGTTTTTCACGGCCCCTCAGGACCAAAACTAGATTGCAGTTGGCTGCTACCTCCTGGAGAGATGCACGGTTGCACCTTGTGCTTGTCCAGCAGCTGGCACTGCCATGCACCATGCAATTGCATCATTGTAGTCATTTATGTTGCAATTAGTCTGTCTGTAACGAGCTGTAGCTTGGTAACAAACTCTCTCCATTCTTATCGTAGTGCAGCACAAAAGTTCTGTGGATCACTGTGTGAAAAATTGTAATTCAGATGTGCTCGCAGCTTTGCACTTCATTCATTTACATTTGGAATAATAAAGTTGCTCTTTTTTTTTTTCCTGTAGCATTGGTTACCCTGTCGTCAGTTTGGGCTTTGGCTTTAAAAGCTACGTCAGCTACAAAATGCGTTTAAGAAAACAAAAAGAGGTGCAGAAGGAGAACGAGTTCTACATGCAGCTCCTGCAGCAAGCGCTGCCCCCGGAGCAGCAGATGCTGCAGCGGCAGGAGAGGGAGGCAGAGGAAGGTGAGCTGCTCCTCCTGCTCTGTGCGCCACCAGCGCCTCAAGGTCCAGCTGCTTTCATCCCTTGTGATCCCAGAGGAGGCTGAAAGAAACCTTTGGTTTGGTTTGGTCTGACCCTAGAATGGCCTGGGTTGCAAAGGAGCACAGCGCTCATCCAGCTCCAACCCCCTGCTGTGTGCAGGTCACCAACCAGCAGCCCAGGCTGCCCAGAGCCACATCCAGCCTGGCCTTGAATGCCTGCAGGGATGGGGATCCACAGCCTCCTGGGCAACCTGTGCCAGTGCCTCACCACCCTCTGGGTGAAAAACTTCCTCCTCATATCCAACCTAAACTTCCCCTGTCTCAGCTTAAAACCATTCCCCCTTCTCCCATCACCATCCACCCTCACAAACAGCTGTTCTCCCTCCTGTTTATATGTTCCCTTCAAGTACTGGAAGGCTACAATGGAGTCTCCCCGGAGCCTTCTCTTCTCTGAGCTAAACAAGCCCAGCTCCTCCAGCCTTTCCTCATAGAGGTGCTCCAGCCTCTGATCATCTCAGTGGCTCCTCCAAGAGCTCCACGTCCTTCTCATGTTGGGGGACCCAGCTCTGACTGCAGCGCTGCAGATGGGGCCTCACAAGATCCAAGCAGAGGGGCACAATCACCTCCCCCTCCCTGCTGGCCACCCATTTCTTTTCTTCTTGGGTTTGGGTTTGTTTCGTTTTTGCTAAGCAGACTCTTAATGATTGCCTTCAGCAGAAGAGATGGTTGTAGACGCCACCGTTTTTCTCCGTGTCATAATATTGATTGATTTTTAACAAACTAATTTATTTTTTTTCTTTATTTTGGTATTGCAGCCAAAGGATTATCTGAGATGGATTCCTCGATACTTTTGCAGCACAATGGAGGCATTCCAGCCAATAAAAAATTATCCGCAACGTTGCCAGAGCTAGAATATAGAGAAAAAGGGAAAGAAAAGGACAAGGATGCTAAGAAACACAATCTCGGAATAAATAACAACATTTTGCAACCCGTAGACTCTAAAATACAAGAAATTGAATATATGGAAAACCATATCAATAGTAAAAGATTGAACAACGATCTTGTGGGAAGTACAGAAAACCTCTTAAAGGAGGACTCATGCACTGCCTCATCCAAAAATTACAAAAACGTCAGTGGGGTTGTGAACTCCTCCCCACGCAGTCACAGTGCGACCAACGGGAGCATCCCCTCAGCAGCCACTAAGAACGAGAAGAAGCAGAAGTGTCCGAGCAAGAGCCCCAGTGCACATAAGGACTTAATGGAGAATTGTATTCCCAATAACCAGCTCAGCAAACCAGATGCGTTGGTGAGGTGAGTTTCGTTGGAACGCAGTGCAGGAGCCTCTCGTGGCGCCAGGCTTTGGGGGGTGTTTGGGGTTTTGTTGGGTTTTAGGTTCTTAGTTGGTCTTCTGAGGGAAATGTAAGCTGTGATCTCGTAGGGAGGACAGAGCTGGCTGGCAGTGGGATGAGGCAGGCAGCAGGCAGCCTGCTGGGGTCTGTTCCCGACTTTTGCCTCCCGTGGCCACATCGTGTTCAGCAAACAGCTTCCAGTGTCCCTCAGGATGTGGTCCTCACCGACCTCACAGGGTGTTGTGAGGCTCTGGATGGCTGTCATTGGAGGAAAGGCACGAGGAAAATGTGGAGAATGCTCATTACAGAGCTCAGGGGATTCTTGGCAAGCATGCCCAGGTGATTTTTCCATCTCCAGGGAATTCAGAGGGGCTCGGTGGTACTTGGGCAGGTTTTGGTTTCTCATCTGGTGGTGGGGTCTCTTTTTCCTTCTGAAACATTTGGATTTTGCTTTCAATTCACAAATACAGATGCAATTATCAGCTGCCCTACGACTCCTTGATGCAATCACTCGAACTTGCTGTGCTTGTGAGCTGCATTACTGCTCACCAACCAGTTTAAATGCAGGCCACAGCACTTGAACAGGACAGCAAAGATGGGAAAGGTCTCATCTTGATGTCCACTCGCCTGAAGTTTGCCCTGAGGAGCTGCTAGCAGTGGCACAGCACCCATAGAAGAACTGAAGTGCTGCATGCTCACGTTGGCAGCAGGGGCAACGAGGGCAAAACAAAGAACAGCTCTCTTAGTGAAGCACTCTGGGTCGTGTAGAACTTCAGTTTTTGTAGCCAGGTGATTATGGAGCAGTGTAACCAAAGGGACACAGCGTTCATCAGTGGGTGATGGACAGCTGGAAGCAGCAGCCTGAGCATCTTTGCCTTCCCAAGGCAGTAAGGGAAACGATCCATCTTGGAGGGGACTGCTCAGTCTGCTTTGTTACTGAGAGCAGTAATGATAGGCAGCAGTGCTGAAGGAAAAAAGCAGCATAGCTGTGTTTCTGGTAATGAGAAACAAAGAAATCGGCATTGGCTCTGTATGCACAGAAGAGCTTGGACTTGCTTTTTAACAGCAGAACATTTGGGGGCTGAAGATGAGCACGTGGCTCACACCAGAGGATGCAAGAAGTGCGCTTCTTTATTTTTTTAAATGGGAAATGATCTTTTTTTTTTAATGAATTACCACTAATTTTGGCAGATCTGATTGTCGTAATGAGAGAAACCAGGCAGGAAACATTTGGTCCTTACCCTGTGATGGATTATTGGCTTCCTAACTCATACAGGGAGGACATTTTCCTGCTGTCGGATTGTCACGATGGAGCTCAAGGTGTTGAAGTAACTTGTTGTCCTCAGCATGAAGCATTCATTTGCTTAGTGCCATCACTGTTTGCCCACTATGATTTTTCTTCTACCTATGCATATGTATACGATGTACTTTTTATTCATTATTTTATCTTAAGAGATTAATTTCAAACATGTGGGGAACGCAAAGCTGAGCTGGGGGCCTCTCATTACAAACTGGTGTCTCTATTTAACCCATTTGAGATGAAAATATATTAACGAATAAGCTTGCATGACTTGCTAAGGCTGCAGTTAAGTGTATGGCAGATTCTCTCAGGTCAGGAGGAATTGAAACTAACTTCACCAAGTCCTGAACTATGGATAACAGAACGCAGGTACGTTTTGTGCTTGGAGGAAAAAACCCAACCGTGTTTAGTGAGGACTCAGGGGTGCAGAGCATCACTGACACAGCCTGAATTAGGTGAGAAAAGCGAAAATGTGCTCTTGTGGTCACCTGGCAGCCCTGGGGGTTTCTCAGCCTTATCAGTTTCATTTCTGCATGGAGGGAAGGAGGCGATTCCATCAGGTGTTGCACAGTGCTGCAGTGGTGGAGGGGAACAGAATTCCCATGGGGGTTGTGAAGGGTTTGCACAGCTGTACGTAGAGCTGTGTGTGTAGAGTTACCTAACGGATGATACAGCAAGGAGAGGCATCATTTCTGAACTGATCGTCTGATGCACTGGGACCCTTGGGTAACGGGGAAGTGCAGTCTTTTAAACTGAACGCCCTCTTTTAAAATTGTCTGTCTTAGGTTGGAACAAGACATTAAAAAGTTAAAGGCTGACCTGCAAGCAAGCAGGCAGATCGAGCAGGAGCTGCGTAGCCAGATCAGTTCTTTGACCAACACAGAACGGGGAATTCGGTCTGAGATCGGGCAGCTCCGGCAGGAAAACGAGCTGCTCCAGAACAAGTAGGTGCTCTGTACAGCTGTGTGAGATGGATGCTGATGGCTGGAGTTTGCTGGAGGGGGAAATGCTGTGTTAAGACTTTACAAAGTATGAGGTGCTTGCAAGAAAGCAAGACTCACCTGGGACTTGTGACAGCAATTTATTTGTAGAAAGTGAAAACCTGTGCTAAACCCCACACCTGATTTCTTCCAGATTGCACAATGCTGTACAAATGAAACAGAAAGACAAGCAAATGATCAGCCAGCTGGAGAAGAAACTAAAGGCAGAGCAAGAGGCAAGAGCCTTTGTAGAAAAACAATTAATGGAAGAAAAGAAGAGAAAGAAGTTGGAAGAAGCGACCGCTGCACGTGCTGTTGCATTTGCTGCTGCTACAAGGTGTGTGGTTCTGCCCCAGAAGGAATATCAGCTCCAGAAAATGTCTCAGATGATGAATGCACTCTGAGTTTACAAAGATGATCAGGGGGCTGCAGCAGCTCCCCTATGAAGACAGGCTGAGGGAGCTGGGCTTGTTCAGCATGGAGAAAAGAGGGCTGCGGGGTGACCTCACTGCAGCCTGCAGTACCTAAAGGGAGCCTACAGACAGGAGGGGAATGAACTCTTGGAAAGGGGAGATGACAGCAGGACAAGGGGAAATGGTTTGAAGTTGAGGGAGGGCAGATTGAGGTTGGATATCAGGGGGAAGTTCTGTGCTATGAGAGCAGTGAGGTGCTGGAACAGCTGCCCAGAGAGGCTGTGATGCCCCGTCCATCCCTGGAGGTGTTCAAGGCCAGGTTGGATGGGGCCCTGGGCAGCCTGGGCTGCTGTGAAATGTGGAGGTTGGTGGCCCTGTGTGTGATGGGTGAGGTTGGAGCTTCGTCATCCTTGAGGTCCCTTCCAACCCCAGCCATTCTGTGATTCTGTGAGTTATCAGCTGTACAGTGGCTGTGCTGGCAGAGAGCTGTTGTGCCCTGTGTGGGTCAGTCCTCTCAAAACAGAATCTCCCCTTTCACATGGGGGCTGTGCATCAAGGTTTCATGCAGTGACCTTGGCCAAAATGGCCTTTCTGTTGCTCCTCAGAAATCTGCTGCTGTAGCCACTGACTGCCAGTGCTCAGCACAGTGATATTTCAGTATTCATGCAGGTGTAAGATGGAATGGTTTTTAACATGAGAATGTGATGCAAGTGACAGTGATGGCAGTGATCCAAGTGTCTGAAAAGCTTTATTTCAGCTTTTCTGTTCTCCATCCTTCATAAACGTTCCAGGCAACTTCCCAATCCTCAAGGTGTAAAATTGGGGAACTCCGTGGAGTTTTTCATTGTTGCCATAGGGAAAATTTCCTACTGAAAAGAGCAAAGTTACCTTTCCTTTCTTATCCATCAGTACTGGTAGTACTTGTCATGTAATAAGCAATCCCGGGCTCACAGCCTCCTGCTTTTATTCACTGTCTTCTCTTTCAATGCTTTTTCTGCAGAGGAGAATGTACCGAAACTTTACGGAATCGCATCCGAGAGCTGGAGACAGAGTGCAAGAAGCTGAGCATTGACATCAAGCTGAAAGAAGATCAGATACGAGAACTAGAAATGAAAGTTCAGGTAACAAGAAAGTGCCAGGGCTTAGAGCAGCATCACAGCAAGCAGTCTCAAGGGTGTGAGAGCGCTGGATCTACACAAGAGGCAATGAACACCTCCAAGAATTGGTCTCCTCAGATGTGTTTCTTGCATGTCTTGCATCAGAGTTTGTAAGAAGATGGGGATGAGAAAGGTTACAGGTTTCAGCTCCACGCCACTCCAATGTTTAAATGGTTTGGGTTGATTTTCTTTTCCCCACACCAATGGTCAGGATAGACGGAGGAAAACAACTTCCACTACACCTTATGTCCTGTGTGAGGCCTTGTTGGCAGTCTGTGTTGTTTTAAGTGTTGTCAAGTAAGGGATTCAACAACAACAAAAAAACCCCAACCATCTAGAAATAGCCATTCCCAACCACAAGGTGACTGACTTCCATGCAATAATTGCTCCCTCCTTTTCACTTTTCTACATTTCTGGGTTTGCATCAGTTTGGTTAAATGTGAAAAGCACGCGAAGATGAAGAAGTCCCTCCCATCAGACAACTGAAATAGCTTACAATGCAGTCAGTCTTTATTTAGTATAGCTTCAAACTTCCTGGTAAGGGCTTTGTCCCCATTCTAGCTGCTTTCATATTCCACAGCTTAGCTCTTTGTGCTTGCAGAAGAGCTCTGTGCAGCTCTCAGCTGGGAGGGATGGGTGAAAGGTCTCACAGACAGCAAGGAGCTGAGGAGCAGGGAAATGGGACCTGAAGTTCTTCAGAGGGAGAGTGGTGAGGTGCTGGAACAGCTGCCCAGAGAGGCTGTGATGCCCCGTCCATCCCTGGAGGTGTTCAAGGCCAGGTTGGATGGAGCCCTGGGCAGCCTGGGCTGCTATTGAATGTGGAGGTTGGTGGCCCTGTGTGTGATGGGTGAGGTTGGAGCTTCGTGATCCTTGAGGTCCCTTCCAAATGTGTTCATTCTGGGGACCTGCTCACTGCACTGTAGCTGCTCTTTGTACAGTATGGCTTTAATCACTTGTGTGATGGTCATGTGTAATTACTGCAGGTGATACTACAGCGTCCTCAGTTAACCATCATTTTAATTGGACTGTATTAATACCAGGCCCAGTAGCGTGCTTGTAAGAAAGGGAAAGATTTCTCAGTGCAGCTCATCCGTGAAGCCTACAGGAATATTTTTCCTCATTGCTCCTACAGGAACTGAGGAAGTACAAGGAAAACGAGAAGGATACGGAGGTGTTGATGTCAGCACTTTCAGCCATGCAGGATAAAACGCAGCACTTAGAGAACAGCCTGAGCGCAGAGACGCGGATCAAGCTGGATCTTTTCTCGGCGTTAGGAGACGCGAAACGGCAGCTTGAGATCGCCCAAGGTAACACAGAGTGGTGGGGAGGGTTGGAGATGGGGAATCTTGGGGTCCCCCCCAATCCAAGCCGTCCTGGGATCTCCTCCGTTTTTATAAATGGTTTCCTCGAAGCTGGAGAACTTCTTTGAAAGAGCTAGAAGATAAGATAGCAGCGCTGTCTGTTGGCCCCGGCCCTCGATCTGAAGCAAATAGACCAAAATGGGGGGGGGGGAAACCCAAAGGTCCCCCTGTCGGTAAGCAGAGAGGTGTCCGTGTTGCGGTGCCACCAGGGGGAGCTTGGAGCCAGCGTTTAACCTGCGGGGCTGTCTGTTAGCTGGGAGCCCTGGAGCAAAAGGAAGTAAACTCTTGGTTCAGTAGCTGTGGAATTTCCTCGAAGGAGTTCGTTTGCAGGAAGGCTTTCTTACAATGAGAATCTTTTTTTTTCTGTGCTCTTTATGCCGTTACATAAATCATGGGTCTGTGAGTGTGGGGGTGGTGTGGAACGCAGGGGGGTGTAGAGAAATGGTGTGGACAGCTTTGGAAATCAGGAGAATAACGTGTTCAGTGACCCCCCGTGGGGTGGCTGTGACAAATGGGACAGTGCAGAATAAAAGTCACATTTTGGCACCGTGCAGCTGTGGATCCAAACAATGCAAAACGGAATAGAAGATGTGGTGGTGTGACGTGGTGCTGTAAGCATCTGACACAGAGGGGCAGCTGCACCGAGGCTTTTGCTTTTGCTGTTAGCAGATCAAAAAGCCAAATCCCTTCGTGGCGTTTGGCTTCAGCTGCTCATCACAGGAGCGCTGGAAGGTGGGAAGGTGCAGCTGTTTCTCAGCGACGCTCTTTGCCATTTCAGGGCAAATCATTCAGAAAGATCAGGAAATCAAGGAGCTCAAACAGAAGATTGCCGAAGTGATGGCAGTAATGCCCAGCATCACCTACACCGCAGCCACCAGCACGCTCAGCCCCGTTTCCCCACATTACTCTTCCAAATTTGTGGAGACCAGCCCTTCTGGACTCGATCCTAATGCCTCTGTTTATCAGCCCATGAAGAAATGAATGCCAACTCTGGTTTTGCCCGGCGACGTCGCCGTGCTGAAGGCTTCACACAGGAGTGTCTCTTGCAGTCCAAGATGAAATTGTATCGTGTGAGACTGTTATTTGTTGTCATTAAAAACAGGAGAAAAAAAAAACAAACAAAAAACCCATCTGGATCGACTAGAACTGCCCATCAGTTTTTCTTGTAAATTTTTAGAAACCTCACAGAACTTTGCAATTTATTTTCCTTGGCCAATGCATTAAAAACGATTCTTGGTTTTCAAGTAGCCAATTTTGCCTTCTTATGTACTTGTGCATGGTTTCCTCTTGAAAATACAGGGCTTTGCTTGATTTTGAACCCTTTCTTCTCCCGTTGTTTTTATTTTTAAACAATCGAGTTGAATTTGCCAATCAGATTCATTGAGAAATAGTGAGGAAAAACCTTTTGTTTTGACAGTGAAAGGGTTAAATAATCCAACAAAGCTTTGATTGATAGATGTGTTAAATACAAACAGGAGGCGTTGAGGAAGAGAAATTAATTCCCCCGTCCAAGGACCAAACCAAATTCAGGGGTGTTGCTTAAGGGAAAACAGGAGGAAATGGGTGAGGATGCGACCGTGGTTGTTGTGTGAAATATTTATGCTCCCGTTGGTGTCTCTGGTCATTGAGAACTGCTGACAGTCTTGTTCACAGTGCCTTGGGAAAAGACATTTCAAGAGGAAACTTGATAGTTTAAACTATTTTTCCCCCCTTCGCTGTCATCTAGCTTTATATCAAGCTCATTACAGAGTCTGCTGCAAATTGTACATGGTAATTTGGATGTTCATCATAAACCAAGGTTACATCTTCTGTTTATTTCGATATAAACTCAGCAGTGTTCTGTAACTTGCCTTGATGATACAGCATCACAAAAGGCACAATATTAACCCAGGAAGCGTTGTGAAGGCAGAGCTGTGCAATGTACTGTATACAAGAGACTGTAAAGCTGGCTAATAAAAGCTGCAGTTCTGGTTTTTTATTATTATTACTTTTTTTCTATCACCTCATGTGTGCAAACTTAAACGGAGCTGAATATTTTTTTCAGCCGTTGTGCCAAGGAGGTTTTGAAGGAGTTTTTGAAATTGCAGAAAGGTTTGAGTTAAAATGTGTGCTGTAGGTTGGTAGAAGAAACGTTGGCACTGCTGACATCCAAAGGGCTGCAGATGATTTTGAGGGTGGGGGTTGAAAGGATGGGGAACAAAACAATGGGGAGGAGCAGAATAAACTCAAGCTGTGGGTTTGCAAACATGGAGTGGAAAGACAAAGGACTTCTGAAAGGCTTTTTGTTAAGGTTTCCTGCTAATTGGTGCAGCTCATTTAAAAAACAAACTAGCAGGACACACAAGGCAGTAAAAGTATTAAAGTTTCATCATTTCCAGCACAGATATTTTATTCTGGGATAAACTTGGAACTTCAGCCAGGTGTGCACATTGCTGTCAGCTGCATTTTTGGCTCATCCTTTGTAAAGCTCATTACCACTCACCACTGCTGGAGGTTTCCCATTGTTGCGCAGAACTCTTGGAAAGGGGGGGATAACAGCAGGACAAGGGGAAATGGTTTGAAGTTAAGGGAGGGAAGATTGAGGTTGGATGTGAGGGGGAAGTTCTGTGCTATGAGAGTGGTGAGGTGCTGGAACAGCTGCCCAGAGAGGCTGTGATGCCCCGTCCATCCCTGGAGGTGTTCAAGGCCAGGTTGGATGGGGCCCTGGGCAGCCTGGGCTGGTATTGAATGTGGAGATTGATGGCCCTGCGTGTGGCAGCGGGGTTGGAGCTTCATCATCCTTGAGGTTCCTTCCAATCCTGTCCATTCTGTGGACGCGAAATGGCATCACTGACCTTTTTTTGTGCTGAGGTTCCCCGTTTTGCTGCCTCCTTCGGCACCTTTTGCAGTCAGTGCTGAGGTTCCGGTATTCGGCCTCGGCTGCGTTCTTTTCCCTGTGGGGTTACGGCTGTTAGCAGATCCCGTGCAGAACCTTTTGCAGCCAACGTGAATGCAGGATAAAGCATAAAGACGGGCCGCCATCGCCTCACGCTCTGAGGTGGCTGCCATCGGAGCGCAGCCACGTCTGCAACCGCTTAGTGCTAAAAGAACAACCCCGGCCTGTATGGCTCTATGGGAAAGGGGGAAAAAGGGGCGAGAATCCATTTGCACTGAACCGCAGCGGCACTGAGCGACGGAACGCCAGGAGCGACTGCGGTCTCCAAGCGCCTCACGTCGCCTCGCGTCATTACGTCACGTCACGTCGCGTCGCGTCGCGTCACTCTGCGTAACGTAACGTCACGCCGCCGCGCTGTGCCGCCCCCCCCCCCCCCTCAAGCCCCGCCCCCGGACGCGCGGAGCGCAGCGAAAGTTGCCGAAGTGGCGCGGCGGGATGGACGCGCTGCGCTCTGCGGGACGCGCTTTGCTGCGCAGCCCCAGCGTCACCAAACCGCCCTGGGCCGGCGGCCGCCACCAGAGTGAGAGCCGCCCCGCGCCCTCCCTTCGCCTTCCTTTCCTTCCCTTCCCCATCTTCGCTGCCGCACCGCAGCCCGCGGAGTTCGGGCCCGGTTCTGCTCCCGGCTCGTGGGGGGGTGGGGGGGAGGGGGATCGGCGCTTTGGGTCCGAGGCGCCGCCCGGCTCGGGCTGTTCTGCGGGCTGTGAGGATCGGCGCTGTAAGGAGCGCCCTATGGGAAGGCGCCTGGACGAACTTCCTGGCTCTTCCCATCCCTGCTCCTGTTTGTAAGGATTCCGGGCCGGCGGCTGCGCGAGGTGAGGCGGATCGCGCTCCCGAGCTGTGCCGTGCGGCCGCCCGCAGGGTCGGGCTGCAGAGCACCTGAGCTGCAGGGATCTGGATTCGCTCACCTCTGCTGCCCGCCGGCCGCGGGGTGCTGCATCACAGCTCGCGTGTGCGTTGTTTGCGGGGCGGCACCTGTCCGTCTTCGCACGCTGCCTGCGGTGCAGCCTGTTCGTGTGCATCCAGCCTGGCGGCTCCTGTCTGCAGCCCTGTGGTTCCCACGCTGCTCTCCTTGGTTCCTCCCCTGCCTGAGTTACCCCTGGCTGCAGGCGGTGCCAGGACAGGTCTGTCACACTCCACCAGCACCTGGTGAAATCCCAGTTGCAGCCGGCCAGCAAAATGCAGCGCCCACCCAGCAAGCTTTTCTTGTGTGTTTGGGACCCTAAGGTCCTCTTTGTTGCCTCATTAGAGCTCCCGGAGAACTGGACCGACACCCGAGAGACGCTGCTGGAAGGGGTGCTGTTCAGCCTCAAGTACCTGGGCATGACGTTGGTGGAGCAGCCGAAGGGTGAGGAGCTCTCAGCAGCTGCTGTCAAAAGGATTGTTGCCACTGTGAGTATCTGCAGATGCAGAACTTTGCAGAATAGGCCCACGTCACCTTCTGTCACGTGGGGATGACTTTAAAAGCTGCAAATCTGGAGGCAAAGCGCTCTGTCTGCAGACTTGGGAGCGTCAGGGCTGCAAATTGCACCCGCCGAGGTGAGCAGGGCCTCTCCACAGCATCTGGCACAGCAGGTAGAAATGCAGGGCAGCACTGGGAAGCCTTTCAGGCCAGCTGTGGTCTGTGGGGGGTTGTGCTGCAGAAAGCTGTTTGTGTGTCTGGGTTCTGGTGCTGCTTGATAAGCTTGGCTGACCCTGGATGTGGAAGAAAGCTGTGACCTGGGAACATCAGGCTCTCTTCATGGAAGACAGAGGCAGTGTTGAGTGCTGCCAGCACGTGACCAAGCTCTGGGCCTGTGCCTGGTATGCATTTTTGAGTTTTCTTTCCCAGGATTTGGAGACCTAAGAGGGAAAAGAGAGCAGCACAGTTTGCTGCAATTCTCAGACAGTACAGCCACCCATCCTGCTTTAATCTCTGGTGCAAGAGGCACCGATTTGCAGCTGTCCTGTAATAGAGCCTCCCCAGTGCCCCTGCTCACTGGACTGTCCAAGTAAAAATAATGCTTCTTTAATCCATTATAAAACTGAATGAGTCAGAGACACAATAGTGCTGCTAACTGCCATAAGACACAATAGAGTGATGAACTGTGCTGGGTAATGACGGATCCTTTCCTGATTTATGCTGAGCTGTAAGGGAGGGGAATGCTCATGTGAAATGGGAGATGCTGGCAGAGCCTTTGTGGCAAAGCCCTTGACATCCGCTCTGAGAGTGAGAATGGAGCCTTTAAATAAATCCCCCGGGGCTGAGCCCATCCCTGGAGGCAGGACTCACCATCTGGCACCGCTCTGGTGACCTCACATTGGTTCTGGTCTTTGGGCAGCAATGAGTTGGATATTTTTTTTTTGGAGAGAATCAGCAATAAGCTGTGTGTAGCCTAACTCCTGAAAGCAGAAGAGTAGTAAATAAAAGAAAGTGGCACTTGAGTCATTATTTTTTAAGCTAGCATCCTGTTCTTGGTGCAGAGGATGCCTTGCTGCTTGAACAGGATGTGGCAGTGCATCTCAGAGCTGGCTGCCTGCAGTCCCACATCCTGCAGGGCTGCCCAGCTGTCAGCACAGCTCCCACAAGGGCTGGTACCCTCCTGATTCCCTGAGTTTGCACAGTTGCCCCCACGGCTCTGGAGTTGTCCCCAGAGGGAAAACTCCCACAGGTTCCACCAAGCACTCACAGCTTTGCATAGCTTGGCCAGAGCAGCTGTGGTTTTGTGCTAATGATGTCCTTGTGGTGGAGGGGCTGGACTGGTTCCTCCCCGCTGTATGGAGTAAACATCCTTGTCTCACTAAGCATAAATTGCTGCAAAAGGGAAGGAAGCATTTTAACAAGTGCCTTATCGTACCTGGCTGCAGTGCTACTGGCTGCTAGTAGTATCTCTTGTCTATTTAGAGTGGCTGATGGGTTGTGCTGGTAGAGCTTTGGATATCTCTGCTTAAAGCCTGTAATTTTCCCCTCCCTCTATTCCTTCCAAAGGCAAAAGCAAGTGGAAAGAAACTGCAGAAAGTTACGCTGAAAGTCTCGCCCAGAGGGATCGTGCTAACTGACAGTGGAACTAACGAGCTGATTGAGAACGTCTCCATATACAGGTGTGTTGTGGGACACCCTGCCCTCAGCCCTCCTCTCTGCTTGTGCCCAGAGCGAGGAGCCACTCTGTGCTGGCATCTGAGCTCTGACCTCCACTCAGGCCTGAGCTGACATCTCTGTGGCCATCACATCCTAAAGCAAAGCAACGTGTTGCTGAATTTAAGACAAACAGATGTCTCCTGTGCTAAGTGTGTCCAGCAGTGGGGTAAGGAGAGATGTGATGATCCCAAATGTTTTGGGTGGCCGTGCTGCTGATTGTACTAAGCATCCTGTGGCCACGTGTGGCATTGTTGAAGAAGTGCTGAAGCAGGTAAGGGCAGGAGGTGGATATGAGGATGGTCAGAGCATTGCTGAACAGATGAGGATGCAAGCTCTGGGGCTGGCTGCTGCACGCCCTGCTTTTTGCCTCTAATGTTGACATCACTCTGACAAAGAGCAGGGCTTAGGCAGCTGCTGAGATCTAATACCAGTGTGGGAGGGGAGGGCGAGACTGGATTATCCCATATTCAATCCTGGATTTTGTAAGTATATTTTCAAAGAGTACGTGGTTGGAGTCAGATGCAGGTTTGGAGGAGCAGAGCTAAGTTCAGATCTGTCCATTTCCATCACCTCTATCCATTCTCCTTTCACTCTTCCCACACTCCACTTTCTGTCCTTCACGTGCTTTGCCACTTTGCTAAATGTGACAAGGGGAGCTCGAGGCTGGGGCACTCTCTAGCAGGACTGTTAACCCACTTGCTTACTAAGCATCAACTACAGTTACCTCCCTCAGAGATGAAACTGCTGCTAAAGAATGGAACTGAGTGAAGCAGCCCTGAGCGTGATCGCACCAAAACCAGAATTGCTGCACAGTGTAAAACCTCATGTGAACAGAACTGTGGGCCTCAAATGTTCAGAAGCTGCCTTAAATTCTGCTCAGACACTTTCACAGCCAGCAATAAAGCTGTTCCTCCCCATCAGTGCTTGTTAATGAGCATCCCTTTGATTCAGTTGGCTGAAGTTGATGTGGGGACTGATGCTGCTTCCCAGAGCTGCTGGCAGGAAGGAGTGAAAGCTGGGATCTGTGTACATGGGGGCCGTTCCCTTACACTCCCCAGTACCCTTTCCAGGGAGATCCTCTATGCCTCCACTGTCTTCTGTTTGGCAGTTTTACTTACCAGGGAGGTGCTGGGTCTGAGCATCCCGGGTCGGGTGCTTGGGCAGGCAGCAGGACAAGGTGGCAGCAGCCAGAACTCAGCATGTGTCTGGGTGTGCTGCTGCAAAAGGCCTCCTGGTTACAGATGGCTCACTCCAGAAATGAGTGTGAGTTCTGTTTTCCCTGAAAATTAATGTCTGTCATATAGAGAGCTGAACACTGAGGTTTGCAGAAAACAGCCAGCTGTCTGTGCAGGTGATCTTTCACAGCTCGTGTCACAGTTATTAAAACAGTGGAGATGTTTCTTTGGGGACAAGTGGGAGAAAGGAGTAAACTTCCAAGTGCCTCTAATCCAGAGCACAGCTCAGCTCTATTCGACACAATGCAGGTTGTTGAGCAGAGATGTTCTCATGTATAGTGAGAAGCTAATGCAGTGTAAAGAAATACAGAATGTGTCTTTTTAAGTCTCAGAATCTGCTGGGAGCTTGAATGTTCCAGACCCTTCCCTGCAAAGCCTTTGGGGCAGTAAAAATATGAGCTGAAAAGGCAACGCTGGGTAATAGGAGAACTTTGGTGAAAGTGTTCTATTTATTTGTTGAGTTTTCTCTCTCCAATATTACCTGCTAGATCTCCTGCATGCCCAGGGAAGAGGCTTTGCTTGTTGCTAGCACCTGCCTCCTTGCTCTAAATGTCCAGGGCTGCTCCAGCCAGTGCTTACTGCCTTCAGACAAAGTGCTTGGTCCCACAGCACCTGGTCCAGAAGGTCTCTGGGAGATGGCAGTGGCTGGTGACAAGGGACATGCTGCCCTGCAGAAGGGAGCTGAGCTCTTGGTCACAACAAGATCTCCCTGAACTGCTCAGCCTGTTGCTCTTTCAGAGCCTTGTTGAGTGTTCTGGAATAAGCCCTGCTGGGGGACTGGGAGGGATGCAGCTGTCCCAGGGATGTTTCCACAAGGGATGCTGAGCCTCCGTTGGTCAGGGCTCATCTGCAGTCAGGGCTCTTGGAGCATCCCACACATCTGCTGCTGTAGGTCTCAGAGCCTGAATGTCAGCCTTTCTGACAGCTCCTGCTTCAAGTTTCCTCCCCTGATTCAAGAAAGCACATGGGAGCTTCAAGAACAAGTCCTTTTCTCTCTTTGTAAGCTTGTTCTCCAAGGAAAAATTTCCAGAGTCTCTGAAGGCAGAGCATTTGTTAGGGGCAGTCCCAGACTGCTACACTGCGGAGTCTTTACTTGCCTTCTTGAACCTATCCTTTTCTGGCAAGGTGAAATGTTTTCTGTTCTCTCCTACCTCCCTGCAACATGCACAGTTTGTGCTGTGCTGTGGCTGGCTGCAGAGTGGCCAGCAATCACACTGAGCATCTCTTGCAGTTAAACCAGTGGCATTAACTCCTGTGATGCCTCAAAGCTGAGTAATGCTCCTGTGCTCCCTCTGCCTTCCCTGCTTGGCCGTGCTGCTTGCAGACCTGGTGCAGGAGCAGGTTTGTGGAGGGGTTGGTTGATCTGTGCCCCAGACAAGACGTTTCGTTCTGTCTTTCAGGATATCCTACTGCACGGCAGACAAGATCCACGATAAAGTGTTTGCCTACATTGCCCAGAACCAGCTCAATGAGAACCTGGAGTGCCATGCCTTCCTTTGTACCAAACGGAAAATGGTCAGTTCAGAGGAAGAAATGGGGATGTGGCTTTAGGAGGAAGAAGCAGAGGGGCTGCCTCAGTGCTGCGATAACAGCTTTGCGCATAGTTGTAGTGAAAGAGGGTTCTTCCTCATCTGCAGACCATGGCAGGGCACCCGCCCAGTGCTGCCATGCCCCGATGCAGTGCTACCACCTGTTTGCAGGCAGTTAACGGCTGCCCAGGGACAAGCAGTTGGTCTCCAGAGGGACAAAGCACTGCCATGGGGCAGACACAGGGAGGATGGAGGCAGAATTCAAGGCTGGAGTCAGCTAGTCTCCCACAGAAAGGAAAAGCCCTTCTGGCCCCAGGACCTGGGGCTGGGTGAGAGCAATTGGCCTGAAATCCTCCTGCCTTGCTGCAGTCCCAGGTTCTGGGATTCTTTTCCCTGCTTAGCAGCTACTTCCCAGAGCTGCTGGAGTGTGGTTGTGCTGTGGAGAGGCAGGTGAGGAAGTCTCCAGGAAGGCTGGTAGCCTGGGGCCTGTCTTGGTGATGGGAGGCATTTAGCCAGTGGCACTAAGCTTACCATGCTATTTTCTTTGGTGTTTTTTCGTTTGTTTGTTTGTTTTCCTCACTGTTTTTATCAAAACTCCCCATCCATTTCCTGGTAACATCTTTGCAGTCAGTTGTGTCCTTCCTGTAAGAATGCATTAGAATATGCAGTGCACTGCATGCCAGGAATCATAGAATGGTTGGGTTGGACGGGACCTCAAGGATCATCTAGTTCCTATCTCCCTGCAGTGCCAACTGCTAGATGAGGCACCAGATGGGGTTGCCCAGGAAATGAGGGTTTGAAGGAGATACCAGTGTCTGGTTCTTGCTTTGAACCCACTTCTGGGATTTTTTCCTGCTGATTCAATGCATCTTGAGGAGGGAAGGCTCTCAGTTGGGCAGTGATCCAGCATTCTGCAAGCTAGCAGGGGAGGGAAGTGGGTCACTGGGCACCGTCTCTACATAGTGACAAGGGGAAAGCCCTCAGGGATCTCAAGTAGAGCAAGATCTGGGTCTGGCAATAAATGGCAGAGGAGGGATAGGTCAGACCCAGCAATCCTTCCTCTGCAGGGACCTGTTGGGCCTGAGCAAAGAGCCTAGATCTGCTTCCTTCCTAGCAGGGAAGCAACATCCCAAGAGCTGCAGGAGCTGTTCCTCTTGGTGCAATCCTGAGTAGCAATCCTTGGGACCTTGTGAGCATCTGTCTCAGGCAAGCCAGTGACACCACTCGTGCCCAGTTTGTTCCTTCTCTAAGGAGACAGTAATGGAAGCTACAAGTTGTATCTCCCATGTGTGGCATGTGCTCCTGTCCTTGTGTGGTGAAGATAAACCTTGCTCTGCAAATTGAAATTTAACTCTCCAGTTGTAAGGGAATTACCTTGGTGATACATCAGCTGAGTACATCTCCTTCCAAAATGAATTTCTCCTAGATCTTTTCAGGCGAAAACTAGAAATACTTTGTCTTCTTTGTCTATAAAATGCATGAATGTCATGCTGGTAAGGTGCTGTCCTGCTCCTCCTAGACCAGAAACTGTCCCTTCCCCGGGGCAGGGTCCCTGAACATATGCATTGCTAACAGTCAACAGCATATAATTAGTCTGTATTTTTAGTTCATGAGTAATTCTCAACAGTAGCTGGGTCTATTAAACTGGATTCAGATGTGACAGCTTAAATTGTAAACAGCTGTGAGGAGTTTCATACTTAATTACCATATTTACGTTTTTACCATAAAACATTTGCACTTTGATGAAAGATGTAAATAGCTCTGACATTCAGATGAGCTCTCCTGTCTTGCGAGGCGTAAGTGGCACAGATAGGTTTGCTGTGACTCCTCTCTTTCTCCCATCCTGGAGCACGTGGCTTTTGGGAGGAATTTGTTCTTCAGTGCTCCCCCCAAACCACAGGGGGCTGGAGGTTACACTCCAGGATCTGGGTTTGTTTAGGTTGTACCTTCATAAACTCGTACAGCATTCCAGCCTTGCTGTGTTACTTGCTATCTCCTTGCACTTTAAGCTGCCAGTGAGATCTGCCTTCTCCTAATGAAACTGGCAATTATGTCACTATTTATATATCTCAAGCAAGTTGGGTTATTTAAGGTATGCTTGGTTGCTGTTTTTTTTTTTTTTTTCTTAATGCTGTTCCCAGCTGGGGGAGGAATGAAGGGACTGAAGGTGAAGGTATCCTGCTGCAGCCCTGGCTGTGTGTGTGTCCAACTCAAGGCTGTTCCAAAGCAAACCTGAATTGCTGCTTTAAGCCTGTATGGCCCCAGCTTAGCTTGGGGAAGGGGAAAGACCTCACAGGTCTCCTGCTTCTCAGACTGCTTCCTGTCCAGCAGCATTTTGCCTTTTGCCTGCTGCTCCCAGAGCGTTCTCATGCATGTGGTCTTGCACAGTGCTGGGGTGGGATGGGTGGACATCCTTCCCTGGCTCTGGCACGTTCTATGACAGCAGTGTGGTCCGGGCTGTTTGGGTGCTGAGTCCCTTGGCAGCGTTGGTTGCTCTGGTGGGTGATGCTCTGCAGTGGGTGTTGCACAGCCTGGCCCTGCAGCAGGGAGCCATGAGCACAAGCCTGCAGCCGTGCAGCGGTTGTGTTTGTTGAAAGTGTGTTCAGGCGTGGGATGCATGAAGAACTGTGTGCCCTGTGGTTGGGAGGGGCGCTTCTCTCCCTCCTTGTCAGCTCGATGCCTCTGACAGCCATCTCCCTGCCTCCTCCATCTTCCTGTTGCAGCTAAAGATGTGTCTACGATGGGCCCCATGTCCTACATAGAGCAAGTCGCTGTTTCCATCAATATTTTGTCACCCCTCCACAGCCAGGCAGTGGGAAAGTGCACGGAGCAGAGGACTGGTTGGATCCATGTTGAGGTCAATCTGCAAAACAAAACCCCATCTACTAACGTGCTGCTTAACCACTCTCATTTCAGGCCCAGGCAGTCACCCTCACTGTAGCTCAGGCATTCAAAATAGCATTTGAGTTCTGGCAAGCCTCCAAGGAAGGTGAGTTTTATTCCTTCTTTATTCCACATGAAAATTCAAGGAATGACTTTGAGTTTTTCTAGCTCCAAATTTCCAGGCTGCTGTTAAGGTTGGTCAAATCTTTGGAATGATTTAAGACATCATCCAGGTTTCTCTGGACAACATTATAAATCAGACTGAATTTTGGCTGTACTCCTTTCTTGCAAGTGGGGTTTGGAGAGCTGAGTGCTTCTCTGTGGTACCTCACAGCCCTACCGCTGTCGATATTTTTGCTTTTACCTTCCAGCAGATTATAAAACACACTCAGACCTGGGCTGCTTTGGGCAGAGGAGACCTGGTGGCCAGTCATAGCTCTCCTTGCAAAAGGCATGTGGGACAGTGCTCTGCAGGCAGTGATGGGGTCTCCTTCTTTTGCAGAGAAGGAGAAACGAGAAAGATCCATCTTGGAAGGAGAAGGGGTGAGCAGCCCAAACTCAGCTGCCCCTGCTTGTCCTGATGCATGTAAGTCACCAACAGCAAAGGTTTTCTTCAGCCTTGGGGATGGGAAGCAGCCTAATGTCTGTGGGGTTTTTCCCTGGACGGGCATTTTCCTAGGAGGGCTTTGATCAGTAAGAAGCAAACACTTTGGTTGTAGCAGAGCTGTTGCCCTGGACTCAGTGTCTGCCTGTCAGATCTTTATATCTTCCCTTTAAATATCTCTTACATCCCTTTATACGCAGCTGTTGTCACCCCAAATCTGTTTACTTCTGCCTGAGGTAAATTGGCTGTAATGTCTTTGCAAACTTTGCATGGATCCTCACATCCTAAGTTTAATTTGGGTTTTGTGTTGGACCTGAAGGACTTGCTTTTCTGTTGGCTGCGTGAAAATAAAATAAATGGTAAAAGCTCTCATAGTTCAGTGTCTGGCCATGGGTCCTCTGAAATGCTAGATGGATAGCCAGGGAGAAATGGGACAAAAGGCTAATCTCCCTTCTGTGCTGGCCGTGGAGATAAGAGGATTTGACACAGAGGAAAATAGCATTAAACTGGGCTTAATCCCAGACTGGCGCATCTCATTCTTTCATATGAAGGCCCAGGACTGGAGGAATCTGTCACAAATAGTGGAGATCAGAACAAACGAGGTCCAAGGCTGCAAGTGGTATAGAAACGGGCTCTCTTGTCTGCCTGGCCACATGCTGATGCTTTGCAGCTGGGGCATTTCTGCATCTGCCCGTATCACCGGGTTATGGGGGATGATTGAAGGCTTCTCTGAGAGAACATAGCCTGTGGTGTACCAGCAACCATCAGGCTATGAACTGCTCTTCACCCAGTGCAGGATTTCCCCTTCGTCCTGTGGAACACAGATGCCTCTTTGCAGGATGCTGAATTGAAGCTGTGGGCTGAGCTGAGGATGTCGCCCATGTTCCCACCCTGTGGTTGCTGTTCCCAGCCCAGCCCTGGGCTATGAAGCTTTGGGGTGGGATGTCTCAGCTTTGGCAGAGTCTGATCCTTACCTGTTTTGAATGTAAGCACAGACCCAGGAGCCTTCCCTGATGGCTGATGGAGGGACAAGCTGGCTGACTCCTCTGCATCACTGCTCAGGGGTCTTGGGTGCCTGATAGGAGCATCTTGAATTGTGTGGGTGGAAACCACAGCCTTAACCAGTATGAATGCTGCTCCTCCACACTAAAATTCAGGGCTGTGCTGAAAGGAATTCACTGCCTCCCCTGCCTTCTCCCCTCAGGGGGAAGCAATTGCTGCAAAAACGGCTTGGTTTTGTATTAATTTTTTTCTCTCCTGCCTCATTCCCTCTCTTCTCTGTTCGCAGCTGCAGCCACAGGGAACTTGCTGGATTTAGAAGATCCTGCCAAATTGCTCCTTACCAGCAGCGAAAACCCCACACATTTAGATAACAGCATGTTTGGGCCCAGCTCCTCTGTAAATAACAACGTGGTGTGGGTAAGTTTGCCCAGGGCACCGCAGAATCTGCTGAGCTGGCAGGGAGTGATGCTACCTCAATGCTTGTGTGCTCCAAGTCCTCTTTTGGTGCTCTCTCTTGGACAAGACCCTCTGGGAGCTCTTGGGCAGCTGAGCTGTTTATTAAGGATCTCAGACTTGCCCAAGCAAGCTGGGTTTTGGTGTCCTACTAGAAATGATCGCTTAGTGTGTGAGTACTTACAGCCCTTTTTAGGATCGGTAAATAAATTAAAGCAATTGAAAGCCACTGTGAAAAAGTGCTACTGTCAGATAATTGAATATTGCTTACTCTTGCATAGTGCTTCTCAATGGTTTGTCATGAGAAACTGCCTAACTATCCTATCCAGGAGAAAGATCCACTATGTTGATGCTTTTATTTACTGTTCACTAAAACCAGGTTGTGTTAATGTTTGTTATTACTCTCAGTTCTCCCTTGTTCTTGTTTGTAACTCTGTCTTGCTTTGTGAACATGGATGGCTTCTCTAAAATGTCCAGAGCCATCTGGCCCAGCTGCTTCATGGACCAGTGATAGAAAAGTAAGAATCTAGGTGATGTATCTGGCTGTGCATCCATGGGACACCAAAATGCTACATCACCAACAGGGCAGGAGCTGATCTTGGAACCCCTACCATCCCCAATTTGTGACCTGAGCCCTGCCATGTTTTCTCTCTGGAAACACAGTTAATATTTGGGAGAGTTGAATGATAATGGCCTTTGCATGGCGCCTGTTTTTTGAGTCTGCCAGGTCTGAGCCTGAGGCTTTTCAGGTTAAACCTGAAGATCAGTTCCAAAGCCTGCAGGCTTATCAGCAGTCTCTGATCCTCCCTTCTGGTAGAGTTCTCGTATTTTACTTATTACATCATCTGCCAATGCATCATACAATTTTGGTCATAGTCAAGCCTGTCCGTAGCAAAGCCCTCTCAGAGGGCTATCTTCCTGCACAGGAAACCTTTCTCCCCTCATCAATTCAAATGCTTTCCCTGGGAACCCTTCAAAGAGCAGATCAGAGAAAAAGGGATCACAGAGTTGCTTTCAGACAACACAGGTCCAGCCCTTTGCTGGCACACTGTTGCTTTCCAAATTCTTGATCCAGAAAAGCCCTAGGGAGTGCCCAAAACATCTTGCTGAGCTCTGTCCAGGTTCATCCTCCTGGCAAAAACCTACAGCGTGTGCCAGTTGCACGGCAGGAGCTGAGAGCCGTGGCTCCCTTTGCTCAGTGCTACGTTGCTGCCTATCAGCTTTGCCCAAAATGTTTTTCTGCATAAAGAGCAAACGGATGCTTTCAGCCAAAACAATATCTTCTGCTTTGCATTGAAAGCAGAGCGGGCTGGGGTTGGTGGAGGACTCAGCATGCAGATGCTTTGGAACCAGCTCTTAACTTGGAGCGTGGTGGCAGTTTCCAAGGAAGGAGCTGGAGGGCACTGGCTTCTTTAGAGGGGTCTGGCTGACCCAGATGGGAATCTGTTTCATCTTACAGGCCAGATCCAGCATCTACAGGCAGTGAGGTAGAATTAGTCTGGTCTGGAGACAGTAGGAAAGGTCCAATCCCCTCCCCTGTCTCAGAGCTGCAAGGGGAGTGCAGCATCCCCAGCCTGTCCTGAGACCTGCTCGGAGCAGGCCTGGGCCACCCAGAATTACATCTTTTATGCCATGGCTTGTGTGGAGAGTGAGATAAAGCCTGCTTAAGGAGGCAAATTGCTGATAGGAGTGTCGCTTTGGGTGCTCAGAGGTCCATATATACGTTTTTGTCTGCTGTGCTGAAGTGTGGAGCCAGATCTCTAAATACACTTTTGTGCATTCCCTTAGCAACTACTTCTCTCTCTTTTTATCTCTTTGAAAAAGGAAATGGATGATGATCTCGACGAGGCATTTTCAAGGTAATTCTAATAACACCCTTTACAAGTTCACACCACTGGGGACTAGCCCAGGGGGGCCTGTGTTTTTTAATAATGCTTCTAATCTAATCAGCTGTCATGATCTGACCTAGGCAGCAGCCCCATCAGTACCTCAGCTCTTAATTGAAAGATAGGCTTTGCAGCTAGCTGATAAGCCATACATTTTGACAACCTTTTAAGGATGGAGAGAGGCTGTGTATGATAGGAAATCTGATTCCCTGAGCAGCCAGCATGTCCACCCTTGTTTTTTCAAGGATGTTTGAAGCAGCTTGTTTCAAGCCTTTGTGATAGGTGTGGCAGTGCTGGTCCCAGCTGCTGGTATGGGGATCTTTACTCTCCTCCCTCTGTGAGGTTTGGCCAAATCCTGGTACCTTGGTCTTATCTTTCCCAAACCAACAGCAAAATGCTGTAGGCAATGTGCTCCCTCCCTGACAAACTCCCTGACAGTTTGTTGCACTGGGTGCCTATTGCAGCTTGATCACATCAAGGCAACTCTAATGCACCAGTTTTGAATTGATGTACCTAAGCACACTCAGAGATTATGGCTAGAATGTCATGTGGCTTAGTTCACTTTCTAGTCCAAATTAAGATCTGCCCTTGAGGTGCACACCGAGCAATCCAGCAATGTTTTCTTTCAGGTGAGTTATCCTGTATCCATGCCCTCATGCAAGCAGGCTTGTAGAGGGTGACAGGCACATGGCCAAGTGAAAAAACGACTTGCTTAGCCCTAAGGGAATGGAGCTTTCTGTCATGTTCAAGTTTTGGGAATGATTTACAACTTCCATTTCCATGGCAACCCCATCCCAAGACCTGTAAAGGGACTGTTTGATGTTGATGTAATGTCATCAATTTTTCTCAGCTCAGTTCCTTGCTCTGCTTAACTAAAGTGTTGGTTGCAGTCTTTTGTTTTGCATTGCTGGGCGTGGAGCTGTCACATTACCCTTGGCCTTTGGGTAAGGCAGTATTTGAACTGAGTCACTGAGGCTGCTCCTTTGGTCAACGGAGATAAGATCCCAGTTAATGATGCAGCCTCCAGGAAGAGCTCAGAGGAGGAAGAAGGCTCTGTTGTGTCACACTGTGAATGTATGGGATGTCCAGACTGCAAATTCCCTGAATTTTGGGTGATGTTAGGATAAAAAAGCAGAAAAACTGCAACAACAAACCTGAGAGAGCTGCAAATGCTGTCATCTCTCCCCTTGTTGAATTACTTCTTTCAGTTGGAGGTCTTTGAAGTTTGGCTTTGGCATTACGGTTGCATCAAGCATCTGAGCTGTGACCTGCATGCATTTGTGTTCTTACTTTTTCTTTTTCTCCCCTCCTAGACTGGCTCAGTCAAGAACAAACCCTTACGTTCTCGACACAGGACTGACGGCTCAAGACATCCAGAGTGCTGAAATGCTCTCATCTGTAGATTGGAATAAAATAGATTCAAGTACAGGCGAGAAAGATGACCTGTTCATGTTTTGAAGTCAAATTCATCTAACAGCTGACAATGGAATAACCACTAAAAGTCTGTGGACTGACTAAATCGTGCTCTTCCAGGTGCTGTATACAAGGGATTCTTCTGAGGGGTCTTCACCAAGTCAGATGAAGTTACAGCACAGCTTAGACCAAAGTTTTAGAAATCTAACGTGGATTGTTTTTTTACCTTGCTTTTATCTAAACCATGAGATGCTCCTAAAGATATTTATTCATAGCTGTTACAGTTTACATATATTACTGAAAGGTGTGTAGAGCATCTGCAGTATCAGGTGGCAATATGCCATCAGTAGTGCCTGTTCCTCCCTGACAAATACTATGCAACACCAAAGTTCCTGTGTATACACATTTCTAGACAAAGGTCCGCAGATGGAAATGCAGTTGAAAGCACAACTGTTAGTAAACCACTGATTCTTGAACAACACGACACCTGCCCAGGCTGAGGGGAGGAGAGTTGCAGCAGCTGCTAGCAGTGCTGAAAGAGGTAGCAGAGATCTTGCTTTTGTTATGAATGTGATCCTCTCAGTTGTCAATCACCCAGACTTGTTCTGGCTTTTTCTCTGCCAGCTTCTTAGGTGAATTGACACTTCTTATCCAAAGACTGTTTAAGTTTTGCACTTTAAGACTTGAGCTGAAAGTAATGGTCCAAAATAGCAAAGTAAGCAGTGCCTGTAACTTCTCTTCAGAAGCCCTTTACCTCCCCACCCCCCAAAAAGAAACCAACAGTGCTGCAGCTGTTTCAAAACTGATTGCTCACACGTACTGTTTCTGTTATGACTTGAAATACTAAGGCTCAGTTGCACGGTTGGTTTAAAAGCAAAAAACAGCAGGCAGTAATAATCTGTTTTTCGAAAGTGCGTTGGAAGTTGCAGGTTGTGTAGCACAATAGATTTGTGTTCTTAGCTCTGCTAAGTGGATTGGGCTGTGCATGCCTTTTTACAGTTTCAGGAACGTTTGGTAGTTGCCTGCTCAATAGACTCAAAGGGAATTGGATTAGGCAAGACCAATACCTGTATGTTTAATGAGCAGAAGGTGCCCCTGTCAGTGCTGCTCCAGTCCTTTTCCCCTGACAGCTGCATCTCCCGTGAGGCTGGGAAGCTGTCTTCATCTGCTCCTGGCATTCAAACAAAGTAATGGAGGTATAAAGCTTATGCCAATTAAAAGATTAAGTTTAATGATCCTAAATAGTCGTACTGACAGTTTGCAGTGTTTGTGGCCTTCTGTGAAGTATATTTAGCTGTTTTATAGATTTGTAACTCAGAACTTTGTTTTGAAACACTAATTCATTCCCCAGACAGCTCTTTGTAACTCCTAAGGCTGCTTGCAAACAAACAAACAAAAATCTTGGTCAGCTCTAAGAATTTCTTAGGAAACAGCTAAGTGACACTAACTTAGGTTTGATTATTTGCCAGTAACCATGATAAGGTGTTGATGACTTGTGAAGCCAACTCATCCCGTCTGTTCATGATTTTGCAGGATAAACAGGGAACACGTTCTGTGTTCAGAGCAGTCCTCAAATACTGCGCCTGTGACTTGATGCCATGTGCAGCATCAGTCTCTTGTGCTTGAAGTTTGCAGAGGGACCTGGGCCCATTGCAGGAGCAGTGCTAAAAGAACAGAAGTGGGGGTAGGAAACACCTTGTGCTGAGTTCTGGGAGCACTCATCTCCCTAAGAAAGGAATCGTATTGCAGGAATGGACTGTGAGGCTTTCTCTGTACAATGATGTTCTTTTCTTTTCTAGATGTTTGAGGAGCATATGCTGATATACACAATGCTATATATGTATGTAGATATTTTTTAAGAAAAAAAAAGAATGTATGGAGAAAAATAAAAGTTCTACTTTTTTTTTTTTTTTTTTTTTTTTTTGGAGTGTTTGTGCTGGTTTGACTTTTTACCACAGCTTTTTTAATGTGTAGAAAACTTTGTCTTCCTGTCTGGTTGGGTTTTCTTTCTCGCTGGGTGCACAGCAGTAAGCAACTGGAAACAAGCGGACAGGAGGAGGTTGTTTGCAGGGCCATCTGTGCAGAGAAACGATGTCAGTGGTTCCACATAAAGCAGCATGTTTTGCTGCTGGATGCGGCTGCTCTTCCCCTTTGAAATGAGCTCTGGGTGATCCTGTCCATTCAGGGCTCTCAGCCACTCTGCAAGCTGCACATCTCCCACTCTGTGCTTCTGGGGGTTGTTTCTCTTTCCAGCCATTGCTGTCAGGAGTTTCATCGCCAGCAAAAACTCCACTCTCAAGCAGTGTGAAAGGAAAGCATCCCAAGATGAAGTTTTGTCACTGCCTGCAAGCACAGAAATGCCCTCTCCCTGCAAATCACCGGGGGCAGCTTCTGGCGTGGCTGTTAATAATCCTATTGCTGGTCATGCCACTCCAGGCCCTTTTTGGTTTTTTTGCAGGGATACTTTGCAGGAGCCATTTGACTTGCACCATTGTCTTTCCATATTCCTAACAGCCTCACCAGCCCCCAAACTTGCTTCTTCTCAGGTCTTGCCTCAAACAAAACCCTCTTTCTGTTTAACAGCGTGAATTTTAATGTGACATTTCAGCAGCAGGCCTGTCACTCGGCTGCTGCCTGCATTGCATGCTCGTCGTGTGAGCCCCAGTCAGAGCAGTGCACGAAAAGAAGTGTAAAAGCATTAAACCTCAGATGTGGCAAATTTATCACTTCTGTGTACTGTCACAGCACGAGCATAAAACTTGACAGTAAAAAATAAAACAATTTTGTCGCTGGCGTTTTTTATTACTTTTCGTATGCTGCTTTTTTTTTGGTTGTTGTTAGTGGAAATTTAAATTATAATGGTATGCTTCACTTAAAAAAAAATATAAAGAAGTATCCATAGCAACAGGAACATCTAAATTATTGTAGGCTGATCACTTCTCTACTTGAGTCACATCACATGCCTTTCAAAGACAGTCCCAGAGGTGCAGGGTTTTAATTGATTTTCTTTTTTTTGTGGATTATTTGTTCAAATAAACAACTGTATGCACTGCACTTTCCCCATCGATATTCTCCTTACAGAAAGATCTAAACCTAATAATTGCCAGCATGCTTCATTACACAGAGAGTTGGGAATTCAGGCTTGCTCTTACAGTCCTCACTTCGTGTGAGCTTTCTTTCAGCTGAGTTGGAGCCTTCTGGTTAAATCATGTAAAGCTGGAGAATTTCCATCAAGTTCAGCTGATGTTAATTCTGCCTGAAAGTGTTCAGGGAAAGTACAAGGGGAGGGGAAGGGCTCCTTAGTTTGCTCTGCTAGCAATCTGCCTGTTAGATTGCAACTGGAGTCAACCTCATCTGTGTTCTCTTCTTGTAGAATTCTGATTTGCTATCCCTGCAAAGTCACTCCACCAGAGCTGAGGTTTGAAAGCCCATCGGTGTGAAACTGCGCCCAGTCATTTTCTGGACGCTGTCCCTTCATCTGAGTCTCCTCGATCACTTCTGACCCGAAGCAGCTCTAGCTTTCCAAAGATCCCTACGTCTTATTTGGGAGAAAAGCCCCACCAGTACACACTGATGGCCTTCCTCTAAGCTCATGTGTTGCTATCATTTAAGTTGTGGTAGTAAACTGTGTTTACATGCTTAGAAATCTCAGGCAAAGAATCAAGACTTAATAAGTGTTCACATGCACAACAAGACGATCTTAACCCACAGCTTTGTACGTGCTGACATTTCTCGTGTTCAGCAATTTGCTTTTTATGTCTTTCATTTCCCATTGTCGTGCAGCATGTTGCTGGGTCATAATTTCCTGCATCTTTCCCCAGGGGAGGCTGCAAATTCAAGGATGATATATTTGCAGAGCAGAACATGCAAATTACTGTTGAATTAGGCAATCTTTCGACACATGGAATGTTACTTATCATTTAGCCTCTGCAGAACAGTTGATGTGCCAACGAGTGGATCACCAAAAGAAACGAGAATGTGTTGGGGTTCTTTTTCTGTTTTGATTTACCTGTAAGGAAGTGTCATGTAAGCATGAAAAGGAGCAGGCTCCGAGGAGACAGCTTTCAGGTTCTGAAGATGGTTATCATCAAGGTGATGCCAAGCAAATGCTGTTACAGGAACTCGGTGTAGTGTCTGTCAGTGACTTTCAGATCAAATTGGTTTTGTATGCAAGTTTCAAAAAGAAAGAAAAGGCGAGGTGGGTGGTTAAAGGAGGCAGAATGATGCAAAAAATATGTCAGACCTGCAGATCTGGCTCATATTTTAAAATCACATTCTTTCCTTTACGTCTGCTATGAAATCACAGGACTCTTCAATGGTCTTAAACAGAAAGCTGTAATTTTGTGATTGATGCATGAGCCAGAAGATAATCCACTTCACTCTCATGTAGATTTATTACAGCCCTGGGTCCAGCAGGAGTCAGAAATATTCATTTCATGTTGAGGATACAAAGTCATACCGAAATTCTGAGCCCTGACCTTTGCCAGCAGACCGCAAGTTGAGCCATCAGTTCTCTGCTCTCAGCTCTCAGCTGTGCGGCGTTAGGTGGAGGATCCAGCAGGAGGTTTTCCCTCATCTGTAGGTGGAGCTTATTGACTCACAGTTTCTGAGCTCATATTCTCAGTGCTCAGAGTAATTAAATGAATCCCAGAGGCTGTGTTCTCAGGTACCTGGGAGCACCTTTGCTGGTAAGGTGGGTGTTAACCAGCAAAGCATGACTGTCTGTGGCCACAAGCAGCACTGAGGGGGCAAAGCCTTTCCTTTTGAGGGTGCTGTGCAGGTGGGCCTTGCTTTGTTCGTGTTGATTGTATCACTGTGATCCAGTTGATAGCTGGCATTGTATAAATTGAGACTGAGTTACGGGAGAATTGTCAGAATTGAGTTGCTTGCTCTGCTGTGGCCTCACATTTATGTACTGTGCTGACCTGACGCCTGTGGGATGTGATGGGAGAATGGGGGAAGATTCTAGTGAAGCTATTGAAGGGCTTCAAGTAGGTCCTAAATAGGGTAAGCACACAAGTTGCTTTACAACTACAATGGGAGAAACTTAGCTAGTGCAGCTCGTTGTATTTCACAGGTGTTTCCCTCTGCCCTGGATACCAAGTGCCTTCCTAGTTCTGCTTTTTATGCTCTGAAAATGAGGGCACAGTCCCTCAGGACCAGGAGTAATGAAGAGGCAGCAAAGGCTGGAGCAGAACTGTTCAGTTACAGGCGTTCTCTTGTCTCATTACCCAGATTGCATGAGGAGGTGCATTCCTGCTGAGCTCAGAATTGCATCTTTTTCCTTCCTACCTGACATAGCAGTCACAGAGATAGCTGCAAACAAGCTTAAAACTACAGCATCCTCAGAGCAAAGCTCAGGATACAAAACGTCAGCCTAACCAAAAACCAATGAGGAGCTCTGGGTGCTTCTGCCCAACATCTGTAACGCGTGACAGCGAGTCTGAGCAGGTCCTGCTTAGAAATAATGAATTTCCTTCCTTGCTTTCAGCCTGCCAGCCTGCTCCTTGGCAGCACAAGATGATCAACAGGTGACAACATGGTCATTTGAGGGGGAGGTAGAGGAAGGCAGCTCCAAAGCACCGTGCATTTGAAGTACCCTACTCCATCTTTATCAGCTGTTTTATGCATTGGTTTTCTTGTACCGTGTGCAAGTTGGTACTCCATGCTGTTGTAGGAGGCAAGCAGTGCTGTTGGCTGAACTCGTCTGGGTGTCTATCTGTACTGCTCTGGTGGCATTGCCACGGTCTAACATTGTTACAATTTAGCCTTTCTGGTGCCTTTTAGAATAGCTCCTACCAAACCAATCCCAGCAATGCATCGTTACATAACATAACCTAACAGTGCTGTTGTGCTTTGTGCCTTAAGGTAAAAGCAGACTCCGCTGGCACTCTACTACGTGTATTGTGCGTCTGCAATTCCCATTCACATAGCAGGTAACAAAGTTTCTAATTATCTAGGCTTCTGGGGAGCCTCGTGTCCTCACTGCTTGCCTTTTTAAAACCTCGGAATAATCAATAGCAGATGGATCTCTTCTGTTCTGAGTGATTACAGGCCGTCAGGGATTGCTGTGCTCATTCTCATCATGTGCAGATGAGCCCCACTTCAGGAAAGTTTCGGGTTGTTGTATGCATAACACACCTGCCAGTCTGTACAGCTTCTCCCTTTTCTGATCGCAGCTGGATAAAGGGATGAGAGCTGGAACAGCTTACATGTAGCTTAAACTGACACCAGCCTTGCTGTATGCAGGTCAGGACAAGTGGTTTGAGGTTAGGTTGTGTTGTTTTTTGTTTTGTTTGCTTTCCTCTGTTTTATTTTTTGCAAAACTAACCATGTTAACTCAAGCTACCCACCAGCAATACTCAGCCTCTCTTCAACCTGCCCATTCTGACCTGTCATTGCTGTGATACTAAAAATCACAGAGTTAAATGGCTCTTCTGAGTTGAAGGCTTTCTGGCTATGGATGAGTGCTGTTCCAGCCCAGTCCAGGCGTCCCAACCTCTCCTGTAGCCAGAGGCCATTTCCTACAATAAGAAGAGGGAGAGAAATGAAGCCTACTTTAACAGACAGGCAGGAGGCTTGAGCATAATTATTTTGCCAAACTTTTGTCTTCAGTGTTACCCATTGCTTTGTGCTCTTCCTCCTCACAGAGAAGAAGATATTCTCTTTTTTCTTATGGCCATAAGAAGTGATTTTCTCAAAATTATTTCTTCTAGCCCTGCTAAAAACCAGAACCAAAACGCAGCAGGACCCCTATCTCTGCAGTAATTACACTCCACTCTCCTAGCTCCTTCAGCACCCAGTCCTATGACTATTTTGCTATGTCTGGAACTCTTCTTGTACACGCAGGCTGAGCTTTTTGCCTTATTACAAATTTTTTAAAGTAATTAAACATTTACCTCAAAGACAATGCTTTGTTTTCGTTAAGAGCAATGATATTATAATTTAACCTCATTCAGAAAACCTTTAATGTGTAAGCATGTACCTTCAAGACAACATCATGCTAAGCACGAAGAAAAAAAAATCTAGCATAATCATAATACAAGCCTTGAACTTTTCTATTACTCCTGTGTAAGAAGAGGAGCTCAGCACACCCCCTGGGTTTGTTCAGAACTGTTTTATTATCCCTTTGATTTGTTCTCAGCTGTGTGTTTTCTTATCCTCCTTGATGCTTCCAGATCCTCTTAGCAAGCAGTGCTATCTGACCTTTACGGTCCTGGGGCCATCACTAAGAAGATGAAGGGACCACCACAATAGCGGGGATGTTGTTGTTCTGTTTGTTTTGATAAGGCTGAGGCAAATCACAGTCTTGTGGCCTCTCCTCCAGGGAAGAGATCTGGAGGTGAATGCTTCTTTTTTTTTGTTTTTTTCCTCTTCAGTGTGAGGCTGAAGCTGGGTGTTAAGACATCAGAGAAGGAATGATGGAAGCTCATGGAGCAATGGTCCCTAGAAGAGTGCTGATAAATGGGTCCCTGATAAAGGCGAGAGGCTATAAAAGCCTTCTCATCTGAACCAGTCCTGAAAATAACAGAGCTGGCAGGTGGCTTTCAGGTTTCCTCCCATTCTTCTGAACTGCATTATGAAGGCGTACAATGAAGCAAAACCAAAATATCCTTTGCAAAGAGCTCCTGTGCTGTTTAAGCAGCCTTTGGAGTGTCTGCTGCACTCAGCATGGCTCCCATGCAACCTGTCCAACAGAGCAGCTACATGTACCCCCTCTCCCTGGTACAGCTATGGGGCAGGGAAGCAAGAGCACTCAGCACTCCTCAAGCAGCTGCTCCAGACACAAAAACAGCATGCAGAGAAAGTGGCCTGCATGCACTCCTTGCTCAGGCTGAACTGGTCCTGCCTGTAAACCACAGGAGATGGCGCAAATTCAAAACCAAATCATCAAGGTGCAGTTTTGCCTCTGAGGGGGGGATGAGTCCAAGGTTCACAGGGCAGCCACCAGAGATCCAAAAGCACTAGAGCTACTTCTTATTTTTATTTTGACTGGATGAAGACCTGCGGTAGTCGTGTGGGTGTAAGGAGGTTGGTAAAGCAGTGTGGTTGCAGGCCTTGGGTCAACAGCCTCCTTGCAATCCTCCTCCTAGAGCCGCTCTGCCTGCCTGCTTCATAGCACCGTCAGCACTTTGAATAAGAAGATGTCAGCAGAACCAATTATTGGTTGAACAGTTTAAAATGTGGGCCCCTGCTAGACCCAGAAATCAAAGCACTTCTTTTTCTCCTGTGGTTTTAGTTATTCATGAGGAAGGAACGTGCTCCTGTTTCCCTGAACACAGGAAGATGCAAACAGCAGATGATTTTCTTTCCTCACAGCTCCTCTGCAGCCTACAAACTGTTCTCTTTTAGCTTTTCTAAGTTTAGTCACAACAGTACTTCCGTGGCTGTGGTTTAGCCTTTCCTGGGAGCTGCTCTTACAGTCATAGCACAGAATGGTTGGGCTGGAGGGGACCTGAGATCCATCCAACCTGACCTTGAACACCTCCAGGGGTGAGACACCCACGTTTCTCTGAGCAGCAAAGAAGAATAGCAAAGAATTTCCTCCTAACATCCAACCTCAGCTTTCCCTCTTTTAGTTTAAAACCTTTCCCCTTCATCCTATTGCTCTTCCCCCTTCACCTCCCAGCGCTGCTCCTCAGCAGCCTCAGAGGGCTTTGGGTTTGGATGGGAGCCCTTTTTTCACTCACTGTTCATCCTGTGACAGATGTGCACTTTTTATAAGCATTTGTGAGCAGAAACATTTCAGCCTGCTGCCCTCAGTGGTAGCTAACAAGGTGACCATCAGACTTTGCTGAATTGCTGTTTGTGCAGCGTGCTGAGGGTGAGCATAGAGCACAGTGAGGATTTAAGGATTTGGGGCTCAGGTGTGTTCCACGGTAGGAGTTGATTTGGGGTTTATGGAAACGAAAAAAAGCAATTGCGTCTATAGAAAGGTGGCTGTCAGCCCATAGACAAGGCTCCTTGAAGGGCTGCCTCGATCACGACAGGCTGTAATGGTCGTGCAGCCCCTCAGGCATCGCGCTCGCTTCCCCACACGTGCTCCCCCAGCCTAAGGTACCTCAGAGCCTCCCGCCCCTCGCAGCCGACACACGGCCAGCAAGAGGCTCGCTGGGACAACCGCACACCGCCACCTCTTCGAGCCCAGCAACTGTGGTAAACAAGCGGGCGGGCCTCCCGGCTTTCCTGACGTTCAGAAGAACCAATGTGCGAGGCCGAGTTCCACCCGTTAACCAATAGCAAGCGAGGGCGGGGGGGGAGGCGATGGGCGGGGCCAACGTCACGGCGGGCAGGATCCGGGCCGCTGATTGGCCGCCTCCCGAATGGCCGTTGGGCTGGCGCGGTGACCGAGGGCGCGGGCGGGAGGAGGGGCGGGGCTGCGGGAGCTGTCGCAGTGAGCGGCGGTGGCGGCGTGCGGTGCTGCGCGGCTCTGCACGGCGGAGCTCCTCGGGAGGGACGGGGCGGAAAAGTCCCCCCGAGCGGCTCGATGCGGTTAGATCCGTCCTGAGCGATGGGTGGGCAGGAGAGCGGAGCTGCCCTTGTGAGCGGCGGGCTGCCCCGTGCCTCCTCCTGATGTAACGGCGCCCGTCGGCGCTGACAGCAGCGGGGCTGCGCTCGCTGTCACTCGGATCTGTCGGAGGGGTGAGTGAGCGGGGTGCCCCGGGGAAAACACCGTGATGACAGGCTTTAAAGCGCGTTTTGGAAACGCTCCTGCTTGCTTTCGTGGTCTGAAAGTTAAGCTTTTCCCGTAGACCCGAGGAGGGAGCGAGGGGATGTGAGTAACAGCGAGCAGAGATTGGAGAGAGCGATGATGCGCTGGGATCTGAGCAAAACAAAACGCTTCAGCCCCTGCCCGGAGATCCCAGCCGGAGCGCCAGAGCTGAGCGATCCGACGGCTGATGGGAAGCCCGGAGGGAGAGGGCGAAAGCGAACCGGTGCTGCTGGAGGGTGGGGGAACGGCCGGGGGGGCTGCAGCTCCTCCGTGGAAATAACGCGCTCTTACGCTCTTCCCCCTCCTCCTCCCCGCAGAAATGCCGCAGCATGAACCCACCGCCTAAAGGGACGGGATCGCGCCTGCCCGGCACCTCTCCGTGAGCCGAGTCTGGAAGCCGCCGTCCGGCGTCCGCCCCGGGATGCGCTGCCCGCCGCCTTCATGCCGGGCGGGGGGACCCTGAGCCGCCGCCCCGCGAACCTCTCGGGCAGCGCCGCCGCCCCGCCTCGCAGCGCCCGTCCGCCCGCAGGACCTCCGGGCAGCGGCGGAGCCCCGCGGCTCATCGCGCCCCGCACCCACCCACGTGCGGCCCCGTGAAGGCGTCCGCGGCGCCGCGTCTCTGAGCCCTTCGCTGCGGTGGTGGCGGCGGAGGGTCCCACCCGTCGGCCGCGATCCGCCACCCCATGGTGCTGCCGCGGAAGCTGCCGGGGATGCCGGGCTGGCCGGCGGCGTTGGGGCTGCGGCTGCCGCAGAAGTTCCTTTTCCTGCTCTTCCTCTCCGGCCTGCTCACGCTGTGTTTCGGGGCCCTTTTCCTCCTGCCTGACTCTTCTCGTTTCAAACGCCTCTTCCTGCCCCGCCGGGCCACCTCTTCGTCCTCCTCATCCTCCTCATCATCGTCATCCACGCGGGACACCGAGCTGCCCCGCAGCCCGCCCGCCGCCGCCGAGCCCCGCCACGCCAGCCCCGCCGCCCCGCGTCGCCTTCGGGAGAAGCTCCGAGCCCGCAACGCCGCCCCAGCGGCACACACGGCCCCGGCATCCCGCCCGCAGGGACCCGATGTCGAACGCCCGGCCGAGGTCGGCACCGGGGCTCCCCGCGAGTCGAGAGCTCCGTTCCACTTCGACTACGAGCGGTTCCGTCAAAGCCTTCGGCACCCGGTGCGGGGTGAGCGGCCCGACCAGGACCCCGACACCCGAGCCCGAAAGATGAAGATCAAAGAGGTGAGGACTGCACGAACCGCTCTCCTCACAGAATCGTGCCCCAGCCCTGCCCTCACCTCAGAGCCTCGTGTCCCCTGTGCTGGCTCCTACCCCTCATCCCCCTGCCGTGGGCACCCTCGCAGCCTTGCTTCTCCTCCTCCTCCTCCATCAGGCTTCATCCTCACCTCACAGCTGCGTTGTCCCGCTCACCGCCTTGCCCACTCAGTCGCTCCATGCATCCCTCCACTGTCCTGTCCTGATCATCCCTTGTCAGCCCATGCTCCTCACCTCTCTCATCTTGCAGTTCCCAAACCAGGCCCCATCGCCTTCACTTCTCCCTTCTCCATCCAGGGAGGGTGATGAGTTAGAGAAGGGAGAGCATCTCTGCCTGTGGGCTGCTCCCGTGACACGTTGGCAGGTGTGATGTTTGTGTACACACACACACCTCTTGGTCTTAGGGTAACGTAGGGTAATGTAACAGCGTGAGGCTGGAAAGCACTGAATTCAGGCAAAAGGGGAGATTTCAGCTTTAGTGTTATTCAAGGGGAAAAACGAAACGTGATTATGTGGTTGTTGAAGAGGTTCCCACCCGAGATGTGGTGTTTGAAAACGTGAAAGCTGGTGGGAGATGATGGAACTGTGCCCGACTGTGGGGATGTACAGATGGATGCGCCTTCGTGGTCACGGAGAAAAGGCTTTACTGGGAGATGAGCTCCTTGAGAGCAGCCCTGCGGAGAAGGATGTGGGGGTTCTGGTGGGGGAAAGCTGGATGTGAGCCAGCAGTGTGTGCTTGCAGCCCAGAAGGCTGGCAGTACCCTGGGCTGCATCAGCAGAGGGGTGGCAATGGGCAGGGGAGGATTTACCCTCTGCTCTGCCTTCATGAGGCCCCATCTGCAGTACTGTGCCCGTTTCTGGGCCCCCAGCACAGGAGGGATATGGAGCTGTTGGAGCAGGTCCAGAGGATGCCAGGAAGATGATCAGAGGGCTGGAGCACCTCCTATGAAGGAAGGCTGAGGGAGTTAGGCTTGTTTAGCTTGGAGAAGAGGAGGCTGTAGGGAGACCTCGCTGTGGCCTCTTCAGTACTGAAGGGAGGACAAGCCGGAGGGGCACTGACTTACACAGTCTGATAGTGACAGGACAAGTGAGAATGGCTTTAAACTGAAAGGTGGGAGATTTTGTTTTGGTGTTAGGAAGAAATTCCTTACTCAGAGGGCGGTGAGGCACTGGCACTGCTGCCCAGAGCTGTGGATGCCCCATCCCTGGAGGCACTCAAGGCCGTGTTAGATGGAATCCTGGGCAGCCTGAGCTGGTGGGATGCACCCAGCCCATGGCAGGGGTTGGAATTAGATGATCTTTAAGATTGCCTCCAACCTCAGACATTCTGTGATTCAATAAGGCTTGAGTCCGACTGTCCTGTAGGCTGTTCTGTCGCTTGGTACTGATGGAGTTGTCCTCAGGGCAATGCTTGCAGTCCTGAGCCTGTGCTCGTTCGGACCCCAACAAGGCTGGTACCGTCGTCAGCAGGGTGACGTGGGTGTGATGGAGGGGAGAGCTTGGCCCCGTGCCCACATTTGGTGCGTAAAAGCCTGGCAGCCTTACAGACATTGCACTGCAATCCGTGACCCAGTTAACCAAGAACTATAGATTCTGTTTTTTCACCACAGTGAAGGGGGGGGAAAAAAAAGAAAAGAAAAAAAAAAGAAAGTGATAATGCATGCTTGTTTTTGTTTCTCTTTCCTCTGTAGATTTCTTAGCGATATCCAATTGCAGCACTCCCATTCTGGCTTGAGATGAACAGGCACAATGACATAAGGCTACTGAAAACTTCCAGCAGGTTATTCTAGTCCATTGAACTAAAGAGTGCGGCCACGCACACGCGTGATTAAGATAAAAACTCATTGATTTAAGGTATTCTGATAGTATTTCTTCAGGAGGAAATGAAATGTGATGATGTAGCTTTGGGCACAGGAAATATGCAGGAAATGTGTTCAAATTGCTGGAAGAGCAGTTCTGTGTTGGAAGGGCAGAGTAATTTATAGCAAAAAAAGCCCTACGTGTTAAGTTATTGTCTCCAGAACAGGTTGTTATAAATCAAAATCATGGACAGGCGCAAAGCTGTGATGCAAGAAGTCCTGGGAATTCATCAGTAATGTAGCAGGGAGGGGTTTGGTCTCTTCTCATTTATCAAGACCCAATGAAACAGCCTCAGATTGCATCGGGGAGGTTTGCTTTGGGTATCGGGAAAGATTTCTTTGCAGAATGGGTGCTCAGGTGTTGGAACAGCCTGCCCAAAGAGGTGCTGGAGTCCAGCCTAGAGACGTGTGGCCATGGTGCTCAGGGATATGGTTTGGCAAACTGGGTAGCACTGGGTGATGGTTGGACTTAACGATCTTAAGGCTCTTTTCCAACCTGGGTAATGGAGTGATTTCAGATTGTCCTCCTCACCGCCCCACACCTAAACTTCATGGTGCTCTATGAAAGAAGAGGATGTGGTTGTCGTGTTGAGGCTATGTGTAAACTGCCAACTAATGTTGGCTAGATTACTGCTAGATTTTATTCTGCTTAAAATATAATGCTGTCTGGAGTGTAAAATTCACCTCTGCAGCATCTTCTACTTGGCTGCTGTCTGGGAGAGCTCTAGGCAGCAGTAGGAGCAGCAGAGCTGTCTGCAGATTGATTCTGAGTAGGGGGTACATATCCTCTTCGACTCTGTGCTTTGAGTGCTGTGTTTTTAATGGTGGTACAGAATGGAGAGGAAGTAGATTAGTAAGTTTAAATGAGGTGTTGAAGCCTGTTAGGAGAAAGTACTGCAATTAGCTGAGCTGACATGTGCATGTAAGTGTTCTCGTTTGCACTGGAGGGTAACTTAGCAGAGTTGTAGGCTTCTTAGGTTCAATTTGTCTTGATAAAGACAAGTCTGGCATCGATAAGCAGTTGTTTTCCTGAGAAGGAAAATGAAAGCACCTGTATTGCACAGACTGTTTTCTGCAAAAGGTTGTTGGTCACCTGGCGGATTGCCTGCGAGGTGCAGCTGTGAGAGAGGTGGGCACTCAGACTTCTTGCAGAAAACTTCCAGAGAAGCAAATAACCACCTCCCCACGTTGGAGGTTGGGAAATTTTAAAGAGGTCTTTGATTGTTCACCTCTTAAACTGATGTCCGAAAATGTATTAGTTCTGTAATCAGTCGTGCATGGCTTCAGAGGGAATAGCACATCATATGTGTCAACAGCATGTGCCAAAAACCAGCTAATAACAGGTATTCAAAAGACAACAACTACAACAGGCTGTTTGTAGTCAGAAAGTGACTGCAAAAACGCCACAGTGGGATTCCATATTTATTCACTCTCAACAATTTTCAGATCAAATTGCTTCAGTGAAAAGTCAGAATGATTTCCCCTCCGACTGCTGCTACTGCAAACTCGGCCTCAGATCTGGGAAAATCATACTGTGTGGTTTCTGCCTTTCGCATCATAACAAGTAATAAAGGTTTTGCTGTTGGAGCTGAGCTGACAGTTTTGCTGATGATGGATGAAGCAGAGCAGACTGTTTCCTGCAGTCGTGCTCCTGTGCGTCTCATAGGTGAGGAAGCGGTGGGGAGAGAGAACAGCATTACTGTAAAGTATTTTTATACCAACCCTGTTAATACCATCTAGTGCTTAAGAGCAACCACTGCAAGCAGCTGGACCAGAAAGTGTCTGTGGATGCCTTGGAACAAGCTGGCTTTCTTCCAGTCACGAAGATGGAGGAAAAAAAATGCGAGTGGCGAAGTAGATTGAATGGTTCTTTTACTCTTCAGGTACAAAAGGAAAGTTTCTTTGTCTGATGTCAGAGCATACCTCATACTTTAACCTGACAGTGTCCTTTCTCCCTTTTGAATGGGGAGACAGGCCAAACTCAGTCAGTTTTTCTACTCCTCCTCTGGAGTAGAGCTCTAGGGTTTGACACGTGCCTTCATGTCCTCCAGGACTGGTAATACTGAAACCCATTTGTTTTACGCAGCAATTCCTTTCATCCTGGCTTTTCTTCTCGTCCTCACCTGCATTTGCCTCCCCTTGCTGTCTGCTGGCCTCTTTTAACGCTGCTCTAAAGATGTGTTTGCTTTTGATAATCAGATCCCAGGGGAGAGAAAGCTGTCAGAGCCCATGCACGCAGTTATTCTGCATCGCTGCAGATTAGCAAGCACATACTAAGGTAGATCAGTCTTCTAAACGCAAATATCTTGACAGTTTGTCACTAGAGGTAATTGACAAAAATAGAAACGTTCTCAGGACTTGCATTTTGGTGGAAAGTGATTTGCTGTTGGTTTGCTGCCTTTCCAGCGTGTGGTTCTGACAGTCCTGAGCAGCGTTCCCTTCCTCGCCGCCGAAGAACATAAAAGAGGGCAATGTTGCTGTCAGGTGCTCCTTCAGCTGTTGTGTTTTTTCTGTTTGTTTGTTAGTGTGTGGAATGATGCAGGAGGAAAGCTGCAAAGATAATTGATGGAAGAGATTCAGAAATTCTACGGCATTTCTTTCTCCAGCAGCACTTGCATACTTGCATGGGGTGATGCTGTACAGTGAGGCTGTTTGGTCAGTTCCTCCCAGAGGACGTCTCCTCTCTAAGAGCATCTGCAGAAATCAGTGACCTAACTCCCATTTATGGAGAGCATTTTATGGAGCAAGATGGCTCTGGGCAGTCTGTGCTTAGAATTGGAGCCGCAGTAGTGTCTGTGCGATGCTTCAGAACAGGTGATTTCTCTAATTGCATTAACGTGATTTTTTTGGTGCTGTTTTGGCTTTCTTGAAAGCCTTACCATATTAAGGTGCCTCAGCCTTGAAATGTCATAATTGTGCTTGGTTATCTTATCTATCAGGCATTTGTTCTGAGTGTTGTGAGCCTTCCAACAACCAGGAGGTCGTTGCCTGCTGGGTTAGTGATGCTCGTGTGAGAGCTGACTGAGGCAGCGTTGGAATGGTGCTGGGGCCAAATCCGGGTCCCTCTTGTGATGGGAGGCTGTGTGAAAGTGATTCCTCTTCATCCTGCCAGCAGCATTCTAACATCCACTCCACCAACTCGGTTTCTATTAAAGATCCAGTCCTTGCAAGCTCATTTGTGTGATTTATTGTTGACTGAGGGTCTCTTGAAAGAGTTTATCAGCTTCTGGCTAATAAACTTGCTAAGAATTTCTTCAAGTACTTTTGCACAAGAAGCTGTAGGAAGGCTGTGACTGAGTTTCTTGTACGTTTTATTAGCTGTTACCTTTGATAAATCATTAGACTAATCTCTACTGACTACTTAATGCTTAAGAATTGCTCTGTTCCTATCTTCTGAAGTTCGAATCACAAGTAGTTCTTGAAAGGGGAGGAGGACAGCAAGACTTCAATCTGTCCCTCTGAGCAAGGACTGCAAAGACAGATGGACAGCAGGTGATCAAGCAAGAGATGGTGAAACTCAACTCTTCCTCCCAATCTCTCCTGTTAAGCCATCCCGTAGTGAGATAAAGCACCAGGTGTGCCAGCAGCTCTGCACTTCCCTCTTCTCTCCTTTTCCAGTGGCTGAGGCTGAGACGAAGACAGTTTTCAGACACGTTTCTTCTGTTCCTGTGTCAGTTCTCGCAGTGCAGAACATTGTGTGCAGTGATGCAGGGTACCTCTTGTATTTACCCTTTGTTTTTTTTCTTTCCTCCTTCAGCTCTCTCATCTGCTTATGACTCTGTGCTTTTTGGGCTTCTGAGTCATTTGTGTGTCAAGCAATTCACAATTTGTTAGTGTTGGGAGGAAAGATCAAATACTTGGTCCTGAAATGGAAATAATGAAATGTGTGTTGAGCCATTGAGTGAACCTGTGACTGTGCTAACCTTTCTTTTTATTCCCCTCAGTGTAGAAGGACTCCTTTCTTAGAGTGTGGATCAAAGCTCCATTCAAAGCTGTGATTTGCTTTTCCTGATTAAAGGATGGGAAAGGTTCAGTTATTTTAGATTGTCATTGGCTGAGGCTGCGCTTCAGGCTGTGACGTAAATCACTTCTGTTTATCACCTGGCTCCCTGTGCTGACTTCCACCTCTCTCCTGTTCAAAAGCGATTTGTTGTGTCCCAGGCTGAGAATCTCTTCTTCCTGAGAGAGGATGTGCTTAATTGTAAGGGCGGGTTTCACTTTTTACATATGAAAACACTTTGGATATGTTGGCTTCTGCTGCACTAGAGCTCTGGGCTGCTGATTTCAGAGCCTCCTGGTGCACTGTAATTTTCATAACCATGCTTCACAGTGACTGTATGGATATTTTTGCTGTGGGCAAGGAAGGCTTTATTGACTGACTTCAGTATGGCTCAGGGGCAGATTTATGCACAGATCCTGGCCCCTGTTCAGTCATTCTGGTGGCAATTATATTCCATACCAACAACGCACGCCAGTTGTGGTCGCACATCCAAAGCTCAGGAGTACAAAGCTTTGTATCTTCTGTTTCTTTTTGTAATTCATCTGTTTGACATCTGTCCCCCAGGCTGTCCAACAGACAGGCCTGATACCTTCTACAGATGAGTTTGTTTGTTTTGTTTCTTTTATTATTTTCCTTCTAGAAAGAAAATAAAAGCATCCCTGCCATTTTTTTTCCTTGCAATCTGCCCATTTTTGATTAGTGACGGCAACAGCATCTTTTAGAGCATCCCCTTGGGCTCTGGCTCTCCAGAAATGAGAATCTCTTTCAAATGGTGTCTTTAGGGAACGTGAAAATGGCTTGCCTTGTTGTAATGCATGTCTGGAAAAGCAATCTTGCTCAGTGTTTGTGGTTCCACCCACCTTGCCCATGAATGTGGGGGTACTTGGTGAGGAGCAGATGGATTCTGGCTTGGTTCAGCTGCTCGTTGTATGTAATCCATCTGGAATGTTGGTCACTTCTGAAGAGAATTTGTAGTCTTTGCGTGTAACTGGGATTTAGGAAGGCTGTGTGTGTGTGTGAAGGGATGAACTTGAGATGTAGGAAGCCTTAAGGCAGCCTGCGGGTACAGCGCAGAGCTGGGGGGTTCCTGCATGACTTGTACTGCATGCAGAGAGCTCCGGAGGGGAACTTCAAGGTGACATTTGTAGAAGTACAATCACTGCCCAACTCATTGCTCAGGTATTCCTCAAAGCATGCTGGAATCAAGTAGTAGTCACTAAGAAAAGCCATTACCGAGCGGTCCAACCTATAATTAAGAAAGGAACCCGTGGAACATCATCACACAAAGCACATTGCTCACTTTTGGGTTCTGCCTGCCTGCCTTTGTACATCCACCCCAGCAGCAGCAGTGGAAATAATCGTTGCTTGTTTGACAGGCATCTCCTGACACGTGACTGTTAGCAAAATAAGCTTGTGAGGTGAAGCATCACATTAGCCTGTAAAGGTAATGGTTTCTGACGTTGCAGTAGTGCTGGGCAAAACATTTGCTTGCTATGCCTCTTTGTCCATGAAAGTCTGTAGGCATTCATGTGGATATATGGCACCTTTCCTCTTGGAAACAGCAGCACACGCAGTAATTCCTGAGCCTAGCATCACAGGGAGGCATTGCACAGTGTGGTGTGGCTCATAGGTATGTTCTCACAATTTAAAATACCCTCTTGGTAATGGATGTCCTGCTTTCTGCTGTTACTTCTATGCATTCTGCTATCTTCTTCCTCTGAAAGCATTTTGTTGCGCTGCAGATGGGCACAACTAAGAGAGTTGGTTCCTCTGGGTGCAAACTGTACATCACAGAGTGCAATCTCATGCAAGTCCTCTGAACGTCCTGACAGCAAGTGTCTGAGCAGCAGCCTAAGCGCAGGGCCAGAGGAATCTTCATCACTGCTGTTTTTCATAGAATGGCCTGGGTTGCAAAGGAGCACAGTGCTCATCCAGCTCCAACCCCTGCTGTGTGCAGGTCGCCAACCAGCAGCCCAGGCTGCCCAGAGCCACATCCAGCCTGGCCTCGAATGCCTGCAGGGATGGGGATCCACAGCCTCCTTGGGCAGCCTGTGCCAGTGCTTCACCACCCTCTGGGTGAAAAACTTCCTCCTCATATCCAACCTGAACCTCCCCTGTCTCAGCTTAAAACCATTCCCCCTTGTCCTGTCACTATCCACGCTCATAAACAAAGTTTGCCTTTGTTGTTACAGCATCAGCTTTGATTGCATTGTGGAATATCAGGTGTTTGATCTGTTGTAGAAGCGTGGAGGAAATCAGCTGGTGGTATTGGAGGGGCCAAGAGCACAAGTAACTTTTGTTTCTATAAGCTTTCTTATAAGCTCTGATTCTGTGAAGTGAAGAAGGGGAGACTGCAGCTTTTCTCCTCTCTGTACGGTGCCCTGTGCTTTGGTCCAGGCTTGCAAATTTGTTTTCAAACCCATTGTCATCCTCTTACAGCCCGGCACCTCGTTAAGGGACTGTAACTGCAGAATCAGCTGCTCTTGCTGAGATGCTTCCAGATTTAGATGCAGCTGGATCCAGCTGGGTCTTAATGCCTGAGATAGTCCCATCAAATGGTGATTATTTTTTTTTCCCTCTTGACATGGTTAAATCTAGTTGCATTAAGAGTTTAATTAGGAGCTAGTTTGGTTCTGTTTTTCTGTTCTCCCTCCCATTCAGCTTTCCTAGCAGAAACTGTGCGTCAGGAAGAGACTCTTGAGTTCTATTTCTGTCCTTGTTGCTGACAGTAACAGCACTGGGCTACTCTGTGCTGTTCTCCCTTTCTTCCAGTGCAGAGCAGCCTGCTGGCCTTGCTTTTGTCCTGACTAAAGCAAATAAAATAGAATATCTGTTTACCATCCAGCATGAAATGACAGGCAGATAAATGTCCCTCGGTGAAGAAGGGTTTGAGTTGTGCTGTAGAACTATTAGGAGGAGCTGGAGCACCTGGCTGCAGTTGGGTACTCAGGCTGGGGCTCTGGGTATGGAAACGTGAGGTTTTGGTTCGTGTTTAAGGCCAAGCTGGGTAGAACGATGGCAAAAGCAGCTGTCTGAGAGGTAGCTCAGCTTTGTTGCGGATTTGCAGATAAATTCTAGCTGCCTTCCGACGTGGTTTTTATGTGGGTATTTTAAACTCTGAAGTAATACTGAAAAAACAGCAGATAAAAGTGGTCCCTGGAGACTTTCAAGGCTAGGCTGGATGTTCTCTGAGCAACCTAATGGGGCTGTGGATGTCCCTGCTCATGGCTAGGGAACTAGATGGCTGTTAAAGGTCCCTTCCCACTCTAAGGATTCTATGGATCTATTCTCATCGGTCAAATTACCTTTTTAACCCAGTTGGGGAATCTATTTGACATTGTATAGCAGGGTCTGAGCAGGGCTGTGGGGCAGCTGGCAGGGAGATGGGGAGGAAATAGGAAAGAGCAGGTCCTGGTTTTGGAGCTGGTGTGACAGCTGGCTTTTCTGCAGCTGCAGGGGAGGAAAGAAAAGCTGAAAGAGGGTTGGGGGTTAGGTTAGATGTTGGGAAGAAACTCCTCTCTGTGAGGATGGTGTGAGGCTGCCCAGGGGATCTGCTGATGCCCCATCCCTGGAAGTGTTCAGGGCCAGGTTGGATGGGGTGTTGGATGGGCAACCTAATGGAAGGTGTCTGCCTAGAGCTGGGGGTTGGCACAAGGGGATCTTTGCAGGTCTCTTCCACCCCCAGCCATTCTCTGATGATTCTGGAAGCTTCTGCTGTAAATCAGCTAAAAGCTGGGACTACTGCCTGTTAGATGGCAGGCAGCATAGTGAGAACAGAACCTAAAATTATGGATCAGTCTCTGTGATTTTTGTGGTCCTGGTGCCATTTTTCACATCTAAAATGGCATCATGTTAATGCTGTTGTGTGCTGATCTGTCATGATTAGAAAGGCATAAAATATACCTTGTTTATGAGGATGTACCATGCAGTTTTCCATCTTGCACATCTCAGCTCCATCCCCTTCTGTTTCAGCTTGATGCTTAGAGACTTGGCAGGAAAAAAATCCTGCAAAGCACATCTCAGTCCCCCTTAGAGCTTAGAAACGTGAAGTCCCCACTTGTATAAACGTGATGAATCTCGTTGGTGGTTTGGAAGATGTACTCCTGAATTTGCAATGGAAAGACAACTGCAGAAAGCAGAAGGAGCAGAATGACACGGATGCTTTTGTGCTTTTTAACTTTTCCAATTGCTGCTTCTGGATCACTTTGCCAGCAAAGTGAAAGCTGGATCCTGGAAAATGCAAGCGCCGTGTTGTGCATCTTGTCTCTCCAATGCATGGGGTTAAAAAGCAGTGAGCAAAGGAAAACTGACAGCCCTTTAGTACGAGTAGGCAGCACATCCAGCCTCATCCATCTCTGTGTGCCTGATCAGCAGTGCGGGACAGAACAGGGCAGGAAGGTTGAAGGCACTACAGCCCAGGGAACCATTTCGTAGTGGGACTTTTTGTACCTGAAAAATGCAGCTTGGGCTAATTGTGTGCTTTGAGGAAGGGCCTTCTGACCTTCTCAAATGAAGGGGTTAGAACTGGCGAGGGAAGGAAATAAGTTGAAATTTCCTACTTGGCTTAAAATGATGCTGACTCAGAATTACAGTGTGAGGAGTTCTGTGCAGCAAAGTAGTCGTTTCCACATCCTGTCCATGTGCGGGAAGGGTGAGTCCTTCCTAGGCTCTGATTTAGAAGAAAAATGACCCCAAAAGGTTGCCCACCTATTTCCTTTCTTGTGTGCAAGTCCTGTCATTTCTATGGAAGAAGACAAAACAACTTTCCTGCAGAAAGCTGCAGTGTGAAGCTGAGTCCAGGGTTCCTTACAGATTGGTTCTGTTGTGATGGTAAAGAAAGAAAGGTCCCCATTTGGAATAGTGCTGCCACTGAAGAAAAAAAAACGACAGAAAAACCAACCAAATCTATAGGAAATGAAATGAATATCCTGAGGCAGATGGTTGGTGTATATTCAAGTGCATTTTATGGAGGGTTTCTTCCTTTCCCCATCATTACTTCTTTTCCTCGGGGCAGTGAATGTGAGCGACTGATTGACACCCCTGTCAGAGGTGCTCAGAGCCCAGGCTGACTTGGTTTGTCCCCCATTCCTTTTCCTGGCATTGTGGGAGTCTGAATGTTGTCCATCAGTGCATGTTTTCCATGACTTCAGGTGAGCAGCTGGGTGGAATTCTGCTATGAAACCTGGAGATGGGCATTCTGTGCCTGTGCTGAAGAGGGAGGGCTGTGCCTGAGGCTGTGTTGGGTTTGTAGAACACACAGCCAGAGAGAAGGACAAAAGCAAGAGCTGAAATGACAATGGGAACCTCAGACCGAAGTTACCCGTGTGTTCTGGTCCTGAAATACAGCAGTGAATGCTGTTACAGCTGCTGGGCAGCATCACTCCAAGATTTGTTTTAAACTGTTGTGTTCTCTCACGTTTCTGTTTGCCTGAAGGATTTTGGAAAACTCTTTAACTTTGTTGAGTGATGCTGGAGAAGAATGCAGTTGGTTTTCTGAAGCTGCCTTCTTTCCTTTGCTATGTGAATCAAAGAATACGTGGGGCACTGAGATGCTAGGGCTGAACTTGCTCAGAGCTGAGCTGTGTGTTATAAAAGGGAGCTTTATTTGAAGCAGCCCTTAGAAGCTGACAAATCCTGGTCTCTCCTAGCTGAAGAGAGGTTTAATTTTTTCCACCGAGAGATGAAGCCAAAGGGGCAGGAGGAGAGGAAAAGCTGTGCTGGTGCGTGTGTTGGAACGCACACAAACCTTGCAGTCCTCCAGGGAAGGTTCATGTGCTGAGCGTGGGCAGGATGGCTCGTATAGCCCTGAAGGAGTTGCTTGAGTTGGAAGGGGTCCTCAGAAAACACCCAGCCCATCTGCAGGCCTCTGGAAAGAAAACACTTCTGAGTTTTGATGGGGAGATGCCCAAGTGCCCCGGATCTCTTCTTTCTTCCTTGTAAAAGTGCTCTGTTAATAGAAGGAAAGCTGCTCTGCAGTCCTTAAAGACCATTTTATTTTTCTGCTTGCTCGGTACTGGACACGTTGTGTCCCTCTTTGCCAAAGCTGTACGTGTCACTGCTGTCAGGAGGGCAGGGGTTGGGTGGGTTTACACTTCAGTTGACTTCTGTTGTCAGTATCATAAAGAAATGTGAAAACTCAGAAATGAACACCTCTGTATTTAGGTGTGCATCAGTTTCAGCCTTCCATTTTTAGTCCATTTTAATTACCATTCCAAAACGCCAGCGCTCCTCCAGTGCACACTGATCATTCAGAGCCTGAGGCACGTTTACAGAATTCCAGCTTGGTTTGCATGGCGTAGGGTAAAAGCAGGCTCTTGGTGTGTTAAACACTGCAGTGCTTCAGAAATGCATCAGGAGAGCTGAGTTTGAGACCGCTCAGCACAGTGCTGAATGCAGCCCCATTCATTCGGTGTTCCATGAGGATTAAGGATGTTATAATTAACGAGCCGTCGGCTGCCAGTTCAAGCAGCATCTGGGAAAATATCATTCCTTCCCAGAACTGAAGTTCTGAAAACTTTTAGTTCAGTGCTATAATTCAGTTTTTGTTTTTGCAGATGATGAAATTCGCTTGGGATAACTACAAGCAGTATGCGCTGGGAAAGAATGAGCTGCGACCTCTGACTAAGAATGGCCACATTGGCAACATGTTTGGTGAGTTCTGCATCCATTTCACTGTGAACTCGTCTCGTTTTTAAGGTCACACGTCCACGTCACTCCTTTCTCAGCGATGCAGTGAGGTGCTTCTTCCATTTTTATGAAGTGAAGCTCCTAGGAGTTCCCTGCCCATGCCTTTTTGCTGGCAATCTCCTTCCTATAAGCAGAGTGCTCAACCTGCATCATCTCCGTGTGCAGATCTGGCACCAAACGCATCCAGGAGTAATGTTAAAACCAAGCTGTATGTTTATTAAAGCATAAAGTCGGTCCAAATCTGTCAATGCTGCTGTTTGCTTAAGTTTATACACATCAGGACCTGACCAAACTGAGCATTTCTTCTGTCATTGCTCCGCTGCTGAGCAAGATGTGAATTCCATGAAATATTGAATGAGTGAATGAATATTTCAGGCTCTTTATGCCATGTGGTTGCTTGCATAATTCTACTCTTTAGCAAAGTACTTTTTTTCTTTGTGAGCCACTTGCATAACTGCAGTGCTGTTCTCATGCTCATTCTGACGTGATGCTCTCCAGGTGTCCCAGCCTTTCTCTAATGTGGGTCGTATGACATGCAGCCTCCTGTAGGAGCCTCATTAGCTTAGGGGAGCTTGAGATGTGTGTGAGTGGATGTCTGAAGGAGGAAATAGTTTCATGTGTCCCCCACGGTGTTCATAACATGAAGAGCAGCAGTGCTGCTTGGCTGAGGAGATCCCCTGGTGGAGATGGCAGAGGAAGAAGGGCTGCATTGCAGTTCAACCACAGCTCTGGGAGGAAAAACCTGTGGGTTCTGCTTGTGGCATCACTGTCAAGTCCTTCTGTTGCCGCAGATGAGGCATTTGTCTCTTTTGTTCCTGCAGAGATACCAGAAGAGTTAATTACATCTGGTTGTGGTGTCTGTAAGTTGCACGGAAGCTGTGTTAACAGTTGCTGGGGGGCCTGGAGAATGCGATTTGGGAAGTGAGTGCTGTGTTGCACAGGCTGCATGTGCCCAGATGCTGCACTTATACAGTCTCACTTCTGTCAGGAGCAGTGATTTGGGGTTTATTCTTTCTTTCCCTTCCTCTTTTTCCACCCCAAGAATACCCACAGTTGAGAATTTGCATTAACTTCAGCTCTTCGTTAAGTGCTTTGCAACTTCTTTCTTTGTGTCAAAATTCCTGAAGGAGCTCGAAGACAAAGCAGACGAAAATAGTGAAAGCTTTTACGTGTTTATTACAGCTTGAAATGCTCATCTGAAAAGTTGGAACAGGAGAAAAACAAAAGCACTATTAATGTCACATCCTGTCCTGTGGGCTTCTTCAAACACCTTTGCTATTAACATCCTTATTCTGGGGCTGACGTGGACCAGATCTGCTTTGCTGTGTTCAGCAGTTCCTGAAAACGTTTGATTTGGACCAAATAGATTCAAGTCCCTTCAGAGTTGAAGACTGAGATTTAAGTCTTAGAAAATAAAAGCAAAGTTGGGGGAAGAGTCCTGGCCTAAGATGCAAAGCACAGCTGCACGTTCCAGTGTCTGTGCTTGCATCTGCAGTCTCTCTTCAGCTCTTTGGATATGAAAACAGCTGCAAAGTTTGGATGGCAAAGGTTTGATCTGTTTTTGGTGAGAAGTGGAACAAATTTCACATTACCTCAGTAAAACTGTTAATCATCCCGTGCTCCTTCACGAATTTAATGAACTTCCCATTGACCCCGAGCACAGTTTTGAGTTTAATGAGGCCTGAAAGTAGGACAGCGTCTTGGGATCTGTCAGAACAGCAAAAGGGAGGATCAGGAAACAAACAAACAAACAAAAAATAGGAAAAACAGCCAATAGAGCATCAAATAAAAACAGAAGGGACAAAATCCTCTGGAGCTGTGCTTAGAGAGCGTTCTTTGGGCCCTCTCTTCAAGATGCTGAGGAGCACAGAGGAGCTGTGGAGGCAGCTTCCTCTCACTGTGTGGATGGGCTGGGACAGATTTCTCCTTTTTGCACTAACTGGAGAACATATTTAAGGATACAACGAGCTTGTCTTTAGGCTCTTTTTTAATGCTGCCCATATATGTGTTGTTTGCGCCTCGTTCCAGGCATTAATTATGCAGAAATAATTGTCTCATCTGCAGAGTTATTGAGTGTGTGATTAAAAGGCGGCCAACTGACAGTGAGCATTGCTGGCCTGCCCTGCTGCTTCTCTGGGTTATGGAGGTGTTGGTGGCAACCCTACAGCAAATGCAGGGTGGAGGTTGGCCTTTCCAGCTGGCTTGAGCTGACGTCCAGCATCCAGCCCAGGTATTTCCATGGCACCTCTCCGCGCCAGCTGGGTGGTGATGATATGCAGCACTGAATACAAACACTGCAGCTCCTCTGCCTTGGAAAGAACACGTCTTGCAGAAGAGCTGAGGGCATTTGGTCGTCTTGGTATCAACGTTGGATGCTACATGTAATTCCTGCTGCAGAGGTGAACCTGCAGACACGTTGCCACCAGCAGCAGAAGGAGTTAAAAATTAAAAGCCATGTTTTCAGTGGCATCTCTTTTATGTTTGAAGTATCCGGAGACTTCTGGCTTTCTTATCTTACCCTCCTGTGTTTGGTTTTTCCTCATTTATTCAGAGGGGATGGGCAGCTCTAAATTGTGTGGCAGAAAACCCATTTATTTTCTTTGTTTTTAATTCACTCTTGAAAGTTCTGAAGAGATGAGACAGGTTCAGACCTGGCTTTGCTGTGCTGGATTTCCCACTTAGAACTGAACTGCTTTATCACACACTTTCTCGTGCTGTTGCTGAAGTTTCTTGCCACCTTCATTACCAACCTCATCCGAATTACTGCTAAACTTTGACAGCTTTCTGTTTGCCTTTGGGAGGTTGCATTTAAAACAGTTTCTGCTGCAGAAATTCCTTTTCTGTAATTTTGCCAAGTTCTCATTTCTGATATTGTTAGTTTTTCATCTCTGCTCCTTTTGGGAGGAGGGAAGTCTCTTACCTCTCTTGATCAGCAGGGATACATCATCCTGTAGGGCATCAGCTTTCGGGTTTCAGTGTTCTCAGAGTTGGGTCTGTGTGTTGGGATGGGCATTTTTCATTTGAGGACCTTTATAATTTTTCAAAGTACTCTTTCAGCCCTCAAGATTGTTCTTCTCACCAGGGAGAATTTCTTTTTGGTAAGTTCAGGAAAACTGCTTAGCCTTCGCTGGAGGCATCAGTGTGCAAAAACTGGGAGGATCTTCAGGGCTTAGTAAAATCATTCATCCTTCTTGTGATGTTTGATTAACCAAAAAAACCCAACCTGCTACACCCCGAAACTGTATTTGCAGCTCCGGATAGAAATAATGAGAAAAAGATCAGTGCTGGAAAATAAAGGTGTTACATGAGAGAGTTCTAAAGGCAGAGATTGTTTCCGTACTAATTTAAATGTGCTCAGAATATCCCTGCTCTGATAGAGCCACGCAATGAAGGACACTGAAGTTATGCTTAATTCTACCCATAGTGCTTTAATTTGAGTGTCTGATTACATAGGAATTCCATTTCTTCATGGAGCTGGAGGGCAGGAAGGCAGCGGTCAGTGAGCACTGCAGGGCAGCGTGGTCCATGAGCGCAGCATTCCAGGTGATGCTCTTCACATCATGATTTCTCTGTGTCATACCTTGATTTCTGAACTCCAATCTGTGCTGTGTCCTGAAAGCAGGGGCTCAAGGAAACTAAGGATCAAGCTTTTCCCTACAGGTGAGAGCAGAGAACTTGCATTGCCCTCATTGAGGCCCTCCTTCAGGCACCTGGAAGTGGAAGCTGCCCCATGTGGGTGTTAAAATTATCACTTTCTGACTAGGCTGGAACATTCCTTCTCTCTTGGCAGGCTGCATCCTGGTTGCTGTGGGAACCAGCCCTTTTAATTTCCTGACTTCTGTGTACATCCAGAATTGTACTGCAGTGTGCTGTGTCACTAAGATAGCTTTGGGGGTTTGCGTGGATCAGAAAGCATTCTGTGTAGCACTTCCTTTCTTCAGCATCTCTTTGGTGCATCTCCAGGAGGGCACCTTCACGAGGTTTCCTGCTCACCTGCAATTCCCATCCACCTTAGTGAGTAATCACAGACTGAAAAGGAACATTCAGTCTTTCCCTTCTCAAGCCATTCCTAAGATACCAGCTGTTGGGAACTCAGTAGAGCCATTCTACCCCTATGCTTTGGTTTTAAGACCCCTGCTGGCGTCTGACCCTGCTCTCCTGCTTTTTGCTTCCCTCCAAACTCTCCACATGAGCCCCTGTGTTTCTTGACCTGGATTCTGTTCTAGCTGAGGCTCCACCAGCATGGAGTGTAAGAGCCCTTCCACACATCACTTGCAGCAAACACCAGTTACCCATCCTGAGGTGAGGCTTGTTCCTTTTGCAACATTACAACGTTGACTTGAGCTGAATTTGTTATTTGCTGTAGTCCTGGCATCGTTCTTTGCAGAGTGCTGTCTAACCATTTATTCCTTAGGCTTTGTTCTTCCCTCTGGGTGAGATACTTTGTGTTCCAGTCGGATGGCATCCTGGTTATTTCAGAAGATTTTCCCAGTTTTCAGGGCTATCTTGAAACATAATCCTGTTCTGTAAGACACTGACGAGCATTTGGAGCCCTTCAGCTGCAGTCTTCTTGGTGTGACTTTCCCCTAATGGGAGGAGAAAGGAATATGGACAGTTAGTTCCAAGTTGAAATGGCTTTGTGTGTTTCTGCTCATCAGCCTGGATGTGGTAATGGACCATGTGCATTCTCCAGACCCACTGCATTCACAAACAGTATGTATCTAGATCTTGCTCACCTAGCTCAACTCATGACCAGTAATGAGAGCTTCACTGTATCTGGTCTGAAAGCAGGTGTCCAGGTGCAGATCCTTCCATTCAGTTTCATAGTGAACAGCATAAGTAATCCTTTTAAACCCAAGTTTGAAACAAGAGGCAATTTCTTATCTCTCTGAAGCGTGCTCTCACAACTGGACTTTGTTAAGGGCCAGAGCGTTTCTGTGAGCACACCATGGGAAGTGATGGTTGTTCACCTGGGCTGTGTGTGAAAACCCAAACTGTAAGATTTCAGAGCCTTACATAAAGGCAGTGTCTGTTTTGCAGAGCCTCTCCAGGATGAGTCTCATCTGCTGAGGGAAAGTGCTGCCTTGTCTTACCTCTGACCATCTCCTCTTGTGTTGTCACAGTGCTTTGGCCATAGATGCTTTCTGGGCTGTGTGATGGGAAGGTAGAAGGGCACCTTCTCCTTTATTATAATGAAGTGTCTCACCTTTGAATTCTAACATCAATTAGTGGCCTCTGCTCATTAACTGCTGCCTATATCTCTCAAAGTTCATGGATAATAGTTGCAGGTAGAATGTGTGTGTTTATTTTAATAGGCCTGTTGGGGCCCCTCATGTAAATGATGCATGTCCTCAAGGAGGTATATGACAAAGCAATCAATAACACATAATCAGGTTACCTTTAATCAGCCTGAAATTAATTTCAAACATCCAGAAGAGAAGAGAGCAACAGTGTTTTTGCCCACTGGTATTGCTGCTGTCATCTTCCCTTTCACCTCTTTGAACTGTTTTACCCAGAATTTCTCCTTGCTTGTCAAATTACCTCTTTTTCCCCACAACAATCCCTGCCGGCTCACCAACAACCAAAACAAAGGAGAAAACCTCTTTTCCCAAAGGAGCATTTGAGCAAGTATTGCTTTCCATTTTCCACTGAGCTCTGTGTAGCCAACTTAGTCTGCCTGCAATAGAATCTGTGCCATGGGAAACTGAATACACACAGAGAGTGGATTTGCAGTAGCTCTTCTGAATTGAGAATTATATTCCTGAGGCTCAGGCAAACCACTTCTTGCTCTGTGGCACTCTCAAGCACACACAGTTTGATTTGAGCACTGGGGAATTTGGTGTTGCCTGATGATGGGATGTCACCTGTTGGTGGAGGATCACTAAATGTCAAAAAGTGCTTGGAGAAATCGGGGGAAAAATATTAAACTGGGTGCTGCCAGGTATTAAATGCTTAATGATCAGTTGGCAATAGATGCTTACTATGTCATTCTTTCCACTGGAGGAAGTAACTACCTGAAGGACCATTACAGTGATGAGCAATTCATTTTCATGCCAAACACCTTTATTTTCTTCTCCTCCTTTCTGTGAAGTCCAGGTGCAGCGCCTTATTTGGAAAGCAAAGAAAGATGAGGTTGTCTGAAGGCCTGAAGAACCTTTCATTTTTAAGCTGGTGCTGCTAAGGAACAGATCATTTCTAATTCTTGAACTAATTTCATGTCCCCTTTCTCTCTCTTTGCTGCTTCCTTGTTGCTCAGATTTAGTTCACCTGAAAGAAAATAAAGTTACTCTGTGTTACAGCTATCAGGTTTACAGGTTAAAAAATAACAGTGGATAATGAGAGTGGTCCAGAGCGGGTAGGGAGCGCTGACCTAAATACAGATCAATACCTCAGAAGGACCAGGCTTCCAACCATTCATTTTGTCTGATCCAGAGCATCCCACAGAGAGGACTGGTAAATGTGCACTGCAGAGCATGTTTTCAAGGAGCTGTTCACCGTGGATCTTGTTGCTGAGATCACCTTGAGATGTGTAGAAGCTTGCATGAAGGTTCCCCCAGAAATTCTGCCATTGTCCACAATCCAGAAGCTGTGTTGTGGGGAGTCAGCATCCCTGGAGGTGCTCAAGATGTTGTAGTGAGTGAGGGATGTGGTTTAGGGAGGGGATGGTGGTGGTCGATGGATGGTTGGACTGGGGAATCTTAGAGGTCTTCTCCATCCTTTGTGATGCTGTGTGGCCACAGCTCCCTGCCACCACAAACCTCCACATGGATGTCAGATGTTGAGTCTGGTCTCCAAGCAGTAGAAATGTTCAAAAAGAACCAAAGGGAACGAGAAAAGGAGCGCTCAGAGACCAGCGCTTGTCAGACTGCTGTTTTAACAAGGCACTGATGTTAATCAAAGCTGGTTCAATCTTTTGAAGCCTTCACCACCAGCATGATGAGAAGAAGAGATCTCAGTATTTTTCGTTCTTGTTTTGCCCTGTTTTGCCCTGTGTTGCCAACTCTCCGAGAGGTGGAAATAAATAGCCACTAATGACTGGAGTCTTCTGTGCCTGAATAGTTAACAGGTTTGTCATACTTGGTAAGAGCTGCATCCTAATTTTTATTCCTAACAAGATTTCAGCACTAATTTTTGTTCTGACAAATGTGATGTGACATGGGAACAGTGGGAGTCGGGGCCTTTCGTTTTCGATCTGGGTCTGCGTTGCACTGATCTGAGTTCCATCCCCTCTTGCTCTTGCCTTTCACTTGCAAACTCGGTGATTAAAATTAGCAGAAAGCTTTTTGACACTCTGTCCTGTAGCCCTTACACAACTCTGCTGTATGCAGGGTGAAGTACGATGGCTTCTTCATGATTTGTACCTTTCATTTCAAGCATTGGCACAATGCATTCCTGTATGGATATATATAATTGTAAATGGCTTTGTTGGAAATGAAGGAGCTGATTTTTCTTTGCTGAGAAGTTTCATAACGAATGATGTGCCACATGGCATGGCAGGGCCCCCTGGGCTCCAGCACTTTAGAGACAATGTTCTTCAGCTTCTTGGCTTGCTGTAGTGTCTTGGTGCATTGGCACTGCCTCCTGGGTGGCTGTGATGCTGAGGTTATCTGGGGCTTCCATCTGTCTCTGTGGCAGTTCGTAACAGTAGTGTGACTGTAGCATGGTTTGGGTTGGAAGAAACCTTAACCTGCTTCTGCTCTGCCCCTGGCAGGGACGCCTTCCACTCGATCAGGCTGCCCACGACCCCATCCAACCTGGTTTTACTTTTAATTCATTATCTTCTGTTCCATCCTTACGTTCCCTGAAAAAGAAGCCCCTACTCAGCTTTCCTGTATGCCCCATTGGACCACACCACCACTTGGTTGGGCTAGTGGCTGCTGTCTGACCCCCTGAATGTGCAACTGCAAAGCGGTGTCCATCAGCTAGGAGAGCTCTTTGGAGCTGGGAATCCCCTGGGGAGGAGAGCATGCAGGAATGTTTTATGCGATTCTGGAGAGAGATCCTGAAATGTTAGCTGCTGCACCAACTGTCTCTTCTCCTTGGGCCTGCTGTTGTCCATTCTGCTTAACACAGAGTCTTTGAGGAAGGATGGAGGTGAATGAATCATGCTTTGTTGCTGGTGAGTCACTCTGTTGCCTCAGGATCCTCTTTTCCCTTGTCAGTGAGTCACTGACACCTTGTTAGAGCAGCCATAGGCCGCAGGCCCTGCTCCCACTTACAGGTGTGCAGTGGGGCTTTTTTGGGATGGCAGCTGACAAGATGGTGTGAGGCTCAGGGTCCAACACCTGCAAGCTGAGAGGTTGCCTCACTTACAGGCAGCGCTTTGGTGGGTGGAAGTGATGGAGCAGCAGCACAGCCAGGGAAGGTGAACCACTTTCTGAACTCAGTCAGAACTGCTGTTTGTTTCCTGGTGCTCAGGGAATGCACTGAAAATATCCTGGATGCTTTTGCAAGTGCTCTGCAGTCTGTTTGTCATTTTTCTTTCTTCGGAATCCACTTCTGACCCTCTTCCCTGGCTTTTGTCCTTTGCTCTCTGCTCCTTGGTCACAAAGTTGCTGTTAAATCTGTGCAGTGCTGTGTGCTTCACCTTGCACTGTAGGCTGCAGAAGTGGAGACTGAGGTTGTTCTGAGCTGAAGGTTTTCACCTTGGCTGCAAGAAGCTGTATAAAAACTGGTGGCTGTCTCTGATGTGACTGTGTTCTGTTCTGCATAGCTTGCAGTGAGGCCGAAGGAGAGAAAAACCAAGGGTACGGTTTGCTGACAGGAGGTGATTCTTTGCCTTCTGTACAGTGGGTTGTCTTGCCTCTTAAAAACTTTAATCCTGCCCTCTTTGTAATGGAGCAGCTCTCCTGTGGTGTGAGAGCAGCACTTGGACCTATCCCAGCACAACCAGCAGCAGTCCCATGGTTGGTAAGCACAGGCAGGTGGGATGTGGTCGCTTCCGTTGGATTACACATGTGGAACTGGTGATTTTTGAAAGCTTCACCAAGTCAGATGTAAATCCTCATTAATCTGCTCATGATCAAACGTGAAGTTTCTGTTGTGGGTGTGTTTCACTTTGTGCAGGAGTTGGTGGGTTTGATTTGCTGATGATGGGTAGCTGTAAGGAGGTTCACAGATGCAACAGCAGTTGAGTTCCCACCGTTGGTGTAAGTCCCAGCTTGGTGCTTTGCAGTGCTTTTCAGGTTGTAATTGGTCTTTGCATGCTTGGCAGGTGGTGGGCTGGTGTTCCCCACCTCTGACTGCCTCTTATGGCCTCCCTTTAAACTACACATGGAGAAGGGTGTTGTTTCCTTTTCTCCTCCCCACAGGGGCTTGCTGGGAGCCTGAAAAAGGAGCAGGGCTGTGAGATGTGCAAGTGGGTGAAACCTGTGCATGTGCCAGGGGACCGTGTTTATTGAGATTTGATGCACGTCTTCCAAAGCATCGCCCTTCTGGTCTGCTGAGTGTGTGTTGAACCTCATAGCGAACCTTTGGGAGCGTGCTTTGTCCTGCAGACTCCTGCTGCTGGTGGCTTTAATGGGTACCTGAGCTAGCAGACACCAGAAAGGAGTCAGGGATAGAGTGGGAGCAGGGGATCCTGAGGCCTTCTATTCAGCTGATGGACCTCAAATTAGGAGGAGCTGCTGTGGGCTTTATGGGTGGTTTCAAAGGCCCCTCTGAGATAGTGTCAGTTGAACAGTCTGGCTTCTTTGGCTGACATCACAGTGTGTTCCCACAGAGGCTCCAGGGGGGACATACAATGCCTCCTTCTCTCTGCAGCACGCTCCATTCTGCACCTTTCACAGGCGTTATGTTAATTAATGTAACGTTTGTTCGTGATTGCTGTGGCAGTGCTCACAAGTGAGGGGATGGATGGTGATCGCCCTGGGTGGGTGGGAGTGGGAACAGAGCAGCCTTGTTGCATACATGGCTGTCTCCTTTCTTCTCGTGCATAAAAGAGCGAATGCTCGCAGCTTGGGACGCGGTGGTACGGGACCTCCTTCAGTCTGAGGGGCCGCAGAGATGAATGTCTGTGTTGCTTCCATGAGCTGCTGCATTCTCCCACAGATGGAGCTTCAGGCAGAGCCCCTGGTGCTTGCTGCCATACTGCAAAGTCCTTCAGTTAAAAATACCGTGATCTCCATGCAAGCCTCACCTTGTTCTGCCTGAGCTCCCAGTTTTCCCTTGGTCCTCACCAAAAGCTTCCTCCTCCCCATTCACGATGGCCATGCACTCTCATGCAGCAATGTAGGAGCTCATGAGGATCCCAGAGCTTTGTCTGCTGGGCACATGCTGTCCTGCTGGCCACCAGCTGTGCTGTGACCTGCCTCTTCCAAGCAAGGTGTAGCTCTGCTCTGAGCCAGCTGTGCAGCAGGATCAGCAGGGTGGGAGGATTTTATTGGCACACAGGAGATTCATAGAGGCAGACAGAAACTCAGACACAGAGTCTTGTTAAATGTCACTGCTACCTTTTCTGGGCACCTTTGTGAGGTTTGCATGTGAGGGTTTGTGCTTCAGAACCCTCTCAGCAGGAGTGCAATGAGGGTGGAAGCGGCTGCTGGGCAGGGAAGTGTCAGCAAAAGTCAGAAGTGATGCTGGGTTTTGATTCCTCCTCCTTCCAAACCCGCTTCCCCTTTGGTTATATCCATTGCATTGCATTGTATAGATCGTGAAAGGGGATTCTTTTTTAACATCTCTCAAAGTAATCAGCACGGCAGGCAAATATCCCTGCCATTACCAATGGCTGTGTGTGTGATCTAACAACCGTGCCAGGACGTGTGCAGCGCTGCCCTTGGGCAGCTGAGTGCAGCCCCAGCCATTGGACACTGTGTCATGAGCTCTGTCGTGATCTGATGAAACAAAGTCCAAGCAGAGACCTGGAAGGAATATCATCAAATTAAACAGACCCAATTAGTGTTATTGGAATGGTCGCAGTAACAGGCTGTGCCTCCGGCACTATTGCCCTTCCTTCTCTTTGTGAAACATTTTGCTTGTGTCCATGCTGTTTCTCTCCTTGATATATAAATATATATATGTATATGAAGACATAATCATTAATACTGAAGAAGCATTACAGTTGATAAAGAGAGCTCTGACTGCAGCAATGCTCTCATTGCTGCTTTTGGAAAACACACCACGCAAACCTCAGCTCAGTTGACTTTTTTCGTAACCATCAGTTGATGTAGTGGCTATTTGATTCCATCTATTGCATGCTGGAAGATAGCTTCAGTTAGATGAACATTTTGCAAGCCTGGTAGGAATAAATGGATTTCTAGAGACTGCCTTCATCTCTTCTCCACAGTCCCTGTTTTTTTTCATGCAGACAGCGTCCGAAATCCAGCAATCGGTAGCTGAGCAGTGAAGTCTTGGTTGGGTTTTTATTAAAGCAATGATGTGCTGACTGGCTGAAAAGTGTCAAAACTGCAGGCTTGTAACATCAACAAAATAAGGCAAGGATGCCTTTTGCACAGGATACGAGTGCTGAAAGCATAAATGAGCCCTGCAAGAGATGGGAGGGTCTGAGCCCTTCTTTGGGTGAGGGTGTGATGTATATCAGACACCGTCACTTTTTAGTGAGAAAAGCCAAATACTTAAGATTTATGACATGCCTCACCTTTGCCTTCCTCTCTTCTCTGCAGTCGTTCCTTAGTTGGGTTTTTTCTCAAACAAAACTACAGCTGAAGTAGAACTGAAGGTGTTGCAGAAGTGCCAGCCTGGTGTGGGCAGGCTGGGATTGCTGGCAGAATGCGGGGTGGTGTTTTAAAGTCAGGTAGGCAGACAAAGGAGCTGATGGGAGCCAAATCAAAACATCACCATGCTATGGCCCTGCTGCACTGCACCCACGGCGGGATGACAGCAAAGCTTCAAAGACAGCAAACTGCTGTCTTCCATGTCCTCTGTCATCCCCAGAGGCACCCACAGCTCAGGCTGTGGTTCGCATGTTGTGCTAATGGGAAACCCTGGGTTGTGATGTGGTGGAAAAGTACTTTGTGCCCTGGATAATGAACACTGCATCAGGACACAGTGATCAGAGTCCCGTCCTGGTGCTCCTGCACAGTGCAAATGTGGTTCTTTTTCCTCAGAAGAGGGCTGTGCTTAGGACCGAATTAGGAAGAGGCTGTATTGGGGTTTGCAGCTGAGCAAAGGTTAGAATTGGAATTGCCTGAACGTTTTGTCTGAGACGAGCTGAGAAACAAGTCCAAGGGTTGCAGCCATGACTGATGTTTAGAGTATGGATCATGAGCTGTTCTTTGGAGGTTATTTCTGAACAGGATCAGGCCTTTGAAAGTTGACTTCTCAGAGCAATATCTTTTGGGTGGCAGAGCTCACAGGTCCTCCCAGAAGATCTCAGCCGAGGCTGTGGTCACTCTGGGTCCCATCCAGAGATCCCCATTGCTGGGACTAGGAGCGCCTGCTTGTCTCAGCTCCTGCAGAATCATGTAGAGACAAAAAAAGAGCGCTTTCATCACACTGTTCTGCTTGCACTGCAGGAGGTCTTCGAGGAGCTACGGTGGTAGATGCCTTAGATACTCTGTACATCATGGAACTGGAGGAGGAATTCCAAGAAGCAAAAACATGGGTGGAGAAGAGTTTTGACTTGAATGTGGTGAGTCAATTGCTGGGAGTGCCCGTCTGCATCACAGAAGCCTCGGTGCGTGTTTGGCCAGTTCTAATTGCAGAGCCTTTTTAAGAGTCATTTCACAGAATCACAGAATTGTAGGGGTTGGAAGGGACCTCCAGAGATCATCGTGTCCAACCCCAATTTGAGGAGGGGAGCTTTGAAGGGGGCACTACTTTTGGAGCGAGCTCCATAGACGATCACTGCTGTCCTTTCCAACCCAAACCATTCTGTGATTCCCGGGAGAGCTGATGGAATCTCATCAGTGGAATACAGAGAGTGTTCAAATCAAACCACAGCTCCAGCTTTTCTGTTTGAATGCCAGCTTCGTTGTCTGCCACGGAGAAAAAATGCATGCAGCTGCCTCATCATGTGGGTGGGCACGACTGGCATTCTCACATGTTCATAAAAGGAAGACTGCATTTGATAAATCGGGTGGATGCTCTCAGCGTTACTAAATCGATAAACAAGGGACAAAATCAACTGGGAAATAATTCATCTGGATCTCATAAAAGCTTTTAATCTTAGTCTGTGGAATAGGCTGATCTGCAGAGACAAGGATGAATGCTGAGGGTTGATTGGTGGTGTCAGAAAGCCCAGCAGAGAGGAGCAGAGAGGTTAATTCAAAATTGTTCTGTGCAAGTGGCTCTGACAGTCCCAGAGAGTGAGGCAGGGACTCCCAAGGCCCAGTTGGAGACTGGGTGCCCTGCACTGCCTCCTGCCATTTCAGGTGTCATCTCGAGGGAGCGTTTGCTCTGGTTTGTAGCCTGCAGAGGGAACAGCCTGGTGCACAGGGCTGGGTGTCCCTTCACTTTGCCCTGCTCACTGAAAGTGCTGTGTTGGCAAAACATCTTTCCGTTTTGCGGCTTTACGCATTTGCATGTGGGTAGGAATCATTTATCACGCAGACCGACCAGCTGGGAGCCCGTGTTCTGTTTTGAATGCAGTCCTTCTGACATTTGCTGATCGTCGGTTGGGTGGGTAGAGCAACACTTGTTCCAGGTGAGTGGCTCTTGAGTGATTGATTCAGTGAACCGTATCCATCTCTGTCTGCTGTCTCTGGTGCAGTTGGCTGTCGTGCAGTTTGTCTCTCCCTAAGCATGCCCAAGACTGCATGCACACTGTGGGCCTTTCTGATCCTGCAAACTGGGCTGAGTCCTTGAATGACAGAACCTTCCTTGTGCAGGAAGTGCTTCAGTCTATTGAATGCAATGCAGTCTTCACCAAAAAGTAGAGAGCGTTCTTCCACGTGGCTGTGCAGTTTGTTCTTTAAAACACCTCTGGTAGAGTTTTGCAAAGTGTAATCCAAGACAGAGTTGAATGGCTGGACAATAAATCCTCCTTAACTGGTTTAGATATTGTTAGCAGGAGATGAATGGGCAGTTTGGGTGCTTCTCTTCCCCTTGGGCTCCTGCTATCGCTGTAGAGCGAACAAAGTGCATTGAGATGGGAAGGTGTGCTGCAGTAGGACTGGGAGACTTGGGGATCTGCCTGCAGTCTGCTCACCTCAGCTGCTGTTTCTGTGTGTGGCCTTGGCAGTCAGGTGTATCGTTTTGTGTTTTCAGAATGGAGAAGCATCCTTGTTCGAGGTGAACATCCGCTACATCGGAGGACTGCTGGCTGCGTACTACTTAACTGGAGAAGAGGTTTGTGCCAGCAGCTCTGTGTATCACACTGTTAGCAAGACTGAACTGAAAGGTTTCTCCAGCAGCTTTTCTCTGAGCACCGGATGATCTCACCATAACAGCAGGCTAAACCTGTTGTTTTTGTGTATATTGAAACGCCACTCATATTTAATTCTCGTGTAATTGCTTTGAATGGCTCATTTGCACAGACTTTTCCTGTTTTTGTTGGTGAGCAGTTTGGGTACGTTGCTCCCCACTGAAATGCCACTTGCAGTGATGGTGTGTTTATTGTTGTTCCTTTGTATTCTAAAGTGGGCAGTATTACATCAAACATCACTCCGAGTCCTGCTCCAACCAAAGGAAGGCAACTGGTCAGTGGCAATTGCTCCAAACTTTGTCTGAACAGTCTGCAGCATTTATTTGTCAGATGAAGTGCCTTGGGACACAGGGAAGGAGGGCCTGTCAAGCTGCCAGGCAGGGTTCCTGTGTTCTGCCAGCTCTTGTGACAGTGGTGCAGCTCCATGCAGTGTGCTGGTGCCCAGCAGGTGTGTGCTGGGGGCTGAGCCCACATTGTGCTGTGGTGGAGCGGCCATTCGTGGGTGCTGCCTTCCTCCTGCAGTGCTGGTTAAAGCAGGAGGCTCTCACTTCCACTTCCCTTCTTTCTCTCAATCCTGACAGAGGCGAGGACTTAGTGCTGTAATCTGTTTTGTAATACAACCAGACTGGAATTTTACATCTGGCTGTAGGGAGATTAAGAGGTCATTGCTTTGCTCCCGAAGTCTTAAGGAAGCAACAATTCTGTTCCATGGGGGGAGTTTTGTGAGTGAAAGAGCTGTAAGACTGGCTATTAAATGAGAGTTTAGCTCTTGTGCCATATGCTGACTGTGTTTCAGTAGGATGGGGCGGTTCATCACTGCAAAGTGGCACCATTGATCCTTGCAGCCACACTGTTAATTGGGTTGCATTTAAATGACTTTCAGGAATGACTTCTGTCTGTAATTCCTGTCTGGGCAAACTCTCAAAGTGCCCAAACTCTCTCGTGCCCTCACTCAAGGCCATGCCCAGTCACAGCTTCAGCAGGCTTCAGGTCAACAGCAAAAAGAAACCATGTTAAACTGTAGAACTCCAGCAGTGACCTCTGGGAATGCAGCCAGGGCAGCACCTGCGGTACACACACCAGGTTCAGCCTGGCAAAATGCAAGTCCCTGTCTTCTGGCTTTGACTTCTGAATCAAATCCCTACTTCCTTGTAAGCACATCAGTAAGCTGATAGCCCCCAAGAGAGCTCAGGTTTCCTCAGTGCTGTAATTTTGGAGCAGTAAATTCCTTCTTTCTTGGAATTACTGTGACAGCTTGGGCTGATACAGGAGGGGGGTAGAGGTAAAAGGCTTCTGTTTTATCTCTTAAGTCACCTACAAGCTTCTCTTGATCTGGACTAAGCTCTGGAGCAAAGATTAGTGCTTACAGCAGTTTGTTCCAAAATAATTATGTATGATGATTTCGTGCTGCAAGGCACCATAAGCTGTAATTTGATTTGAAAGCTCAAAAACTCAGGCATTATGAATGGGAAGGGAACAGCTTAGCCATAGAACTATGAATCCCTCATGGAACTGAGTTGCAAGCTAAAGATTGATCCTTGGAAATTGTGTTTTTTGTATCTAGAGTTAACAACAGGTAGACAAACATGTTGTAAATCTGACAGGGCTTCACCCTAGAAAGATGTATTTTGATTTTAATTCAGTGTGCACTTCCACACCGGGAAAATCATGGGATTTGTCCCAAAAGAACAGCCTTTGGGTCAGTTCAGATCACTGAAATTTGTTGCTGGGTATTTGGGGCATTCTGTGTGCTCTCATACAGCTTGAGGGTTTGGCAGGTGACTCGAGAACGGATTTTTTGGAGGATATTTCAGTAGACAGCTGAGTCCATCCACTTTTGGTTCAAATCCGTCACGCAGTGGATCTGTGAGTGAAGTGGTAGAGCTGTATGGTGTACAGTGCTGTTAGTTTATTATAATGGTTAGTTTGAACAGGTGGGCTTAAAAGAATCCAAGGTGACTGGTGTTCGTGAGCAGTCCATCAGACACTGATCCTCTCTTTTTCTCTTAACAGGTGTTCAAGAGTAAAGCTCTGGAACTCGGAGAGAAACTTCTGCCAGCTTTTAACACTCCCACTGGTATCCCACGTGGCGTCATAAATCTGGGCAGGCAAGACACGTGTCCTTACAAGCATGTCATTTTAGTATTGAATGTAAAAGACCAGCACCCAAGCAGGAGCAGCAGCACTTTCTCAGAGCTGCCCCCCCCTCTAGTGCAGATTCTTCGAGGTCATTTGTTTTGCCAGCTCAGAACCAAGAAGTGCCTTGGCAGAGATTGCAGGTGACTCCAAGCCAGCTGTGTTTTATTAATGTTGGACTATCCACAGTTTCTTCCTCTAATTCTTGGCAGGCCTCCCTGCTGCAGTAGCATTTTCTTCATTCTCATTTTCTTTGAAAGGTTATTTGTAGTCTGTTTTGCAGTGTACCCAATCAGATGCATATGAATTTATCCAGGTTCAGTTTTTGGAGAGATTTGGAAAGAAACAGGATGGGACTGACTGACTTTTTTGCTGCTAGAAAGGGCGGAGATACTGATCCTCTGCTTCTCTCCCTGCTGGCAGCACTCAGCCAGGTGTGTAGCCTTCAACAGCATTTGATTTGCCACAGCATTTGATTTCAGGTAGGTGGTGGCCTCCTGCTGGAGGGGAGCTTTAGGAGAACTGGGTTAAATGGCTTGTTGAAGGACGCTTGGAAAAGAGAGGCAAACTTGCAGGCTAGACTCCCAGTCTCTGATTCCCACCAGCAGACATTGTTCCCTGCCAATAAGGGCTCATTGGTTCTTGATGCCTACTGACAAATTCCCCTGGCTAAAAGCTGCATGCCAGCTGAGGCACAGACAGCAGGAAATGTGGGTTAACAAAACCTTTCATCCTCCCCTCTTGCAAAACTCAGAACAGCAGCCATGAAAATCGTTACTCATCTCTCAGCCCAGATCTCCTGTTTGGCTCCCATCTGTGAAGTGCAAGACTGTCAGATGTTTGGCTCGTGGTGATCCATTGCTTAAATCCCACTGTCACCCTGTGGTTGTTCCATCTGCATGTCGTTCTACTGAAAATTCAATCCACTGCCACCAGGACTTGGTCTCTTTTTACAGAAGAGACATTTTGCTTCTTCTGTAACTGATAAGGACTCGGCATAGACTAACCTTTCACAGAAATGCCAAATCCTCCCGTGCCCTTTGTGAAGACAATTGAAACCATCTGTGTCTGGCTAGACATTCCCCAAATGTTTTGCTGATGACCTTTTCTAAGTGCAGAGAAAATAAGAATGAAACCGAGCCTGCAATCCGCCATGTTACTGGCATGAGCTCTGGCATCAGGGCTACGAATCTGCTGTGAGGGCTTGGAGTGACAAGTGATTCAGCAGTAAGGATGACGTGAGCTAAATCTGTTGTCCTACTAGTGCTGGAACGTAATGAACAGCCAGAGGCCATGAGGGAGTTATTCAGTTTGAGATAGCGTGGGGAAATGGAAACTGAGCAAAGAAGTGATGCTGTGAGAACCCGAGTGTCAGGGCCAAGCCAGAGCCCAGAAGAGTTTGGCAAGAAGGGATTGCCTCACCAGTACGACATCTCCAAGCAGATCCTAATTGCAGAGATCTCATCAGCTCGAAAGCACAGGTCTTGTAGCATGTGTAGGCTTTTGTTGGTGGTAGCTTTCATAGGTGGGTAGGAACGGTGTTCAGAAATGTGAAACAAACAAAAGTTGGCTTTAAGTCAATTTTTGAGGACCCAGATAGAAAGATATCTCCATCCCCTCTTCCTGTAGCGAGCTGCCTTTCTCTGTTCCTACACCTCACAGGGCATTTTCCTCTTGTCCCCTCCCCAGTGCTGGGTTTCCCTATGGCCATGTGTTTTCACACGGGCTTCAGTATCGTATCCCATAGAGGATATTGGTTTACATCCTGGCATGATTGCCACGTTGTCTGCCAGCTCCTGGAGTACATCATCTTCTAAAAGCTGCTGTTCTGCACTGTGTGTTATGCTTTGATTTCTCTCCTGTTCCAGCTCCCTGGCTCCTCTTCTTCACAGCTTCCCTAAGCTCTCTGCGTTCCCAAATCCTTCCTCATCTCCCTCCTCTCCTGGTCTCTCTTTTGGCTTGGCACACTTTTGCTGCTTTGAATTGAGGGAAGATGGTACAGTCGCTTTTGGTGTTGCTGCACTGGGCAGTGTTTAAGGAAAAGGGGCTGAAGAAGCACCTTCCTTTGTCTTGCAGATGAGGATCCTTGAAAAGGTGGTTTCTTCTGAGATGCTGTAAAATAGGGCACGTATGAAGATCCAGTTTGTCTAGTCTAATGCTGAAAAAATGTTTTCCTGCACGGGGTCATTTTTAGGCTGTTCTTTAACCCCAGGGCAAATAGCAGACATACTCTGCTTCCTCCAGACCACTTCTCCCTGAGTTTTACTGTGATTTGTCACCCAGAGCTTGGATTCTTGGCAGCAGGGTCCCTGCAGGCAGTGGCTTGCTGCATTTTTTTGGGTGGAAGTTCCCAGGGGAGGGTTGTCAGCCACTGTGATCCCAGAGAGCTGCTGTTGCAATTAACACAGCCTCATTCAGCTGCTTCTGAACTCTCAACTAGCTCAGGAAGCAGTTTGCTCGTGAGGTTGTATTTGTTACAGTCTGCCTTCAGTGCAGAAATTGGTGATACATAAGAGAACACCAAGCAATTAGGGATCACTTAGTACACTCATTAGAACACTCATCCTAGGGACAGCACTGCCAGGTCCAGCAGTTTCCAACATGTCCCTCACACCAGTGTTACTCTGGGCAGAACTCTGAGCCTTTCAGCCCATCCACAAACGCTTTCATCCATTAATACCTGATGTTATTGGGGTACCCATTTTAGCCGTGATGTCTTCAAAGCAAAAATTGGTCATAGAGCATCCTGACCCTCCAGAGGGAAGCCTGATGGGTGGCAGTGAGTGACTGAGCTGCCTGAAGCTGGGAGCATATTGCTTATCTAATAGCTTTTTTTGCCTGGAGGTGAAACAAACTGCTCTGGACCTGGAATGGTTTTCTTTACATGACATGGAGGAGAAACCTTTTTTGCCTCAGAAAGATCGTTGGTTTTAGCCTCTCGTAAACAACATAAGCACTTCTGTTTTCATAGCCTGGCTTTTAGATGCTATCTGCTGCTCTCCCCCAGAAACACTGGAAATGTGCTGCCTCATCTGTACCAACCACAAGCAGTTCTTGCAAAGAGCAGTGAAAATAAAAGCCATGCTGCTTCTGAGGTAGCTCAGCCACACTTCCCTCAGCAAGAACCTGCAGAGGCTATTTTGACCCATGGGCCGTGAGGTCACCTTCAGGGTCTGTGCAGCTTTCAGAGAGGTGCAGAGCTGCAGTCTGGGGCAGTGGAGTACAAGAAGGAAAGGTGTGGTTTGCACTGGGGCAGCGGGGTGACCTCAGGCTTTGTCTGTGTTTTCCTGGCACTGAAGGCTTCCTTTTCTCTCCTTGCAGCGGCATGAGTTGGAGTTGGGGTTGGGCATCTGCCGGAAGCAGCATCTTAGCAGAATTTGGTACCTTGCACTTAGAATTCCTGCACCTCACCGAGCTCTCTGGCAACCCAGTGTTTGCAGAAAAGGCAAGTACTCCCAACCCCATCGTTGGAAACTTCATCCTTGTGGGGCAGGGTTGGAGTAGAGCAGCACTTTGGTTTGCCTGCAGCAGGGAGCATGGCAGCTCTCCCCTCTTCCCAACACCAATACAGCTTGCAGAGCAGAAACCTTCCAGAGTGGGACGTGAGTTTGGAAACCTCTATCCTGCAGGGTGCAAAGGTGACAAGACTCAGAGCATCCTATGCACCAGCTCCCTAAAAGGGTCACTAAGAGCTCTTCTCGTGGGTCCATCGCACCAATTGGCTCTGTAAGGCATTAACCCCAATGTTTCCTCTGAGCATTTACATTTGCTGCCAGCCCCTTCATCTGCCTCTTTCCATTACCTGTAAGGCAGGGAGAAGTGAGCACTGAACACACGAGTGCAAGAAGATGTGACACTGACAGCCAGAATTGCATCTGTATTCCAGGTTCAAACTGTGGTATTTTGAGCCAAACCAAGCCACTGTCCCCAGTGTAACATGTTTTCCTCTTTGTCTCTTACGCCCGTGGAGTTGTAAGGACAGAACTTTTCTATTGGACTCCCCTGAGCTGCCCATGTCTGCTGTGTGCTACAGAGATTGTGAGCCATTCATCTTTATACCCTCTGAGAGAGAAAACGTAGGATGATAGGGGCTCAAACAGCTCATCCTGTGGGAAATGACTTCAGAGAAACAGATCAACTCATTAATTTGCAGCTTGAGACTTGTGTGATTTTAGCAGGAATGAAATCCATCTGTGTCTTTATTCAAACACCGTGCTACAAAAATTCAGTAAATATGCAGCCTGACGACTTGGTTGGAAGCATCAACTGCAGTCTGCAGCCAGCTTTTACACACAGATTGTCTGATTTTATAAAAGGTTTATAGAGCATATTAGCTGCTCTGTGGGCTTTAGTAGAATATTTATGCTGCTTCTCATTTAATGATGTCCCTTATGGGAAAGGCTTGTTGGATTTAATTGGGGTGAAGCCAAGAGAGGCTTTGGAGTGTAAAACTTCTCGAGCATATAAAAGGGGCTGTTGGTTGTTGAAACTGAAGGCACCAGCTCATCTCATGGAGTGACCACATGGTGAATGTAAGTACTGTGTGAGTCACTCATCCCTGCTGCTCCTGTCCATTTGTGTCTTGAAAAATGAAATCACCTTCCACCTCCCATCCATTTCCTTTGGGATTCTTTCTGACCCAGTGCTGGGAAACTGCTTCTGATGGTTGCAGAACTGGGGCCTTGCAGGGTTTGTAGGACCACTGTTAGAATCCCACAGAACTGGACAGCACTGAGGAGTGCAGCAGGAAGGTCTCTCACTGCAGAACCACATCATGAGGTTCTGCTTGCATGGTTTGCAGTGCTGTGGGCTGTGTTCAGCCAAGGGTGACACTGGTGAGTGGCAGAACTCTCAGCGATGGTGAGAACTACTGACATTGTTTCTTTCCAGCAGAGAAGTAACACGGTTCCTGTCTCTGATCTCTCCTAGGTGCTCAACATCCGTAAAGTCCTGAAAAGGGTGGAGAAACCACAGGGCCTTTATCCCAACTTTCTCAGCCCAGTGACGGGGAACTGGGTGCAGCGTAGGTATCAGTTTGTGCTCATTTTGGTCTGTGCATTCTGTTTTAGGAAGCGATGGTCAGGGTCAGAGATTGGCTGAGCAGTGTCCCAGCAAAGTATCTTGAGTGAGTGCAGCTGTCTTGTTAAACCAGATCCGTCTGTGAAGAAAGAAAATAGGCTTCTGTGTTTGTCCCAAGGATTGATCTTCCCACTCATTCCAAAGCAGTTCAGCTTTCCCTCCACATTCGTCTCTGCAGAGCTGCTGTGAGATGTTGCACCTGAGAAACCAATTTCCAGTCTTCTACTTCACCCCTGCAGTGCTGCTTCCTTTGTGCTATTCCCAACAGCTGATGTGACACCTCCCCAGAAGCAGCCCTAATGCCTGCTATTCGTTGGTGCTGAGAGGAGGAGTGCCTGCCTCTTCGATCTGCTGTTGCCATAACTCATCATGATTGAATCCTTGGGAAACTGAAGAGCTGTGCTTTTAATTCAGATGTCTAAAATACTCAGCTTGATACTCAGGATTAATCTTTTCTACCACTAACTCTATTTCTGTCTGCGAATTTGGCCTCGCTGTTCTGAACTCCTGTTCCTTACTGTCATACAGATGGGTCCATTGCCTGCTGGTGCTCAGAGCTTATTAGAAGTAGCCTCTGATTATTTCTTTCTGGGGATGGAAACTTGCACAAAATGAGTATGGGTGTTCATTCTCTTAGGCTTTCACGTCATGGGGGCAGCTTACAGCACAGACTGCTGTGGCTGTTGCTCATAATGTGACATTTGTGGTCTGAATTCATATTCCAGTGAGAGAAAAGGCTAATCAGCCTCTTCTGCATCTACAACGTTGCTGATGCAAGATAGATTAGGGCCAAAGTGGGGAGGCAGCTGCTGTCTGCCACAGAGATGTTCCCTGTAGGTGCCAGACTCTCATTTTCTCTCATCATTAAAGCTCTTTGCAGGAAGATGTTTTTCTTGGAATTGCAGTGATTTTCTTAAGAGGCGAATCTTTGACCTGGCTGAGCAGCAACCCTACATGAAGAGGCAGTGCTGTACCTGCAGTTGTTACCTTCAGGATATCAGGGCGCAGTCCCCTGCTGAAAGGAAGGATTTGTTTGTGCACGGTGCCTCAGAGGGAAACGCTGGCAGAGCTGCTGCCATATGGAAAGTAATTATGTACCAGAGCTCCTGCTTTGGTGGTTTTATAGCGACACACTTAAGATCACAGAGATCTCTTTGGAGACGCACCGTGCAGCCGTTGTTTGTAAATACTCTGTCCTCTTTTGTTTCTTTTTTTTCCTCCTGGATCCATGTGCCTGATCTCACTGTTGTGCTATGGATTATTCCATGGATCGTTGGACATACTGTGGGAGGCGTGTTTGCTTTTAAGGTCAGGAAAACGCGTGGCTGTTGATCTCTCCTAGTGGCAGGACTTAGCAGTTAGAACAAGCCTGGGGGCATCAGATGTGTACAATAAAAGGAGAAATCAAAATCTGAGCAGCTAATTCCAAAACTCTGCTGCACCTGCTTACATTTAAAATGAGGAAGTGTGCAGGCACAGAGGTAGACACAGTTAATTAACAGGGACTGTTCAGTCCATGGGGGGCAATTTCTCTTGTTCTTCTAAGAAGGGGAGTTCTTGCCTGCTTCAGAGAATTGCTGTTGCTTTTTCCTCTGTGGTGTGGTTTAAAGATATAAATCCAGCAGTTCCCTGCCAGGCAGAAACCTGCAGCTGTCCTTCCTGTGTCAGTGTGCAGTTTGTTAGCGTCCTCTCGGCTGAGGTCAAAGCATCTAACAAGGTAGCCTTGAAAATTGGAGTTTTCCAGAAGAAAAATACCCTGTGCACATCCTTATACCTGACACTATCGTTTTAATGCTCAGCAGCCTTTCCCATCCAGCTATGAGACAGGAATACCAATGGCAGAACCTGGAGGTCCCTGCAGCAGCCCGTTTCTGGCATCTATAGCTCATCTAACAAGTGCTCTCCTTTTCCTGAGGCAGGCAGTCTGGCAGCTTTGTGTAGGTAGAGGTCTGTCAGTTCCTGCCATTGCACTTTGTTTATGGGACGGGGATTTATGATGATTGCTTCATAAACGAGAAGTATCTCCAAGTTGTAGTACCAATAACTTGGAAAACATGGCATCCGAATGGCTTCGGTGAACTTGTAAAATGTTTTATAAAGGCAAGGAATGGTTTTCTTTGGATTGCACTTCCCACCTTTCTTCCTTTCTTAAGAAGCGATGTCCAAACTCTTCTGAGAAAACTGGAAAGGAGGAAAGAAAAAGACAGCAACTAGGATGTGGTTATTTGCTCTTGTTAGCACAGCTATGCACTGCATGCCCTGAACCCGAGCTCTTTTTTGGCTTTCCCACCGCAGACCATGTCTCTATTGGAGGGCTTGGAGACAGCTTTTATGAGTATCTCATCAAATCGTGGCTGATGTCAGACAAGAAGGACTCTGAAGCAAAAAAGATGTATGATGATGCACTGGAGGTAAGGAGCAGGTTGGAGCGCTGGGTCTTTGGTGGGGGACGTCGTCCATCAGATTGCTTCTGCTGAGTGTTGTGTGTCTTTGGGTTCATCTGATATTCACTCCTCACCCGATCCAGAGTCTCCTACGGTCTTGCTTTTCATCTCCTTAGGCAATAGAAAAGCATTTGGTCAAAAAATCTGCGGGAGGATTGACCTACATCGCCGAATGGAGGGGCGGCATCTTGGACCACAAAATGGGCCACCTGGCTTGCTTCTCTGGGGGCATGATAGCACTGGGAGCTGAGCATGGTGGAGAAGAGAGGAAGCAACACTACATGGATCTTGCTGCAGAAATTACAAACACATGTCATGAGTCTTACGCACGCTCAGGTAAACCTGTGGGCTGCCTGAAAACCATTAGCAAGGAAGAGTCTGCAGCTTGAGAGACTCTGTTTTCATGTGGCAGAGGGTTGCAGCAGAGTTTGGTGCATCAGCAACATCTTCCTCCCTCCTTCTGATTTTCACTTTTTTTTATCTAGAAGAGAAAACTGTATGTTGCATAGCAGACAGCTGGAGCAGAGGGAGAGACAGATGTGTGCCCTTGTGGCAGAGCTGGGAGATGAAGCCAGAGCTGAATTGTAGGCCTGCCTCCCAGAACAGTCCCAGAACAGTCCCAGAACTAACCTTCTCCCAGCAAGACTACAGTTCAAGTCTATCCTTTCACATCCCTGTGCAAACAAAAATAGGAGATTAACAGTGATTAACTGCAAGGTGTCCCAGTATATGGAGCAGAGCAGCTGAGAAGACCAGCAGGAGACCTGCAGCTGCTGATAGGAACTGGAAAAATGAAATTACTTATCCCTTCCCTGCTGTTTAAGGAGAGACTGGTTAAGTCTTTCATTTTCACAAGTCCAGTACAATGTATTTCACCTACACAGAGTGCTTATCAGTCAGTGCTTTGGGAGAGCAGTGACTGGCAATGAATGAGAGACTGGGTAAATTTTCTGCCCACAGGGCTTTCAGCAAGATAAGCTTGCTTTGGACTCTACTCCTTTCTTTGAAAGCATCTCTGTAGCTCTTCTGAGCCTGCAGGCAGAAAAGCAGCAGTCACCTTTCCAAGACCTTGTCAAACACATCCTGTCTGCACTGTTTGCAAAGATTGTTCCACCAAATCAGCACGACTGTATTGGCAGTTGTGGTCTGGCACGCTTGCCTAACAAGCTTTAGGTTAACCTGAAATTATATTTGCAAATAAGGCAGGTGGTTGTTTTTTTTTTAGTGGTCTTTTTTTTCCCCCCAGCACTTAGAGAAATAAAGCAAATCACCCGAACTAAAAATCCTCTGGCTGTGAGTGCCTGGAGCCAATTTTCACCTTTTAACAGTATCCATCAGCATAAAAAGGACAATGGCAGGCCTGCCCACACTGATTACAGTGCTGTCATCTCTGCAGGGCTCATTGTGTGCAGAGTGTCTGTGCACCAGCTCTCAGCAAACAGCACAACTAGCAGACACCATTAGATCCCCATGTAGATAGGAGGGCCCAGAGAAAGTGTGCAAAGTATGTATAAAAATGAAATGACTGCCTGAAACACAGCCATGTGGTAAGTGTGTAGGTGCAGCAAGAGAAGCCTGATGTGGCATGATGATATAAGTAGGTCTTGAAGGCATGATTTGAATAGTAGATGATGTTTGTGAGAGATTGAGAGCTTTGCATAAGGGGCACTCGAAAAAAATCAAGGTACTTGTAATGTTTTATTCATGAAATATCGCTGAAATGGATTAAGCTTTCCCTATCCACATGATGTCCTTTTTCTAAGGCTGTCAGTAGACAAGAAAGAAAGGTAGAGAAAGTGGTTGCAGGTCCCAGGTGCTTCCCCTTATAGCTTCCATGCACCAGTGCAGTTGCAGTGTCTCAATCTGCTCTACTGGTGACTGTGAAACAACAGCTCTCCAGTCTGGGAGCAGTGCATCAGTGTCTCAGTGGTGGCAGGTCCAGTCACAGGGTTTGACTTTTCTCTTTGAAATGCTCAGCCTCTCTGTATGCTCTCACCTGGATCCTGACTTGTTTGCAGTGGTGAACTCTGCTCTCTCCCCTCAAATCTGGTCCAGGTCTTTGCTTTTTCAGTTGTATTCACCCTCAGAAACACTTCATCCTCAGCTTAAATGGTAGCCAGACTGTGAGCAGTAACTCTGACACGTGTACACAGGCATGATTGATCTTCTCTACTGACCTCACGCAAGCCCGAGTCAAATGTCTGCATCCTGAACAGCATAAAAGCACCTGAAGTCTGTTTACTTGCTTGCTCAAACTGATTATTACTGTGTGTGATTTTGTTTAGATACCAAACTTGGCCCTGAAGCCTTTCGTTTTGATGCTGGGACCGAAGCCATGGCAACCAGACTCAGCGAGCGCTACTACATCCTGCGCCCAGAAGTGGTGGAAAGCTACGTGTACATGTGGAGGCTGACACACGATGTCAAGTACAGGCAGTGGGGCTGGGAGGTCGTGAAGGTATGGCTGGGAAACTCCCTTTAGGCTGCTGGATTCTGACAAGAATCTCTCCTTCAAGTCAGGAAAAAGAGTAGAAGTTACTTAAAACGTGAGGGACTGAGAAACATTTGCAGTGGGGCAGAAGTAAGCAAAATAGCTCAATTCAGTGCAGCTTCTTTGCTGGTTGTAGCGAATGTAATCAGTCAAAGCAGCAGAAGTTCATGGAGAAGAGTGCTGCAGCCAGCAAAACATGATGTTGATGTGACAGCTTTCTGCAAAAAGGAGTCAGCCTTGTATCTGGAGTGCTCTGAACCATTGGTTTCGAGTTCACCAGGGAAAATCAGCAAACCTGGCTTTGCCCTTTGTCTTATTGTCTTCTTTCCTCTACAACTTCCCAGCCAGAAAGTCCTTCACCTCTTCCTAACTCGTGCCCTGCGTTGTAGCAGGGACTGCATTTCAGTGGCAGAACCATCATTCATCTGGTGCCCTGGAAAAGAGACTCTGCAAGCAGCTGGAGTTGCCACTTGAGATCTGTTTTTGTTGTGTGTAATATCAAGGTCAATCAGTCACCCAGCTCAGGCAGTTTATGTTTCTCTTGCTATTGCATTAGAGCTAGCTTTATTCCTGCAGGCTGGAGTAACCACCAGCTAACTTCAGTGACAGGCAGAAGCTGCTACAAACTCTGAATTTGATTTGTGAAGTGGGCTTTCAATGCAGCCCATGATTAACGTGTTGGTCCGTGCTGTCGCGTGTTACTGAGATTTCTTTTCCTTTCTCAGGCTCTGGAAAAACACTGCAGAGTAGAGGCTGGTTTTTCTGGCATCCGAGATGTTTACACCACGGTCCCAACCCATGACAACATGCAACAGAGTTTTTTCCTTGCAGAGACTCTGAAGTAAGTCTGGTATCACAAAGGTCATGTCAGAATACCACAGTTCTTGCAAGATCGACAATTTTGCCAGCATAAATCTCTATTAAGAAAAGTTTTTAACTTTCTGTGGGGAAATTTGAGCCAAGGATACGGGTGTGGCAGAGCTTTAGTAGCTTCCTCATGTCCAGCTATTGCTTTAGAGGCAGTCTGCAGGACTCTTACGTGCTAGGTTTAAAGAACTCTTCCTGCCATTCTTCCTGCCATTCGAGCTATTCTAAAAGGAGTGGGAAGCTGTGATGGTTTAAGTGGCAGCTGTCCCCTCAGTCAGGTTAGTGCCCTGCACAAAGGGGAGGTTTGACTGTGGCGTGGGTTTGCTGTTCCTTTGCTGCAGATCTGCCTCTGGTGGTGGCTTGAGGTAGCGTTTGTGGGGTGGCTGAGCACAGGTGCTCGCACCATTTTGCTGTGCTTCCTCCGGGGATGGCAGCTTTCAGCAAGAGAGTGAAGTGGGCTGTCAGGAAAGCTGTCACCACGCACTCTGGGAGCTGAGGCTAGCAGCAGCCCCATCGCATTCTGGCTCTCTTGCGCATGCTTAGCGTCCCACCTGAGCTCCTTTTAATCTGCCTTTGTGTCCATCTTCTTCCCCTTGCCCTGATGGCTGCAGGTACCTCTATCTTCTGTTCTGTGAAGATGACGTGCTGTCTCTGGATGACTGGGTGTTCAACACAGAGGCTCATCCCCTGCCAGTCAACCACTCAAACTTTAAAGCTAAAGCAAGCGTGCAATAGTGAGGCCATTGCCCAGCACCCTGCTCCCACAGCATCAGCAGGTTACTGCATTTCCTTTCCATTAAAGGAATTTGTGTTGTTCCTGAAATGGTATTTTGGGGCACTAGTCCAATTCCGGACAGTATTCTATTGGGAAGATGAAACCATGAAGTAAGCACCTTATTTTCCTCTGTGAGGAGCTCTAATAGCCTGATAATGAGATGTTTATTCTGGGCCATACTGAACACAGTTCATAGACATTCCTTTCTACAGAGAATTTATATGAAATCCACTGACTTTGCTTTATAGTGGCCAAAGGACTGGAAGTTTTCCATAGAACACACTTCCCCACAACACACACACGCTCCTCCTCTCATTTTTTGTTTCATTTTTGCCTTTTATATGCCGTTGGAATTATCACCTTTCTAATTAACAGTTTTCAATAGACTGTGCTTTCTAAGTGGTGTCAAAACTGTAACTGAAGCAAAACCTGTCAGCAAAATTCTTTATCCTGATGTATTTTTATACTCTTTTTTTTCCCTGTGTTCTTAAAACACATTTACCACCCATCCTATCTCATTTAACTCTCCATTATCATTTTTGTGCTTTTCTACTTTTATTTAGAACTAAGTGTTACGAATCACTTGTAATAATTCCACTGCTGTAATAGTCGAATCTGTGAAATGGAATATAAGTCTTGTAAAATAAAAAGCATTTCTGGGTTGATCCTACTTTAAAGCCATATGCCAAAGACTTGTTACATTGCTTGTTGAGATGGCTGACAATGCTGGTTGGTTTCAGGAATGTTTCTCCAGATATGTTGATTTCCAGTGTTACCTAGCCAGAATATGGACAGCAGTTCCCATCTGCACCACTCTTCAATTGCTTGTTTGCAGTCTGCTATCGGTTAGCAGGAGTTCTACTTGATACCTTATTTTCTAGCAAAAAAATAAATAATCCCCAGGTAAGTTGGCTTCTGGAATGAAGTAATAGGAGAAAAAGTGAGTAAAAAATTGAAGCCAGATTGTTCAGCGTGTCCCTGCTGTTCACCACGTGTGTCTTCAGTGTGAGACTGAGCAGAAGATGGCTGTGCAGAGTCCCTGGGAGCCCTTGCTTAGCAGTTTGGGGCTGGATGTGGGATGCTTGCTCCTGCCTGTCTTTCTTCTGGCCCCTGCAAAGCTGCACAGCCCTCGGAAGTTGGAGCATTTTCCCCCATTTGAAGTTGCTTGGAGCAAGTTGTGGGAACAAAAGACGTGTTTTGAAATCCATGGTTGTGAATTGCCCAGGAGAAATAAGGATATCAGATATTATCTCTGTTCCTTGGGTAACACTGTGGACTGGCAAGCTTGGCCCAGAGGAATGGTTATTGGTAAATAAACATCTTGGGAATTAATTGTCTTATCTGTGGGATTTGATTTTTGGGAAGTCAGCTGAGCCCAGATAATATTTATAATGGATTGAGGGAATTCCATACATTGAAACATGTGCTCTTGGAGCCTCTCACAGCAGTGTTAGGTAAAACATAACTCATAGGGTATTTCTGGCTTCCTTTAGGAACAGATCCTTGGTGCAGAGTTAAAACTGCTCTTCTCTTCCACATAAGTGAGCAGGGTTGGTATTAGTAAAGTTGCACACACTTAGGGAGGAAAGCTGCTGCTTTGTTGCAGTTCAGTGGCTGTATTGGCAATGAGTTTCCTCAGCTCAGGCCTGTTGATGTAAAGCTTACTGATGGCTAAGTTTGCTTACCACGACACTCGTATGGAGGTTGGCACCAGTCACACAAAAAAAAATAAAAGCTGTTTGTTGCAAACATCCTTAGAATTCATCCTTAGAATTTCCACTCCTGCAGACTGCAGTTCTGCAGGCACCTCTGGCCGTGCTTACAGACACTCACAGTCACTCAAGTCAGTGGATTAATCACAGGCATTGCATTGAGCATGCCTGCGTTTAGCAGGAATAAAGCCTGGTTCCAAGGATCAGCTTTGTTCTAAGGCATGGCCCTGAGCCACAACTGGGATTCTTCTGCCCTACAGCGATGCAGGTAATGGAAATGTTTGCCTCAGTGCTGTTCTGAAATGCTTCTGCTCTCTGCTCACTCCTTGGCGTGCCCTGAGCCTTGGATGCTTGCAGGACTCTCAGTTCTGGGCTTTCAGCTCTTATCCTGCACCCACTCTGTGTGCTTCCCTCTAGGTAGGAGTGGGAGGATTTTTTTGTGTTTGTCCACATGGGAAACCCTTCAATATTCATACTTCAAGTAGATTAATGGGGTGTTATGCACGAACCAGAGATCTCACTCTAAATGTCTAACAGAAACCATGTGGGAAAATAGGTGTCTTTGGGCTGCTTTCCTGCCTTCTGCTTTCATGCCCCACGTTGGGTGCATGATTTGGCTGTGCTTTAATGAGTGTGGTGGGGATTGGTTAATGGTTGGACTGCATGATCCTAAGGGTGTTTTCCAACCACTGTGATTCTGTGATTCAGTTATGCTGTTGATACATGGTGTTTTGTACTTTAGAGTCACCTTAGCAGGAAATGTATCAGCCCAGGTTCTTTCCTATTTCCTCTCTTGCATTCAGATTCAGGAACTGAGATGATTGTGTTGACTTTCAGCATCAGAACGTGATCCTGGTTTATGTCTGTAGGGAATGTCCTTTAAATGGAGTTCTGACAAAAGCTCCATCACGTGCTGGAGATGAAAACTAGTAACTGGTAGAATAGCTGGCTGTTGCCAATTGACTGCACAGAGGAATAAGACAAAGCAAACCAGAAAATAAATGCATATCTGATTGTTTCATGTGTGATGCATTGAGCTCCAGCTACCAGAGCTGGCAGTTACAAAGTTCTAGCTGTTACTTCTCCCTGCATTGGGTCTGTGGCTTCATTCTGTATGGAGACAGGTGATTAGAATGGAATCAGGAATGCTTTCAATAAGGATTGTCAATGCATTTTGCTGTTGTCAGTGCTGTTGACTAGAGAGCCCATGTGAGTGACTTGCTGGAATGGATTGAAAATGAAAGCGAGGAATGCAAGCACATGGGAATTTGGGAGGTGTTGGCTCATACTCTTCTACTTGTGAAATGTCTGAACCAAACTTCACACTGCAGCTTCACTGCCCATTCCTTTTCTAGGGTGAAATGTGTTTCCCACGTCTGCCTGTGTAGTTCTGTGCCACACTGCATCTACCGTGAGACGCAAGCTGCAATAAACGCATCTCAGTAATTCTTATTCCCTTTGAGAGGCCCCATGTGAAGCCAGACTTCAATGCTCCCCGTTCCTTCCTGCTTTCCAAAGGATTTTTTGGGCTGCAGGCTGACCAGCACTCACTGCCTCAGGGGCCGTTCTGTTTCCAGGTACTTTGTCCATTTGTGGGCAGAGCTCCGACTTCAGTGCTGCTTTCCATTACGTAAGGATCGCTTTGACTTTAGAACAGGCCAAGTTTCAGGCTATGGGAATGAGGCCATAAATTTAAACGAGGACAGGGTTTCTCTCCTCTCAGATCATGCCACTCTGGAACATGGAGGTGCTCTGTGTGTTCTGGAATAAGGAAAACCTGTTCTACTCCAAAAAAGCTCAATACAAGCTTTCCATTTCTCTACCAAGCTCTTCCTTTTTTCTTACTTTTGTCTGGACTCTCCGTGCTGGGAGCAGAGGAATGCAGGACAGTATTTTCCTGCTGGGTGAATTTTCATGATGCAAATCTTCCTCATTATTTCTCTATCAGGAGGATTTCCTTTGAAACAAGGGTGCCTGGGTGGGCCGCTGCGCAGATGTCTGAATATTTGAAATTCCTCCTCAGCACTGTAATGTGTGATCTCAAGAACCAGCAGCACACAGCCAGAAGTTGGTTTTGTTCTCCTTTGAGGAGAATTGGTTCCCAGCAGATGCCCTGAATTACTTCACCTTTTGTCTTTCGTTCTTCTTCCTACCAAATAATTCAACTCTGTCATTTTTTATATGCTTGCTGATGATGCTGGAAATGGTTCAGCTATAAAATGAGCCTCTCTGCTTCTTATCTACACGATACCATTTTGGCTCTGCCAGCCACTCCATCAGGTCTCCTTTTCCATCTGCAGGGTCTGTCATTTCTTGTCACCTCTTGCTCATTTCCCAGACACTCAGGTATATTTATCCTGTTTCAGAGCTGTCTCATCCTGTTATACTTTATGCTCTAAAAGCACTTGCTAGGTTATTTGAGGTAAACTAAAGCTCTCTACACCTCTCTGTCCAACCTGGTGAATCAAGGAAAGTTTAAAGCACAGCTTCTTAACTGGAGACCAACTCAATCAGCATCGTCTCTATTCCAATCCATTATTCAGTGCTTTGTTAATTCCATTCTTCCCATTTCTTCCCCATGGCCCAAGCAGTGCTCTTAGACTGATGGGGCAAAAAACAGTGATAGAGCTTTGTGAACACTTTTTTTCTATAGGGTGACAGAAGGAGCCCTCTGCTCCCTCCCTCTGCCATGCAGATGTAACAGCACTGATTTGAGTGGTAGATAATCTCTGTTTATGTGTTACTGGGTGCCCCATTCTAGTGCACTGTGTTTAGAATAGAATAGTTTCAGTTGGACTCAACAATCTTTGTTGGTAGGTCCCTTCCAGCTGGCAGGCTACCCTGGAACTGAACCAAAGTTAAATTACGTTGAAGGGCGTTCTCCAAATGCCTCTTAAATCGTGGACAGCCATCTCTCTATGAAGTCAGTTCTGGTATCTAACTACCCTCATAGTAAATAAGTTATTCCTGATGTCCAATCTGAACCTCTCCTAACACAGCTTTGTGCCATGCTATGCATCCTGCTGCTAATAACAGGGAGGAAAGATGAATGCTTCCCTTCCTCACAAAGTTGTGGAGAGCAGTGAGGTGATTCCTCAACCTCTCCTGCAAGCTTCACTCACATTGTCCTCAGATGCTTCTCATAGGACATTCATTCCTACCCTTTTACCAGCTTTGCTGTGTTCCTCTGGACACATGCAAGCATCTTAAAACCCTCTTTAAATCGAGAACAGCACACCGTATTCTAAGTGAGGCCAGACCAATGGTAAATGTGTGAGAATCTCCTCCTGAGTGGCTGGTTGTGCTGTGTTTAATGCACCCCAGAATAGATTCAGACTGAGACTGCTGTCAACCAGCTCCCCAGCCACTTATCTCCCAGTCCAAACCTGTGTGCAGCACTACTCTGTTCCTATGAAAACGCACTGCTTTTTTTGCTGGTCCTGGGGATTTCTCACAACTCCACGCTCATGGCTTTTGTTCAGGGTTACCGGCCTCCTCCTTGAGCAGCTCACACTGCCTTCTTCATGGCTTTCAGTCTCGCTCTCTAACCAAAACACTCCTTAGACAGAAATGATTAGGAAGGCTTACGAAACAGCAAAAGCTTCACAAGATTAAATACTACTGCTTCCTGCTGCCCTTAGGGAGCTCAACCAACCTGCAGTGCTAACCCTGCAGCACCAAAACACAGCACTAAATTTTCCTGAGCAATGAAGATTTCAGTGCAGTGCAGGACTGCATGTAGGGAAGAGCAGGAGATGACTGATAGGGAAAAGATTAAAATGACTAAATATATACCTCTTGGCCAATCGAGTGCTAAGGAGCAATGTGACAACCACCCAGAGGAGCACAAAGAACTCAGTGTGTCAAAGTTTGTGGTGTCACTGATGTCTGTAACAAGGGTGAGGGTGGTGGGAAGGACCCAAAGACGACCAAGGTGCAAGGAGCAGGGATGGCAGCAGCTCCATTCAGATTGCAGGTGAGAATTGTCCTGTGGCTGCAAAGTGACCGAGCCATTACAGCCATGGGCCTCCAATCCCTGTGAAAGCAACGCAAGTGAAACTTGTACTGACTGTTAAAAGGGACAGGAGCGCAGGTTTTATGATGAGCAGCTGTGGAAATTGGGATGGGTCAGGTTGGAAAAGAGGAGGCTGAGGGCAGAGCTTGTATCCTCAGCTATCTGTAAGGGGATTGCAGCGGGAGCCAGGCTGGGCTCTTATGCTGACAGGACACGGCCTCGAGTGTCGCCAGGGGAGGTTTAGGTTGGATATCAGGAAAATCTTTACAGAAAGGGTTGATGGGCACCGGAACGGGCGCCCCAGGGAGGCGGTGGAGTCACCATCCCGGACGCGTTCAAAATCCGTCTGGATGCGGTGCTCTGGGACACGGCTTAGCGGAGCGCCGTTCGTGTTACGTACGGTTAGGCTGCGGTTGGATCCGATCATCCGGAAGGTCTTTTCCAACCTGAGCAACCCGACAAAGCACAGCAGCTGCCAAGCACAAAGTTCCGTTTCTCCCTCTCACCCCCTCGGGGCCTCGCGCTGCGGGCGGAGCCCTTCCCTCAGCCCGGCTCCTCCCGCCGCGGCCATGGCGGAGCGGCGCCGCTGAGCGCTCGGCCCATGGCGGTTCCCGGCGCGGCTCCGTCGCGGCTGGCGCTGGCCCTGGCCGCCTTGGCAGCGCTGGCCGCCGTGAAGTATTACCGAGACGCCGAGGCCGCCCGGCAGCAGGTAACGGGACGGCGGGTCGGGCCGCTCCGGAAATGGAGGGCGGAGCGCATCCGCGATGGGGCTGAGGGGAAAGCGAGGCTTCGGTTGGCCGCCCCGCAGCTGTGGTGGGAGCTGAGCGAAGCGGGCTGAGGGGCGCTTGGACTGGAGTGAGCGAGCTGCGGGGCTGGGGGGTCCGCGATGGGGGAGAGTGGGACGTATGAAGTGGCCATAATGGGACTGAGGGGTCTGTCGTGGGGCTGAGGTGGCATTCACACAGTGAGGTGGCCATCATTGGGATGAGGGGTCCCTCATGGTGCCGACGTGACATTCGCACAGCTGAGGTGGCCATCACGAGGTTGAGGGGTCCATCACTGCCCTTCAGTTCAAGGACAGGGAACTGCTTGAGAGAGTCCAGCGCAGAGCCATGATAGTGATGAAGGGAGTGGAGCATCTCCCTTAGGAGGAAAGGCGGAGGGAGATGGGTCTCTTTAGCTTGTGGAAGCTGAAGGGTGACCTCACTGACGTTGATAAATATGTAAAGGGCGTCAGGAGGATGGAGCCAGGCTCTTCTCAGTGACATCCAGTGATGGGACAAGGGATGCAAGCTGGAACATAGGAGGTTCCACATAAAGACGAGAAAAAAAACTTCATCATAGTAAGGTTAATATCAGGATGCCCAGAGATACTGTGGGGTCTCCTTCTCTGGAAACATTTAAAACCCATCTGGGTGCATTCCTGTGTGACCTGATCCAGGTGCTCCTGCTTTCACAGGGAGATTGCACTAGATGATCTTTTGAGGTCCCTTCCAATCCCTGCCATTCTGTTGTTCTGTGATCACAGTGCTGAGGGCTCCATCATGGGGCTGAGAAGGCCACTGTGGTAGAGATGGTCACCAGGGTGATGATGGCAATGGTTGCCATGCTGAGGTGCTGTTGGCTCCCAGTGGGCTGTGAAGGCAGCCAGGGGTTGGTGGCCACAGAATCAGTGTTGTGGCAGGTTGTGACTGGGCAGTGCTGGAGATCAGAGAAAAAGTGAACAGAACAAAGTTTTTAACTTTTCTTCAGCTTGCTTAAAGCACGTGGTTCTGGTTATTGGAGTATGCTCTCCATTCTTATGGACTGACAGACGGTAACGTCTTAACACCTGGCACCCACATTCCCTTTGTCATATTCTGCTGCCTTTGCTGCTCAGAAATGTTCTGCATGTGTGGGGCATAACTGATCCTCCATAACTGATCCTCTTTCTGCCTCCAGCCCTGTTAAGCAAATTATCATGTCGTTTTCCTAAGCTACAGCAGCAGGTGGTCTCACCAGCTCAAATCTTTGTTGCTCATTTGCCTTCCATCCCTTGAGGTCCGTCTCTGTGAAGTGCAAAAGAAGAGGGAGGCTCTGAAAGATTCATCAGCAGGGAATCATCGATGGGCCTAGGATGCTCCCGTCTCGTTAGAGCTTAGCACACAGCCTAGATGGCCTCCCGTGCAGAGGAGGTTGCCACTGTGCACAGCCTGTGCACTTTGCGCTGTAAGGATGGTGCAGGATGTGCCATGCCCAAGCAAGCCCTGGAGCCTGGTCCAGCACTTCATGACAAAACCCTGTCACCTGGCTCTCAGCTAACAGGGCAGCTGCTCAGGAAAACGTTATGTAGAGCCCCGTGTTTGTTTGTCCCCATTCATCTGGGGAATAAAGGTGTGGTTTTGGCTTTAGAAACATGGGGATTCCTGAATGGGTTGCTCCTCTCAGTAGATAAATAACCCCCATGTTTCTTTACTCCTATTTGCAGCTGCGTAGTTCCTATGCTCTCTTCTCCACGTTCCATGTTCTGTATTTCTGCCTTTATGCAGTCATGTCTGAGTCCAGATCTCTGGTTTGTATTCCAGTATCTTTACTTTTTTATCTGCTCAGTCCTGAAACCACCCTGGCAGGCTCTTAAGTGCTTCTGTTGCTGCAGCTGATGGGAGCACAGCCTTCTGGGCTGCATTACTGCTGCTTCTGACTGGCAGGTAACAGACAGGAAAATAAACTAGTTCAGGAGCTGTGGGGATGGTAACGGTGCAGCAAACAATAAACAATTGAACAGCAGATGACAGTATTTGTCCTTTAGGTGTTTATTGGTGTGGCAGGGGAAGCTGCCCCAAAATGAGAGGCCAGGTGGGATCTGCTGGCTGTGATTGATGCCACTTGTCTGTCTTGCTGTCCTTTCCTTCTCAGCAATGTGGAGCTCTCTCGCCCTGCCTGCAAGTTGTTGTTTTTCCATCAATAACAAATGCTGCAGAGTGGAAAAGTCCATCAGAATCTAGCCTTTCTGTGGCCATTTCAAGTGAGACTTCGCATTTCAATGCATGTCATTGCTGTTTGCCATTGGGGCACCTTCATGTGGGCTTTGCAGGCTGTCCCACCAGGTGTTACAGAGAGACTGAGGCACGGGGATCTTAGAGAGTGTCTGGAGGAGGTGGTCGAGTTGTGGTTCCTGATGTATGGGTGGGTAGTGATACCTGTGGAGCAAGGAGCCAAAATCTTAGCCCAGTCATGACACAGGAGGCAAAATCCTGCCAAGGGATGTTAATCTGTTCATTTCATCACTGCTTGTGGCCTGGAAGGAATGCAAATTATCTCTGAAGCTGAGAGCACTCCGAAGGAGCCTCTGGGAGAGGTAGGGGTGATCCTCACTTCCCCTTTCTTCCCAATGCAGGAGGTGGCGCTGAAGTCTTTGGGCAGTGAGGGGCTGTTTCTCTTTTCTTCTCTGGACACCAACAACGATCTGTACCTCAGCCCAGAAGAGTTCAAGCCGATAGCTGAGAAGCTGACAGGTGCGTTCCTGCCCGCCATGCAGAGCTCGCTCTGCACAGACTGAGCAGAAGCAATTTTTAGGGACGCCTTTATTTTTTTTTTTCTGGGTGCTGTTTTGGATCTTGCTTACATGAAGAGAGACTGCTCATGAAGAGGCTTGAGCATTAGATGCTACTTTCACAAAGTTCAGTTTTTATAAGACTAAGGGTCCAGTTTCTGGCCTAGCAGAGCATGTAAGTTACTTTGTCTGGAGCTTATAGGAGATTTGGGATGGATAAATGCAACAAATACAGCTCAGCCCAGGCTAGGCCAATACTGTTAGTGAATCCTATTTCAATCATATGCTTCTCTTGCTGCAGCATTCTCTCTCATAGCAGCTGTGAGAGGTCGTGTTTGGAGCTGTATCAGCACATAGCAAATGTCTCTTGGTGGTGCCAAGCAGGGGGTGATGATAACATCCAGCAGAACTTAACAGTACAATTGAAATGCAGAGAGTTGCTTGCTTATGTTTAATGAATTGACTGAAGCACGTGTCTTTTCCCTCCTAGATTAGATGAGAGTGTTTAACAGCTGTGGAGTTTAAAGTGTCACCCGCTGGAAGAAGGGCTCCCCTTTAAGTCATGTAGCAAAAGCCAGGTGTGGCTGCAAGTTCTGGTGGGTTCCCCATTGCACGCAGTGTAGTGACTGCTGGGGAGCTCCCAGTGCTCCTAGATTAGCCAGGAAAAATGTATAATCACTTCACCATGGTTTAAGAGGGGAGGGAGGGGAAACAGCTGCTTGAATTCCTGTCTCCTTGTCTAGGAATTACTCCGGTCTCAGACTTTGAAGAGGATGTGCCTGATCCAAATGGGGAGACGTTGTCCATTGTGGCTAAATTCCAGCCTTTGGTCATGGAAACGATGACGAAGAGCAAAGATGGTTTCTTGGGAGTATGTATCCTGCAGGATGTGTAGGGCCAGAAATACCAGTGTAACCATGTACTGTGGGCTGGTAGCATCTCCAGGAATGAGCACGGACAGTCAGCATCTTCTCTCAGTTCAGTGCCACCCGCAGACTCACTCAGTTAGCTTCAAGTCCTGCACCCAAGTCAGTGATTGAAACAATGGGAACTGGCCCTAAAATGGAGCCCTATGGAACTCCACCAGTGATTGACCACCAGCCCAGTGTGACCCCATTTCCTGGAGCCCTTTGTCAGCCACTTGTTCACCCATCACGTTGTTTTTGTCCAGCTGTGTGCTTTGACCAGGAAGCTTGCAGCTTTCTGCAGTGCTGTACTGTTTTCAGTGCATTCAGCCCCACTGTGTCCCAAGGAATGAATGCTCTGCTCTTCCTGGGAAGCTTGAAGCAGACACCAGAGGTGGCTCCACCACAAGCAGTGATGTTGTGCCCTGTTCACTGCCTCCCATTTTGCTCACGTAGTTGAAAGCTGACAGAACTATTTGATGGTGTTCAGGGTGGTGCAAGGAATTGAAAATATGATTATTATTATTTTTTCTTTCTCCTCTTAAGCACAGTTACATCCATCAGCATTGCTGTGTGTGAGGGCTGTAGGCTGGGCTCTGATGCTGTCTTTTAACAGATCTCTCACGTCGCTCTTTCTGGGCTGAGGAATTGGACTGCTCCTGCGTCCCTTAGGAGTGTGATGCTTGCCAGACAGTTTAAAGCCTTTCTTCCTCCGAAGAATAAACTGGATCTTGGTGATCCGTGGTGGATAATTCCTAGCGAATTGAACATCTTCACTGGATATCTTTCCAACAACAGGTTTTACCCTCCACCTCCCAAAGGCAAAGAGGTGAGATACGAAATTTGATTCCCGTACATCTGAGAGGTGGCTTGTATGAATGTGTACTGCTTTATAGCCCAGATAAATTGAATGGACAAGGCTATTGCTTGTCTCCCTGGACTTTCCAAGGCAGCAAAAGGGCTGCAGGGTACAGCCAGGAGCACTGTCTTCTAAATCAGAGGTAAAAACTGAAAGCAGGCAACATCTCAGGGTATCTGTCATTTGTAAGGCTGACTGGAGGAACTCCATTTTGCTTTATGACTTCTTAGTCTAGCTGTAAAGCCAGTGTGGGTGCCCCAATAGGTGTCCCCGATCACACAGCTGATACATCTTCACAGTCTGTGTTTATTGATTGCTTACTCACTCTTAAGGAGTATTGATTAGATACGTGGATCAGTTTAGCATGCTTATTCACCCAGTTGGGATAATGGAATCTCGTGAACAACAGGAATAGCTTTAAAAAACATGGACGATGGATTTATTTTTAAAGAAAGCCTCTATTTTGTGGCTAGGTAGGACCCCAAGCTAATTTCCAAGTCACAGCAAGTCTCCTGTCTTGCTGATCTGATGGGGGGTTGTTTTGGGGCTGCATCTGACCTGTTATCTGCGATAGGCAAGGTGCTGTCATTCTTATCTGTTACAATTCTTGCCATAGATCATAATCCACAGGCTTCTGAGCATGTTCCACCCGCGCCCCTTCGTCAAAACCCGCTTTGCTCCCCAAGGATCCGTGGCCTGTATCCAAGCCATCAGCACCTACTACTACACCATAGCATTCAGGTAAGGGCACGGGGCCAGCCTTTACAGAACTTGTGTTTTGTAGCGTATCTCAGGGGAGTGGAGAAGGCTGCGATGTGCCAGAGAGCGTGCGTGTGCTCTGCGTGTGCTCTGCGTGTGCTCTGTGTGCTCTGTGTGTGCTCTGTGTGCTCTGTGTGCTCTGTGTGCTCTGCGTGTGCTCTGCGTGTGCTCTGCGTGTGCTCTGTGTGCTCTGCGTGTGCTCTGTGTGCTCTGCGTGTGCTCTGTGTGCTCTGTGTGCTCTGCGTGTGCTCTGCGTGTGCTCTGCGTGTGCTCTGCGTGTGCTCTGTGTGCTCTGTGTGCTCTGTGTGTGCTCTGCGTGTGCTCTGCGTGTGCTCTGCGTGTGCTCTGCGTGCTCTGTGTGCCCTGTGTGTGCCCTGTGTGTGCCCTGTGTGTGCCCTGTGTGTGCCCTGTGTGTGCTCTGTGTGTGCTCTGTGTGCAGTGCTGTGTCCAGACTAGAGATGTGCCCTGGCTGGAGTTGGGTGGGAGCAGCTGTGTGATGCTTTCCTGAGGCCTGAAGGTGACACCTGTGTTCTCCCAGGGTCACAGCATGCGTGGTGTTGCCCAGGTGCAGGACAGCAGCCAGTATGCTGTCACACTTAGCAGTGTTTGACTGAAATTCTGAGGAGGAAGAGGGGGGATGGAGCGTTTCTCCAGGGGAAGGGAGGATTCTATAGAATTGTTTTACTGTCTTTGTTAAATACAACTGCTACTTGCCCAATTAGACTGGAAGGCAGACTGAGGGCATCTGAGTTTGTTTCTGTGTTTCAGGGGCTCATAATGTAATTCATCCTTGCTGGGTGTACACTTATTGCCCACTTCCAAAAGTTATCAGTACCCACGACACTGCTGACCCTGGGAATCTGCTCCAGTTTTACCTTCTTTGTTGTGTGACATGAAAAGCTTTTTGAACCGAGCCTCTCTCCTGCAGCTGTACTTTCTGGTGCCTGCAGATCACTTCTCTCTGCTGTTGTTTACAGTGCACGATCCCTTCCTCCCAGCTCTGGAGCTGATGGCTCCCATCTCGTTTCAGGATCCATGCTGAGTTCCAGCTGAACGAGCCACCAGACTTCCCCTTCTGGTTTTCCCCAGGCCAGTTCACAGGTTACATTGTCCTCTCCAAGGATTCTTCCCATGTGCGAGAGTTTAAGCTCTTCGTCCCTAACAAGAGGTACAGCAGTTTATTTTGTGTGCTGAGCAGACCTGAGGGTTGTGGTAAATGAAGCCCAGGGACTCTGGGATCCTGTCCTGTACAAAGCAGAGGTGGAGACTGTGCATGGAAGGAGGCTGGTGGACTCTTTTTATTTGAAGATATGGGTGTAGTGACAGCCCTGAGCAAAGCACTGCAGTGCATGGTTGTCCTGGCCTGTGCAGGAAAGGCAAATCTGCAGTCTGAGCTCTATGCCTGATAGTTTTGCTGTTTGCTTCTGTTTTGTTTGCACATCCTTCTCTGCTAGTGTTGTCGTGTTTTCTGTAGGTAGAACCAAACTATCAGTTCCCTAAACTGGATCTGATGCAGTTTTTTCAGGAATACTTCTGCTTATCAACAGGTGTGAGGGGAGAGCATCAGGCCTGGGAGAGGCAGAGAAGGACAAGGACTGAGGAGGGAGGGAGGGACAAGCTGGGCAGAGATCACAGGAGACACAGGGCGTAAATGGGGCTGGGGATTGATGTCTTTGTATAACCTGACTGTAATGAGAATCCAAGTCTGAGCTGTACTGTGCCACACCAGCTCAGAAGGGAGGTATCTGCAGCTACTTGGGAAGACACAAGGGAATGGTGAGTTTAAGTTTTCCTAGAGATATTGCCCTAGAGACAGACAGCAACCTCTTCATTGTCTGCACTGCTTCAGGCTGGCTGTGATCCTCTGCCCTGTCCCTGCAGCCCCCGCTTGGCCAGGACACTTGGAGAAGTCAAATGCTTGTTGTAAGCTGCAAAGGCTCCTTGGGTGTCAGCTGGATGAGCTGATGCTTTTCAGCCAACTCCTTGGAAAATCTGAGTGAAATGAGCTTTACAGTTGCCTGTAATACCAGCAAATGCATCTCTGCAGTTACTGAGAATCCCTGACTTATTTTAGGGTCTGATTCATTCACCAGGAACTGTCCCTTTGTACTTGGAGCGTGGGGAGAGCTGGAAGGGGTCTGAAGAGGCAGCAGCCCCTGATGATCTCAGTGCCTGGCTGAAAGCCCTGAAGTTCAGGGTCTGATGCACACGCTTCAAAACATTTCTGCTTGTCATTTCATTTTATGGTGTAGTTTCACACCAGCTCATTCCTGCTCTCTGGCAAGCAGCTGGAAGTGTTCTAGGGGAAAGGAGCCTCAATTCTCTTTGCCTGTGATGGCAGGAGAGAAAATTACTTTTTAAAATCCTGGTGTCTCTGTCCTTATGGCTCTGTCAGCACATTCAGCAGAGCAAGTAGACACTTACAGCTCTGCCAGAACTCCTTACAAAAAGCCTTTTGCTTCCAAAAAAAAAAAAAAAACCACTTTTAAAAGTTCAGAGAGATCAGAAGGTGCAAGTTAAGTGCTGGCAGGGAAGGATGTGCAGATATACCTCTATCTTCTTTAGTCTGATGCTACTCAAATGTATGAATGCATTTGCCTGAAATGTTGGGTGGGTGTTTGGGCCCTGAGCCAGCAGGGATCCACCATCACTGGTCCTGTGCAGGAAACACTGTGATCTCTAGGAACCTCCAGGTTCTGAGCCTCAGTGCGGGCCGTTGAAGAAGAGCATCAGGATTTACCATGCACAGCTTTAGCCTTGGGTGGCTGAACGTTCTGGGTTCACCTTGCAGGTCTCTGAATGTTGATATGGAGTGGCTGTATGGAGCGAGTGAAGGCAGCAACATGGAAGTGGATATAGGTTACCTGCCTCAGGTCTGTAACCACACTCGGTCCTCTGTGTGCATGCTGGATCTTGGCAAGGATTTGTGCTGCCGTGTGCCTGAGCTGCATAACCTCAGTTATCCCTGCTAGTTGGAGCTTTCTGTTGAATGCTTCCATATAATAATATATTCTCTGTTGATCTGTGTATGTCCTTTGCAGCAACGTGACTGTACACCCCCTGTTGGTCCCTGTGGGTTGAATCTTAACCTCCTGGACTCACATGAACTTTTCTATTTTTAAAGAGCTGGCTGACAGGCAGAAGGGGCGAGGGAGCTGGACGCAGGCTCTGAGCCCAGAGGGCTGTGTGTACAACAGTGTGTCTGGATTCAGACACTGCGTGAGCTTATTCCTCTGTTCTGTGGTAATCCCAGTTCTTGGGACAGGAAACATGAGTCAGAATTTTGAATACCTGAATTGAACAGTCCCATTTTCTCCTGAACTCAATTCCATATTTATTTTTAATCAGCAAAATTAGTGAAAACAGACTTAGAGAATAGTTTCCATTGTACCAGGAGTCGGAGCTACAGGGCAGCTCCTGAACAGCTTTCTTTGTTGCACTTCCTTGTGCCTATAGGCACAGACTGTATAAGGGCTTTGCTGACCGTGTGAACAAGATTAGCTCTGCAGATTCTAATCATTTTGAGGGTCTGATATGCCACAGTCAATAATCTCCACTCAGAAGATGGCAGCACATGATGAACAAGTCTCATGCATTTCCAATCTAGATAGCACAGGCAAACAATAACTGACAGAAATGAAGTTGCCTTCTTGTTATTCCCCAGTAAAACAAATCTACGGTTGTTCAGGTGCAGCTCCAGGATAGATGGGTCTCTGTCTTCATTAGGAGCTGTGAAGTCTTAATTTGCATCTTTATCCTGTCCTGGTGTACAGAAAAACCCATAGCTGAATATCTACAGCGTCTGACTCTGAGCCTCTTCTCCTGCAGATGGAGCTGGAATCCACGGGGCCCTCAATCCCCTCTGTGATCTATGATGAGAATGGAAATGTGATTGACAGCAGGGATCCCTCAGGGGAGCCTATTCAGTTTGTGTTTGAAGAGATAACCTGGCAGCAGGAAATCTCCTGGGAAGAGGCAGCCCAGAAGCTGGAGGTGGCCATGTATCCATTTAAGAAGGTGAGGAACAGGCTGTGCTTTTCACTGGCATGTTTCACTGAGGCAGGTCACTTCTACTGAGATGTTCAGTCACTTTGAGGACCAGCAGAAACCAGAGGCCACAACCTGCTCAGCATTCAGAGTGGTATGAGCAACTCAGTGTGTGCTCCCTATGCTGCTGCATCCTACAGTGATTTATAGCACTGGGTTATATATAGAAACTATTTAATATGACAATAGCCTGTGGAGCAGATGGCAGCTGCCTGTCACTCCTTCCTTGGCTAAGGAATGCTCCCCTGACTGTCTCCTTGAGCTTGCAAGTCTCACTTTCACCTGCTCAGTTGGTGATAAAATTCCCTTCATTTGAGTAATTGGAGCATTTTCTGTGCAGGGTCCTTCTCAGACATTTTTTAAGCTGTTTCAGTGAGACTTTGTGATAAATATCTCAAGTTCAGGTTTCCCAGCCTGCAGAGGCACATCTGGAGGCTGTCTGCAATGTGTGAAGTTGGCTGTGCAAATAAAAGCCCACTTGCTGTGAGGGGTTTGTTACAGTCTCACTGTATCCTCAGCTGTTTGTCAGACCTGAGGGTAATTCTATCTTCCTGAAGGTTTCCTAAAGGAATGGAATGGGTAACATGGTAACACAGTTAATGCTTCAGACTTGCTATGCCTTGCTGCGTTCTACTTGAGCAGCAGTAACAAGATGACCAGCTGAAAGTCAGCAGGAAAAGAGGTTGCTCTTGCCATGGAAGTGCCTCCCTGCTTCGTGTTGACTCTGTGGTGAGGAAGGATAAAAATCCCCCTTGGGGAGAGCACCACAGTTAGAATTGCTTTGGTTTACAGGAACTGCTGCAGCTCATTGTAGGCCATCTCTGGGGTGTGGAAGATTTGGTTCCTTCAGATCCCGTTTGTATTTGGGATAAGCTGTTCTTTGTTTCTCAAGTCTCCTATCTGTCTCCAGGTCTCCTATCTTCCCTTCACAGAAGCTTTTGAGAGAGCAAAAGCAGAAAAGAAGCTGGTGCACTCAATCCTGCTGTGGGGTGCCCTGGATGACCAGTCCTGCTGAGGTGAGGGACTCTCCCACAGCAGCTGGAGGAATGATGTACCTCATTCTGGGTCTGAGGAGGGCTGAGTGTCAGGAAGCTGGTAGGGAGCCAGTGGTAAATGTTATGTTACTTATTTTGGTACTGAATATGCCTGGATAGAAAAGGGCCGGAAGTGGGGAATTATTGATCAGAGCTTTGATACCAGTGGTAAAATTAGATGTATTAGAGAAAAGCCTTAGGTGACTCAGTCATTTAGGTGCCTTTGTTGAGGGGAAGTTGTGGATTTGATCTTCCCTCTTCCCTTCTCAGTCTGCTGAGGTAGAGGCAGCATCTGCAGAGTTAAAGAGACACTGCTCTCTGCTTTGTCCCTGACACCTGCATGGGAGAAGCCAGAGCCAGGCGTGGGCCTGCAATTGTGCTGCTGTGAGACTGTTCCTCTGGACTGTGCCCAATAACTTGTGCTACAGAAGAGGGGAGAAACATCTGGGAGAGGTGTGGAAATCTTTGTCCTGCCTGCCCTTAAAAGCTCTCTAGGCAGATTGCTCTGCTTAGTGTGAAAAGCAGGAGGCACTCAGGGTGAGTGTGCAGGCTCTGATCTTTTCTGAAAAGCACCAGCCCTGTCAGCCCCCGTGACATTCTTGCCCCAGTCCTTATGCTGTTTTGCAGGTGGGTGGGATCTGCTCTGGTGAGTCTTCTTTACCAGCAGTGTATGCTGGAAGCAGTAAGCTATGGAAAACTGTCAGCAGAGGGGAAATAAGACCGTGTGCCAGGTTAGGGGGAGCCTAAGGCAGCTGCTGCAACAGCTCAGCAGTGGCATGAATCGTGGCAATAATCAGCCTGGAAGCTGCAAACAACTCTGTGCCCCTCTTTGTGTGCCAGGTTCGGGGCGAACTCTCCGGGAGACTGTCCTGGAAAGTTCGCCCATCCTCGCCCTGCTGAATGAGAGCTTCATTAGCAGCTGGTCACTTGTAAAGGAGCTGGAAGAGCTGCAGGTGAGTGTCACAGCCCCTCTGCTTTCTTTGTGTTTGGTGCTGGTGAACGCAGGTGGTGCTTGGCACAGAGGTGCTGGCAGAAGAGGGGAGATCACACCTGTGTAGATGAGGGATTTTGGTTCCAAGCCTTGTGTGTTCTAGTAACCAGTGGCAGAACAAACACCAGATAGAGGCTGGCTAAGAAAATAGCACAGTCATCCCTTTCACTCTGTCATGGTGGCAGTACAAAAAACCAAACCAGATGTTTCACTGCTCCCAGATGCTTCAAGCCTTGTCCAGGGCTTGTTGTGCTATTGGCAGGCTGACTTCTCTGTAACTCAGGCACTAACCAAATACTCTCTGACTCCTGGATCTCCTGACTGCACCTTTCCCCACTCATGAGTCTATCCCTCGGCCTTTGCTGAAAGCAGGGGTCAGTTACAGAGCTGGAGATGCTGGGAAAAGCTGGGGTTGGACTGTTGATGTGCCTGGGAACTGCCAGTAATGGGATGATTTTGTTTTTGGAGGAGAAAAGCTTAGCAGAAGTGTGAGGGCAGGGGGACACTTGCAAGGGAATAATAAAGCAGATCATGAAAATGGAGGCAGCTACCGTGTTACAGAGTGGCTCTCATGTTAGGATTGCTCCTCCTGCTTTCTTCTGCTAGTTTCGGTGTATGCAGTGTGTTTCTTTGGGGTTCCTTTACAGACAAACAGGGAGAACGAGTTCTACAGCAAGCTGGCTGACCTGCACCTTGAAAAATACAACTTCCCTGTGGAGATGATCATCTGCCTTCCCAATGGCACGGTGGTACGATCGTTATCTCTTCAGTTTTCCTTGGTTCTCCCCACCTGAATGTACTCTCATCTGCAGAGCCTGAATGCCATGCTCCTTCAGCCATTCTGTGGCTCCTCAATGCTTTGTAGGACTGTGTGTTGTTCTCGTGGATGATGCAGTGACTCTGTGGGCCCCTCTCCTATTTCCTTTGGGGAATGGAAGGCATTGTAAACACATGTGCTGGTTTTGCATGTAGGCTGGTCTGATAGCATGCACCCCAGCAAGTCAGCATGGCTGGGCTGCCATGTGCTGACTTGCACTCATTGCTAAGTTTCACACCTGTGTGATTTCTCCCAAATCACCTTCATATTTTTCTTAACCTAAATGAGGGGTCAGCACTCTCAAGGGAAAGAATGGACCGTTGTCTTTTGCTCATCTTTGTCTGACTGTGAAATAGAAACCCAAATCCTCGATGCTGAATTAGCATTTGCAAAGTGTTTGAGATTCTTTCAGAGTTGTTGCAGTCTTGTGTCATGGCTAGAGGCCAAGGCAGTGGATGGGAGATTGTGCTGGCCTTTAAAGTCTTCTCATCTGTTTTCTCTCCTAGATTCACCATATCAATGCCAACTACTTCCTGGATATTACTTCTATGAAGCCTGAAGATGTTGAAAGTAGTATCTTTAGTTTCTCATCCAATTTTGATGACCCTTCTACTGCAACTTACCTCCAGTTTCTTAAGGAAGGACTGCAAAGAGCAAAAGCTTATTTGCAAAACTAAAACCAAAGGCACCCGAATGCCTCATGGAGTTGGCCAAACACTTCAGACATCCATTTCGATTGCAGCAGTTCTTCCTCATCTTTGTGCCATGCACTGATGTTAAGATGCAGACAATTCCAGAACGGGGGCTTTTCCATGGATGATCTGGAGATGTTGGTTCAAGGCTAAACTTTCAAGTGATACCAGTTTATGTCATCTGCCCTTCTGAGTTCAGGCAAGTTTTTACAGGAGTGAAAACACTTGGATCTATAAACATTCTTTGTGCATACATCTTGCCACCCACCCCCATACTCTTCCTCCTCCTGCTCAGACTCTGGGATGAAACTCTTTTTACAGCCATACCAAGCATCACCAGGAAACATCTGATCTCAAGGACTGTGTGTTGAGTTACGGAGAACAGCACTGCTGTGATGACTGAACAATCATGATGCACATCCGTGCTGTGTGGGCAAGTGCACAAAATCCAGTGCAAACAGCAAGCTCTTCCCTGGGCAGCTGGTGTGTGCCGAGCTTCCTGCCAGCAGCACTGAGCTGTAAGCTGCTCTGTAGCGTGGATCCCAGTTCTTTGTGACAGCATTCTTGACAGCAGTGGCAACCTGTGTGTAAAGGACTGTAGCTGATAATGTGTAGGCGTGGAAGTAGGAAGATCTAGCTTGATCTCTGAAGTAGCCTCCTCCCAGCTTCCTGGGATGGTTATCCTGAGCGACGTGGTGCAAGAGCTGTATCACTCACAGTCTTTGCAGCTGATGGAGATGGTGAGGTTGATGTGGTGCAACTAGGAGTGGAGAAGGGGGCATTGGAGGTGTGGTGCAGCTCGGAGATGTCAGGTATGGGTTAACTTGGGGACTAAGGGCCAGAGCCTCTGGCAGTGAGCTCCACCTGTCCTAGGGTGTGCCTACAGGCGATGGGACGCTGTACTGAACTGTGCCCCCATCCTATTCAGACCAAAGCTACTCCCACCCCACCTGTTTTGAGAGCTTTGTTCTCCCAGTGTGTCGGCAGCAGTGACAAAATACTCAGTGCATGTTTGCTCTGATTTCTCAAGTCATACTGAATAATGAACCGTGATAAAGTTACCTTTAGGAAGGGGAGGTTCAGCCTTATCCTGAGAGTTCTGGATGGTTTAGAATGGACCAGTTTTAAAGAAACTGCCAGGAGCATTTTCCAGGGAGGGAACTGTTCGGACAGAGTGCCAATTGCTCTTGTCTATAAACATCCTGAGCAGTTGTTCCTCCTCTGTACCAATGGCTGACTGCACAGTGAGTGAAATTTAGGGAAGGAAAAGTAAAAGAAACGGTGTTTTAAGCACATTCCTGTAAATAGGTGAGACAAACCATCTTCAAAAGATGCCTGCAAGCAGCCCTTTCAATTGATACTTTTTCTGCTCTCTGAAGCACAGTTTTGTTCGTCCAAATCCAGAGTTAGGGGAAAGGGGGGTACTTTCATTCTGGGCATCAGGACCTGGAAGGGATGCTGGGGTCATGATTCACAGAACCACAGACGGGAAAAGGTTGGAAGGGATCTCTGAAGGTCATCAGGCTGAGTTTAGATGGACCTCTGAACAACTCAGTGTAGCGTAGCTAATTGCTCTAAGTGAGATTAATTACCTGTGGGATGTTTCCTAGTATTGGCTTTTTAACTATGCATTAGTTCCACACTTTTCTAGCCCTCCAAGTGGCCTGCAGTAATTACAGGTTTGGATTACATACAGGCAGTGCTTTCAGTGGTGGCTGTGGAAAGCGTCAAAGCCTCCAGACAGCGTTAAAGAGACCAGGAGTCAAGTCACCATGGCAGCTCAGCCTTCTGGGGACTTTGAATCAAGGCAAGAGCAACAGAGCACAGTGCCTACCTCCATCCAGCACCTTGGGAAGCACTGCTTTAGTGTTACCTGCTCTTACAGCTTTTACAGCAGGAGCTTCACCTGAGGGTTTCTGTTCGTTTCTCACTTTTTGTTAGCCTCTTAGTCTGGAGCTGCAGACTTCAAAGCAGCACACGTGTATTCATTCCATTTATTTCTCTTTTGACTGGTTTTACAGCAGAAGGGGCCAGAGAGAGCAGTGGCTGAAACAACTCAGGGTTGTCTCCTCAAGGCTTGGGGAATCAGGTACAGGAGCAGTTCTGCAAAGCTAGGGAGCAGCAGGAAGAGGAGGGACCGGAGTCTCTCCCTGGTGCTGTGAGCACGGCAAGAAGGGATTCGGCTGAATTGAAGCAGGAGCCCAAACAGCCATCCTTAGCCTGGAGCAATCTGGAGAATCCTGGATTCAGCAGTGTCCTCGTGTTATCTCATGAACCACAAGACATCCCGATCAACCTGTCACCTTCCATCCACTGCTGTGAATGGGCTCTGGACAGAAACTGTTAGCTGAGGACTTTTTTTTTTAATACGTGCCAAGCGTTTTCTCTTATATTTGTAATCTTACTATATTTTTCAGTAAGCTTGTGATATTCCAAAGGGGGAGGGCGATGCTGCTTTTCACGATCTCCTGTGCTTCGTGACGCTCTGGCCTTAAATCCACAAACGGGTCAGAGCTGATGTCTGCCAGCAGCACTTCGTGGGAAAGCAGCGCTGCTCCGCCTCTGGATCTGCGTGCGCCGGTGCCGCTCGGTGTGACGGGCTGTCCGGGCCGCCTGTAGCCGCGTTCCTTAAACCGATCCCACCAGCTCAGCCTCGCTCAGTCCTTGCCTGCAGAACGCCGGGTGGGGTGTTGGGGGTGCGCTCCATCCCACGTGCTGCCTACGGGCCCGCGGCGCATGCGCGCGGAGCCGCAGCGGAAGTGCGCGGAGGAGTTTCGCTTCCGGTGCGCATTCTACTTCCGGGCGGTGAAGGGGCGGTGCTGGGCGCGGCGCGGCTCCGCTCTCAGGTAGCGCTGGGCGAGGGCGGGGCGGCGGGCGGGAGCGGCGCGTTCTGCTCCATCGGGTTGGGTGACTTCGCCGCTTCGTGCCGGCAGCGGCCAGGCGGCACCGCCGGAGCTCGGCAGCGCGCAGGAGACGCTCTTGGCCCGGCTCGGTCGCTGCTGGCGCGGCCCCGGTGCGGGAGAGCGCAGCGCTGCAGCGCAATGACCGCTGTCTTGTAGCGAGAAGCCCGCGGCGCGGTCCCGAGCGGCGTGCCATGAGGCCGGAGCGCGTCCCCGGGATCCGCAGCACGCAGCCCTGATCCCGCCCCGCTGACGAGCTGCCGGTGCCCGATATGGCAACGGAGTCCGTAAGTACCGCCATCACCGATCCATCAGCTCCGCGGTGCTCTTGGCGCCGCTCCCCGCGCGCTGCCCTGCCGGGCGTTCAGTTGAAGCGCGGGGACTTTTCAGTACAGTGATGTAACTGCTATTTTAAGGTTAGCTTGTAGGCTTTGTGCGCGTAGCAAATGGCAGTGATAAATTGTTAATGGGTTTGGTGGTGAGCTGAGCAAAATAAGCTGTTTGGATTCCTGGCTTTCGTGGTGGTGTTTGATGCCCGGTGCTGTGCAGTGTCCTGTCAGAAAGCCAATGGTAAAACTGGGGGAGGGAGAACAACCAAAGAGAGACAGAACTTGTTTTGAATCAGTTTAATTAGTAGCCAGCAATTGCAAAAACACCGATTCTGGAAATTCTCCCTGTGACTGTTATTGAGGGCCCTCAGTTTGGATAGACATTGAATGGACTTGATGCTTTGTTCAAGAATTGTTCACAGTTCTGTCAGCACTGCTTTTAAAGGTTGTGGAATTAAAGGTACTTCCTTTAAATGTGATTTCTGGCTTCATTTTTCTTCTGGGCCATTCGCATAACAGTGTTTTCCTCCTTTCAGCATGTTTTTATGTATTGCTCAGTGTCTGTTCCTGAACACTTGCTTTCAGTCCTGAAATAGTGCACTTGTGTTTAAAATGCCTCTCAGTAACTGACTCACTGCTCAACTAAAGCACAGTTTGATGGCAAAAGAACCTTAGCTGTTGGTAGGTTCTCATATTCCTAATTAAAACTATCTTTAAAGATAAACTATCTTAAGCAAATCGAAAATCAGAGATCAGGTTACGTATGACAGCTCCCAATTGAATAGGTCATAAAGAGGACAGCTGACTTTGAATGTTAATTGTGCAATACGGCTTCTTTCAGACAATCCCCATTTGGCAGAACAAACCCCACGGCTCGGCGCGCAGCGTCGTCAGGAGGATTGGATCCAACCTCCCTTTAAAGCCCTGTCCCAGAGCGACCTTCGAGGTAAGCGTGCTCACAAGGAGTTTGGTGGTTGTGGGTAGGGAGCAAAACAAGGCACTCTCACAGGATCACAGGATGGCCAGGGTTAGAAGGGATCTCAAGGATGATGAATCTCCAACCCCCTGCTGCACGCAGGGCCACCAACCTCCACATTCAATACCAGCCCAGGCTGCCCAGGGCCCCATCCAACCTGGCCTTGAACACCTCCAGCATAGTTTCCACCAGGAGAAACTTCCATGTTGTATACCAAAAGCACACTGCAGGCAGAAGCAATGTTCAGTTAATGGTGTCTCAAAAAAAACAACCAAACAAATGGAAGATATGACTTACATTATTCCCCCTTCATACTCACTGGCATAGAAGACAAATCAAAGCAGCTTCTTTTCTCCTCCTTCTTTCAAATAAATAAATAAAAATAAATAAAGCTTAATGAAAATAAGGCAACCACACGCTATGGGGGCATGACTAAGTAGAAGAAAACATCAGGATAATTTTCAGCCAGCATAAATTGACGTCGTGCTACGGACATAAGATAGAGCCTCTGGAGAAATGTACATGCAGCTGTTTCCAGATGTCAGTCCCCATTCTCTTAACAGATTGTGGATCAGGTCTTCATTTTTTGATGTGTCTTTGTGCTCAGTGCCAGCACACCATTCAGACAGAAAAAAATAAGGGTAATTTGTGGCAAGCTTGCTTGCTGGGACAATATGCTTAACGTGTTCTGGGTGCAGATGAGCACTTATTTACTATAAGTGGAGTGTATCTGAACTACTTTTACATGTTGATCTCATTGTGTCACTCATGAACTGCTGAACCATGAACCAGGTGTGTGCAGACCAACACTTGCAAAACTTTTGTGTAGCTGCATAGTTAACTTTAAGGTTTTTTTTCTCTTTTAGTGTAATTCCTGTGCTTGTAAATGACCATTGGTAAACGTTGAGGAAAGCACCTCCTACAATAATGCCTGTGCAGAGTTGGAGAACTGGTAGCTAGGAAGGCAGAAACGTGCTGCTGAACCTCTGCTTTGTGTTGTGGCCTCGTGCAGCTGCTGAGCCTGTTTCCTAAGCAGTAAGGAAGGCTAATGGAAGCACTTGTGTAACTGTTTGAGGTCAAGGACGTGTAATGACAAAGTGTTGCACGTGGCCTAGGCAGCGTGTTCAGCAGTATCAAATATCCCTTGGCTGCTTTGCTGTTTAGACTCAGAGCACAGTAACACTGGGGCACACGTTGGCAGTGGAGCACTGCATCTCCATAGGATGAACAGTGTTGCAAACTTGTTGGCTGGCTTGGTGTAGAGGAGAAAGGCTCTGACAGAGTGTAACAAATCTGGAGTGGCTTCAGGAGACAGGACCATCATTTCCTTCATGTGATTTTCTTCTTTGTAGGTTCTACCTAATGTTTCAGAGCTCTATTTAAATGATGCCCCTCCTGTCCCCACCCTGGCAGACATTGGGTGGATAGCAGCAGATGATGAAGAAACGTATGCCCGAGTCAGGTTGGTTTCATCTTTGTGTCTGTTGACCCTTATTTTGATAAAGTGGTTTCTTTTGTGTAGCACAGGCCAGAAATTGATCTGCTCTCATGATCTCTGGTCACCTTGAGGGCTGATGTGATGCCTGTTCAAAGATGTTTTTCTCAAGGGACAAGAAAAACACAGAGGTTTCCTGGAGGAATGCTCACAAAGCATTAAGGGCTTGTGCTGCGTTTTACTCACTGAAACATCTGAGCAGAGCAAGGCTCCAGCTCATGGTATTTTTCAGCCTAGGGAGTTGAAGGGTTGAGCTCACAGGATCACAGAGTAGTTAAGATTGGAAAGGACCTCTGGAGGTCATCCCTTGCTCAGGCAGGGATTTCCAGCAGTGTACCCCAGATGGCTTTTGCACATCTCCAAGAAGGGAGGCTCCACAAGTTCTGTGTGCAGCCCATTCCAGTGCTCCGTCTCCCACACAGTAAAGAAGTGCTTCCTGATGTTTAGATGGAGCCTCCTGTGTTCCAATTAGTGCCCACTGCCTCTTGTTGTAGCACTGTGCACTCCAAGTGAGTCCTGGTTTTCCTGGGACATTTAGAGTTTGGTGCTGTTCAGTGAAACCTGTGTCCTTTAAGCAGGACAACAGCAGTGGTTATCCTGTGAGAGATTAAATCAGAGGCAGAAGTTAATGGGTAAGTGGTGCTTGATCTTGTGCACCCAGCACACTGCCCAGCACGGGGATACAGTTAGCAGGAGGGATGGGATCTGAAGCTGTGGGAGCACACAGAGACTTCTGTCCCTGTGCCACTTCGCCTTGTCTGTGCTGTTTGATTGTGATTTCTTTGACTTTCCATTCCTTGCAACACACAGAGACAGCAGTGTGATGGCACAACACATCCAAACAGGGTGTGGAGCACGGTTTGATTTATTGTGCTGAACTGCTTTGCCATCCCAAGGGAGGGGCAGGGAGATTGAGCACTGCTGCGGAGGGGCTCGGGTCCATCAGTGACTGGCAGGTCTTTGTCTCGTAGAAGCGACACTCGCCCTCTGAAACACAAATGGAAACCGAGTCCCTTCACGGTCATACAGCGAAATGCTTCAGTCCCCAACCTGAGGAAGCAAGAAGAGAAGCTGCTGGCCTTGAAGAAGCCTGGTTTACCTGCACTGAGCCGAACGACGGAGCTCCAGGATGAGCTGAGTCACCTTCGGAGTCAGATAGCTAAAATTGTCGCTGCGGGGCCAGGTAGGAGCACAGGAGTTTTCTTCTGCCGAATGAGAAGGGCTGCATGAGTGAAGCATGTCATTTCCTCCATAGGGAGCAGACGTGTTACCGTTCAGCAGGCCTGTCACCCTTACTGGTGTGATGCCAACTCAGTGCTGGTTCTTTGTCTGTATTTATTTCGTTAGAGGAATCTTGTTTCTTTTTCAGAAGGACCAGGTGTTGCTTTGTGACTGCATGTGTTCTGCAGGCTGTTTCATCCCAACGACTTTGCTCCGTGGCAGTTCATGGGGGATTCTTGCCAAGCTGACTATGAGTGTGAGGGGAGGAGAGACCAACAGCACTTGGTTCTGTTGTGAGCGTAGCCCTATTTATGTAACAAAGAAAGTACTTGGGGAAGAGCGTGGTTGATCTGATCTATTATTTTTTTTATTATTAATTATTATTTCTTTTAGGAAACGTGATAAAATTCATGTTTTGGCCATGAAACTGAGCTGTGAGTTCATTCTTCCTTTCGTGGCCTTCCTTGTGTGGGTATACAGGGTGCATACAGTTCATATAAGCTCTGGAAATGAGAAGATATTTGCTAGAACCCAAATCCTAGTAGTTGCACGAGGTGTGTTGCTGCAGTGGCTGCTTGAGTGTGGAAGCCAGCAAGGCCAGAAGTGCTTGGGTGTATTTGTGGAGCAGTCAGAAAGTGGGATAGTTGGTCTCACAGCTTGGAACACACTGGTAAACAAACAGTTCTGCGAGCTGCAGGAATTGAACTGGAGGCAGTTCTTAAAGGCTGCATCTCATGTATGCAGAATATTTTGGCCAGTGACCAAGATGCCAGTTGTGTTACAGCTGCGAGGAAAAGAAGGATCTGTAATTTTTCCATTACTTTAAAGCAGCAAAACAAGGTCGTGCACCACTTGAGCTGATGTCCTGCAGCTGTTGGTGGGGGAGACAGTGGCTCAGAACCATCCTTACCTGCATCCAGCAGCAGACAGGTCCCAGGTTCCTCTCAGCACCAGGGCTCACTGTGTGCTGGAGCTGCATCTGGTGATGTGTGGAATGCAGGCGGCTGATGGCTGGAGCCCCAGGGACTCACAGCTCTGATGGTTGGTCATTTTCAGTTCTGTTCTCTGCGGCTGAGAAGCTCTGAACGTGGAGCAGAGCTGTGGGGCTCGTGGTGGAATGCTGCTTTGTGCATGGGAGCGAGGAGCCGCGCTGCCCTCAGCTCTGCAGGCTGTCAGGCTGTCACAGATGCGTGCTTCACAGGGGCTGCGTGTCCCCTTCCCTCACTGCTCTGATTCGGAGCAACAAAGAAATAGAAACTAAGAGCAGGGCAGATTCCCTGCTGTTCCCCTCCCCAGGCTCTCAGCCGTCCAGCATGCAAGTTAGAAAAGCTCTTTTTCACAGAATCACAAGGTTGGAAACGACCTGCAAGATCATCCAGTCCAACCCCCCTCCCATTCCTATCAGTACCACAAGCACCAAACCATATCTTGTAGCTCCTCATCCAGGCGCCTCTTGAACACCACCAGGGACGGCGACTCCACCATCTCCCTGGGCAGCCATTGCAGTGCCTGACCACCCTCTGAGAGAAAAAGTTTCTCCTCATATCCAACCTAAACCTCCTCTGGTATAACTTCTTGCCATTTCCTCGGGTCCTACTATTTGCCTGGGAGAAGAGGCCAGAGCCTTTTGCACCACAGCCTCCCTTCAGGAAGTTGTAGAGAGCAAGGAGGTCTCCCCTGAGCTCCTCTTCTCCACACTGAACAATCCCAGCTCCCTCAGCTGCTCCTCATAAGATTTGTGCTCCAGACCCCTCACCAGTTTCGTTGCCCTTCTCTGCACACGTTGCAGGGCCTCAAGGTCTTTCCTGCAGTGAGGGGCCCAAAACTGAACACAGCACTCGAGGTGCGGCCTCACCAGTGCTGAGTAGAGGGGATGCTCACCTCCCTGCTCCTGCTGGCCACACCATTTCTAATGCAGGCCAGGATGCTGTTGGCCCTCTTGGCCACCTGGGCACACTGTGGGCCAAAATTCACCAAAAGTAATGATGAGGAAGATTAGAGATCTGGATGGGAGAAAACTCGTTTAATCACTCAGTTCCTCTCTGCCCTCAACTCAGCAACGTGCCTGCTTAGCAGATGGCACGTGAGAACTGTTCTGATCAGTGTCTTCTGAGTTGATGTGGGCAGGAATGGGTTAGGGCTGAACTGGAGCTCAGGGATCCGGAGTGCACAGCAGGCTCCTTTCAGAAAGATTGATGTCAAAAAAGAAACGTCGTGCAATCTGCTTTTGCACTGTTAGAGAAATCTCTCAGCTGGCAATTAATAACTACTGACAAGTGTAGTGTTGAGGCCACGGGTGTCAGGGCATTAAACTGCAGGGTTGTTTTGTTGGGGTTTTTTTCAGTGCAGGAAGGTTCTTTCAGTGAGAAATAAACCAAGCACATCTCTGTCTTGCGCTGCAGTGCCATGCCATAAGAAATGGAGTGGCCATGGAGAGTAACACACAGGCTGTGATGATTTCCTTACTTTTATTCTGTGAATAACAGAAGGCTGGGTGGCTCGTGGTGCCCCTGGTTTGTGCTCTGTTGTTTTGAGAAAACAAAACCAAAGTAAAATATAAAATACTATTTAATCTTTTCGCCTGTCTTGTTTTCTCTTTCAGCTTCTGCTTCCTTCACCCCTGATGTATTGTCTCCAGGAAGTTCAAATGCATCTTCTCCTTTGCATTGTTTTGGACCCTCTTTCCAATCCACGACATCCTTTGTCATCAGTGACATCACAGAGGAGGAGGCAGAACTCGAGAGCCCCGAGCTTCCCTCAGTCTCCATGCTCTGTTCTGCATCTGAGTGCTACAAAGCAGAACCAAAGGATCCCGATGAGGAGGATTCTGTGTCTCTTTCCAAGGCCAGCAGTTTTGCAGACATGATGGGCATTCTAAAAGACATTCATAGGATGAAGCAGAGCAAAGACTTGTAAGTTTGATTGTATTTTCTCTTTCAAAGTTTGGCATCCTTTTTTTTTTTCTTTTTTTTCTGCTTTTGTTTGTCAGATCATTGCAGACACCTGTGTGAGGATTGCTGGGTCACAGCCTGAACCAGTGATTGAGCACCAGGTGAGAAGGCATGGCTGACAGAGCTCAGGTGCAAGCAGTGTGTCTGAGTGACTGGAAGGGCTGGACCCTGGGTCCTCCTTACCCTCATTTAAGTGTTAGCAGCCAAGGGGGCAACGTCTCTCTTCAGAGACTGTGCTGACTGCGCTCTTCTTGAGCTGTCACCAGCCTTTAGAAAGGGTGAGCCACATTCTCTATTGCTTTCTAGGCTAAATCTTAACAAATACCCTTATAACTGTGCTCTTGTCCTGGTAGAGGGCATTATCATTGTTATCATTGCCTTCCATTGCTCCCCAGCACCAGCTGTTGTATTCACCTGCCTGTTGGTGCTGCTGTATGCCCACAATTCGGGGGGCAGCATCCCTTTGTAGTGTCATATCTGCCCATGAGGGGTGCAGGGGGTGAGCAGGGCTGTGAACAGCCCAGGTGGGTTAAGATAAAACACTGCTCACAAGGCTGGAGGCCAACAACAGCAGCTGTGTACTACAGGTACCTCCAAAATATTGGCACTTCAACTTTTACAGTCTGTCTTAAACCATGTGGATAGACTGCATGGCCCTAAGGAATCAAAATAAGCTTAATGGCTTTACAGCTTAATGGCTTTATGAGAGATAACAGCTTTTAAGAAACCGAAATAGGCCTTGCAATTACATGATCTATTTGTAAGAGAAAAGGAACAAAAAGACAAAATAAGCAGCACTTGTTTGTACTGAGGGGACAGAGCTTGTTAATAATGGGCAAATTTGTATTTTGCTTTTGGTGCCATGAACACAACTGACCAAAAATGCTGAGGTTTGCAGAATGCCCCCTTCATCCAACACAAGGAGCTGCAGGTGATGGAAGCCAACGCAGAATGCTGCAGAGAAATACCTGCAGGTGTCAGGGCTGCCAGCCAGCAGCTGGGCCCTTCTCCTTCCTGACCCTGTGTTTGTCTTCCGTGTAGAAACCGAAGTTCTGCGAAGGAGGAAGACCCTGCTGTTCTGATAGCAGAAGTCTTGAGAAGAAAATTTGCCCTAAAGGAGGAAGATCTGACTCTGAAGGAGAAATGATGTTACGGTCATTCGGCTCCGTAAGCAAAAGTGTTAAGCTCACAAAATTTCCTCTACAGTAGCTGCCTTCCTAAGGATTGAACCTTTTGCCACTTTTATTTATTAGGAATTTTCTGCACTGGACACTTAAGAAAGACCCTCTGGATTTGACATGTTTTCCAGGTGTTGTTACATTTAAGAAAAAAAAACCCTTTTTAAGATGGAAGTTCCTTTTCCTCTGTATTTTGGTGTTGATGGCTGGCTAAGGATCTTCTACAGAGTGCAGTGAGTGCTGCTGGATGATGTTCTTTCTGTCTACTCAAAGTCACATTAAAACTTACTTTTTTTGTTGCAATATAAATGATCACCATTTCCACAGAGGTCACACGTGCAATTCTTCCTGTTTGGAGCGTGGTGCAGAGCTGCTGAGAAGGCTGAGCAATGCTTCCCAGGTCTTCTGTGCTTGGCAGGCCGTGGGTTCACAGTGCTGAAGGATGTCTTCCTGATAACTTTGCCTAACCTGATGGGAGAATCAAATGGAAGGAAGTGACAAAACCCTGCAGTTGCATCCGAAGGCTGCTGGCTGGTTTTACTCTCTCCTGGGTATTTCTTAGCTCACTAATTATCATGATTGCATGACAGAATGGCCTTTGTTTCTTGCCATAAATTTAAGACTTCATGGATGGACCTCGTATCATTCAACGTGTTTTATTTGGCGCTGAGGAGGTATTTCTCTGGGAATCTCTATGAACTCTGCTGCACTCTAGAATGCACTGGGGGGAACGCTGGGAAGCTGCTGGGGCACCTGGGGGCACCCTGAGGAGCTGTGACAGTGCCCTGGAACATGGTGTGTGGCTCTGGGAGGCCTCCAGGGTCTCTAGGAAGCCTCTGGAGCTCACTGGTGAGCTGTGGGAGCACTGGAGGATTTCCTGGAGCACACTGGGTGGTTCTTGGAGATTGCTAGATTGTGCTGAGGAGCATCTTGGGCACTGAGGAGTTCTGAAGGTATTCTAGTGGGGCCTCGGGTACCATGGGGGTCTTGAGAGTCCTTTAGGGCACACTGGAAGGTCTGTAGGGTGCCCTAAATGCCACGGAGCTCTGGGTGTAGTCTGCTGTGGCCTACAGTACAAAGGGGAGTCCTTGGAGTAGTGGGACGCCCTGGAAAGCCTGTGGTGCACCCTGGAGGAACTGAGGCTCAGGCACAGAGAGAGCTGTGTTCTGAATGGAAGCCAGGACTTCAAGTCAGCTCCAGTTCTCAGTTTGACCAGTGCTTTGCTGCTGGCTTTAGAACGCAAGGGATAATGAGTTTTTTCTGTCACTGGGTGAAGATGGTGGTGATTTTGCTTCAGTAGATTTCCAGGAAATAAAGATAAACTGAGGCTGAGCCATTGCTACAGCCCTTACAGCTGTAGGACTGAAATGGCTGTCACAGCAGCAGCCTGCTCCTCTGAATCTGCGCTCTGTGTACCAGAGTGACTTTGGAAAACGATTGTGAGATATCATGAAAGACAGGTTTGCACTTCCTTCATTAATACTGAATCATAAAGAGCCACCTTTGTACACGACAGCTGCCCACAATGGTTGCATTCCTTCATTGTGTGTCTCTGTGCAGCCCTGGAGCACAGGAGGGGGTTGTGTTGGTGGTATGATTGGCTGGGAAGAGATGCCAATGGAAGGCTCCCTAAAGAATGCTGAGGGGCCCCAGGACTCCCTGTGCAGCAGAGGTGAGCGTGGCTGCCTGGCAGGGATACGTGGAGGCTTTGTGGGTCCGTGCAGACAACTTTTGGGTGTTGTGGAGTTGAGGCTGAGCTCCTGACCGTGCTTTAGCATCCTCCCAGTGGCGGTGAGAGGCTTGGCAGGGCCAGGCTTTGTAGTGTGGGACTCCCTGAAGTGCTGGCAAAAGGTCAGCACCCAAAACCAAATGTTTCCTGCATGGCGATAAAGGTTCTGCCAAGTGCTGGTGCCCCACAGCTGTGACTGTGGGGGGGGGAGATGCTCTGCTTTAGGAGGTGCTGAGAGAGAATCACCCACTGCACTGCGCGCATCTCCACATCAGTTAAAGACCCACAGCATTCCAGGGCTGCGCCCCACAGCACGGCTGGCACCAAACACCCCCTGGTGCCTACAGCTGGATGGAGCTGAGCAAAGTGGGAGGTGATCCTCAGCCCCCCCCCCCCCTCCCGTGCCACCCATCCCCAGGAACGCCTCCCACACCCCAGGGAGGAGCAGCAGCGCCTGCCCCAGCACGCAGTGGGTGCGGGGTGCTGGGAGCCGATGGAGCCGCGGTGGCATTACCAGTTCCGGGTGATCATGCTGGGGGATTCGACGGTGGGCAAATCGTCCCTGCTGCGGCGTTACACCGAGGGGGTTTTCCTGGATGCCGTCAATCAGACGGTGGGGGTGGATTTCTACGTTCAGTTCGTGGAGTTGGAGCCGGGGCTGCAGGTCAAACTGCAGTTCTGGGACACGGCTGGGCAGGAGCGCTTCAGGTGGGTCCTGCTTTGCTCGTGGGGAGGCAGGGGGAGGTGGATTCCTGTGGGCTGGGATCCCGAGGACGCCCTGCTAGGGCTGTGTCTCCATTGCTAAAGGCATTGCCCTCAGGTGGCCCTTAGGGTTCTCTTCCGAGCCCCGCATCCAAGTGCAGAGGACCCAAAGGAGCCCGTGGGCCCCTGGAGCTGCAGGGGGACGGGGGAGAGGCTGGGGATCCTGCTGGGATCAGGGCAGAGCAGCTTCCCTGCACCCCAGAGTCCATGGGCAGAGCGTGGCGCCGGTTTCCCTTTTGTCCCACTGGGAAACAGAGCAAATTGGTGCTGCTGGCTGCACCCCCTGAAAAATACATCTGAGATAGGAATGCTCCCATTCCACGTGCGCCACGTTGTGATGGAGCTGCCTGGGGCGATCGGTACAGCGAAGGATCCGGTTCTCCTTGGTCGTAGGGGGGCAGGGCGGTGGGGCAGGGATGCTCCAACCGAAGGGGATCCCTTCACCCCACCTCTGGTCGCGCTCCAGGTCTGTCACCCGTTCCTATTACCGCAACTCTGCGGGTGCAATGCTGCTCTTCGACCTCACCAACCGCGCGTCCTTCGAGAGCGTCCGGCGGTGGCACCGGGAGGTGACAGACACCATCCAACCTTTCCACGTGGTTTTCCTGCTGGTGGGACACAAAAGCGACCTGGTGGGGGAACGTAAGGTGGGCAGGAGGGAGGCGGAGCGGCTGGCGGCCTCGTTGGGCGTGCAGTACGTCGAGACCTCAGCCAAGGACGGCAGCGATGTGACGCGGGCGTTCCAGATGCTGACCGTGGCCATCTACCGGGCGCTGCAGAGCGGGCTGCTGGCACCGTGCGAGGCGTGGGACGGGGTGAAGAGCAGCGTGCCGCTGCCAGCAGCGTGCCCGAAGAAGGAGAAGCAGAAGAAATGCGCGTGCTAAGGAGGGCATTGAGGTGCTGGGCTCTGCCGGGTGCCGAGGAAGGAGGAGCAGCGAGTGATGGCGTTAAACAGCCCCCTGCTCACCCCACCGCCTGCCCCGTTTCCTGAGGAAAGGGAGGTGCCAGGGCCCCGTTCTTCTGTTCTCCCCCCTTACAAAGCGGTTCCCAGACAGCGAGCGCAGCCCCTCCCTGCGCCCTCGGGTCCCAAACCCGTTTTACTACGGAGCAGAGAATGCTATGGCGTCCTGCGCCCAGCAGCACCCAGCCACGCTTTGGGCAGAGCCCTGGGAACAGACGGCAGCTCTGTGCCCCAGGAGCTGCCTCTCCCTCCCGAGCACCAGTCAGACCGGCCCCAGCCGCACTTACTGCATGCCCCGGGCTGCCCAGCTGCACGGAGCCCTCAAGTATCAACAAAGGGGGTTTCACTCGTGGGTGCTGGCAGCCCTGGAGCCCCAGCAGCGAGCTCTGCAGTGAGGCAGTGTCCACAACCTCCCTTTCTTTGGAGGGAGCCTGCAGAGCTGCCCTTTCCCTCCCCACCACATCCCACAGCAGCCGTAGTTTCTCTGCTGCGTGCCAGTTTGGGCAGAACGGATGCTGGGATGTGACTCTTCATGTCATGAATGCACTCATCTCTTATCCACAGCCACCACTTTCCTCCTACCTGCAGCCAAGAAGAGGCTGAACCACATCAGGAGCCCTTGGCACAGTGAGCACAGGGTGGGCGCAGCCCCGCCTGCAGAGCAGAGACCATCAGCTCAAAGCCCAGCACAGATCTCACACGCAGACACCAGGCAAACCCCACAGCTGCCTCTTTCCCTTGGTTTTAGATTAATAATTTCTTTATTCATGTAAAACAAACGCAAGTATTTATATAAACACTGACATTACAAAGTACTGGAGCGGAGAGGGGCAGAAGAAGGAAACAAAAACCTCTACAGATGCTTCTAATACTGTCCCACACACACCATCAAATGCTCTGTTCCTCAGATAATCACTTATACGATAAACCACTTTCAAGTCACAAATAAAAGTCTTTGCTTTGAGATACGCTGCGCTCTTACGGGGGAACGAGGACAGAATGTTTTTGGCAGATCTCCTCACAAAGTCAGATATTGCTGCACCATTAATAAAAATATATGCTTCTCTGTAAAGCATTAACAAAAATATCCCATGGGTGGCATCGCAGAGGCTGCAGTGAGAGGCAGAGATCCCAAAATGCACCGGTGTCACCTCGAGCTTTTCCCAGGCGTTATTTCTTGGTGGTTTTGCGAATCAGTGCCATTCTCTGTAAGAAGAAAGAGAAGAATGTGAGAAGCTGAGTCTCAGGTGAGGTTGCTGCAAAACGACCTGAGAGCAGCTGTGCACAACAACCCATCTCGGGTTCTCTCAGGGCGCTGCCTGTCTTGTTTCCGCACAGGTCTGTCGGCTCCATTTGAATCTCAGAGTCCTGGAGGAAAAGGAAACGTCTGCGTGTCCCCACTCAGCCCCCCAGGCTGCAAAGGCTGTGTGACAAAGCAGAGCAGCAGCAGCAGGGGAGGGACCAGAGCCCAGCCGAGCTCCAGGAGGAGAGCTGCAATACCAGCCATGAACTCCAACAGCTCCTGCAGGGCTCCTCCTGCACCACCTCTGGCCTCGTGGTTCAAAAGCAGTCACCCAGTTCAGTCAAAGCAAAATTAAGGGGGGGAAAAACCAGCTGCCCAGCTGCAGTCACAGCTGAAATCACAGATGACTGCAGGTTCTCTGCTGCAGCTGTTTAACCTTACGGTCACAGGCAGCTGAGACCTGCGACACAAGGACACAGCAGGTGCCCTGTGCTGCTCACAGCGTATGAGTGCAGCCTTGGCCTGTGGGTACAAAGAAGCCCAAGGAAGCTGAGCCAAAGCCTGCCGTAAAGCACTGATTCCTGTGTGTGACACCACATCCAGCCACCGTGACTCTGCACCATGCAGCATGGGTCTGCAAACGCAGGGTGGCAGTTCTGGTTACTCGCACCACATGCTGCATCCCAGATAGGACTGGCCACAAGACTTCTCCCAGGCAGTCCCTCAGGTATCCTGCCTCCTCCAGTCCTTCCCATCCTGGGAAGAAAACCCCAGGCCTTGCCTTGATTTCTAACCACCTGCACAGGAAGCATCAGGCCAGGAGGGGCAGGGCAAGCTCTCAGCATTGTGCTCATTTGTGGCCTTTGCAGACCTACAATTATTCCTATGGTGTCTGTGCAAGCCACAGTTGTAGTGGAAATGCAAGTCATGGCTTGAAGCAGTGACTGAGCACCTGGTGCAAGGCAGGGCCAGCCCAGGGAAGCTCAGCTGCACGCAATGCACCTGAGTGACTGGAAGATCCACCCCTTCCCAGAGCTCATTTAAAGGTTAGCAGTGGAGGTGAGGGTGTCTCACTGCAGATCCGTGCATACCTGAGGCCTTCTGAACGTAAGCAGCTTCTTTCCTTTGTTGCTGTGCCCGTAGCTGTTGCATTTGTTGCAACCTAGGACTTGGCTACTCTGCTGTCACTGCCGTGCTTTCCATCGCATTGCATCATTCCAACAACCAAAAATGCTCTCAGCTGCTTTTTAACCCTTCCCACCCAGGCTGCCACACTCAATCCCCTCTGCACAAACCAATGAGGAAACTCCAGAAGTTACTTCAAGTCCAAACCACTTGGAAGAGGCTACAGATTCACCACTGCCAGGAGCCCAAAGGCACCTTACCTGCACCAGGCTTCTACCAGGCGATTCTCAGCACGTTCCTGAGGGCTCCTTACCTGTTTGTGAGCTTCTGTAGTGCAGGCTTTTTTGTAGGGCCTGATTTCTTCTGAACCAAAGCCCGGGATCCACATGTTCCACTGACGCTCTGGAACAGAGAGAACGTGCCAGCACACCTCACCCACTTGGAGAGGATGGGGTTGGGGGCAGATTTCCCCCTTATTACGAGGGCAATGGATCTTCTCGTGGGTTTTCTCCCCAGCAGTGGGGTGTGAGCCCACCTCTCAGGTGAGGGGAAGCTCCTTACCAAGGTGCAACTGGACATCTTTCACTTCCAGGGTGTTGGACTTGCGGTGCCGCGCGAGCTGGCAGGCAGCTGTCACCACACTCTCTATGAAGTCATCGGCGATCTGCAACAGCATCTGCCACAGAGCGAGGACAAAAAGAGCTCTTAGCAGCACTGAACAGCTGAAACGATGAAAACAAAGCCTCGGAAGATAATGTCTCAAGGGTGTTTGCCATGCTTCCCTGAAACCTTTCTGGGCGCTGGGAAGCAGAGACGTGGATGGCTGAAGGCAGTGCAATATAAACCAACCCTCCCAGCTTTGGGCAAAGGGTCACCGGACTGTGGAAAACCCCAGATGTGCTCTTTCTGCAGCCCCTGCCATGGGTTGGTACCTACTTCCTCCACGTCTTCATCCAGCTGCTCATTTGGATCCACCTCACGCACCAGGTCCTGCAATTTCTTCTTGGTTAAAACCTGAGTACGTGAGAGAGGAAAGAGGAACCATTTACTGAGCTGCTTCAGCAAACAACTGCCCATTCTGCACGGCCACGAAAGACCTCCTCCCCCACAAAGCAGAGACCCCAGTCACACGTGTTGACACAGCTCAGGAAGGGCAGATAAGAAACATCAAGTGCTAAGGAGTCATTTTCAAGCACCAGTGGCTGCTCTGAACAGAAAGCAGAGAGCAGCAGGCCAGGATGACTAAATTCCTGCACTAAACCAGCACTACAATGCCCCTGGCTGAAGTGTGGCTGCTGGCAAGAGAGGACAAAGGCATAATGAGAAATCTTAAAAGGCAAATGCAAGCAACGTTCCAGTGACTAATTTTGTGCCCAGGACACAAAGGAAGTATTTCCATCGCTCCAGTGCTCATCACCTTTAGCATTTCAAGTGGCAAACAGACACACGTGAGTGCTGGATTATTGCAGGGCAGAAGGCAGCATCCTCCCAGCCCAAATGTGTCAAAAGATCGGGAATTTCACCACTGCTGAGCAGCTGTAAGAGCTGTGAGCATCTCCCCTGCAGCTGGGGCTGAGTTTACCTGGTTGCTCTCAGGACTGAGCCGCCCTCCTCCGCTGGGCGTGCCGGGCATCTTTGCCACGGCGGTGCTGTTTGCCATGGAGCTCTGAGGGGGGGTGCTGGCAGGTTCAGGCTTTATGGAGGAGAAGTTGGAGAGGTTGATCAAGGTAGATGGGCCAAACTGGTTCATAATCTGTTGGGCTTTAGCTTTTAGATCATAAAGCTTGTCAAGGTCCTGCTTCTTCTTGGGGTTGTGGGGGCCCAAACCGATCAACTGCAGAGAGAAACAGAAGACAGTCAGCAAACAGAGCAGGGACCCAAAGGGGGCTACTGACAGGACCCAGAGTTTACAGAGCAGGTCTCTAGACACAGTAAGGAAGAGGAATGTTTAGAAAACATTCCCTGGTATCTGGGGAATTAATTTTTCCCTGAGAAGCACAGCAGCTGCATGCAGCACACTGACCACAGTGGCTCCTCACCCTGCTGGGTCCTGCATGCATTCAGCCTCATAGCAGGGCCTGCCTGAACCACTTCACACGTACTGCAGGCAGCTCTGAGGGTGAAACTGTGCTCAGAGTCCCCTAAGGACACGGCCCAGCCTGCAATGCACAGCAGGCTTGAGCCCCATTCATGGTCACTCTCCATCCTCCACAAACCCAGGAGGCAGAAGCCCAAACCAGAAGACAACCAAGCTCAGGCTCTCTATGCTGCAGGTCTCGGTTCCAGCAGTGCTTTGTTCCAAACCTGCTCTGCAGCAATCCCCCCTCCTGAAATCCAGAACCATCTTCACAACACAGAGCTCAGCCCCAGTTCTAAGGAGCAGTGACAAGAAAGGAAACACGCATGAGGCTTCCCACAGCAGGACACCAAAAGCCACAGTGAGGGAACCTAACAGGCAGCCAGAGGGGGTTCTGGCAGCACAACCTGCAGCTCAGATCTCGTGGTGGGGTCACCACCACGTGCCTGTGGTTGCTCACACTGTCAGCTGCAAGCGACTGCACGGACAGACCAGAGCTGCTGTATGTAATACACTCACGTACAGGCTGATGAGCAGAGTGTCTCCTGTCTCAGCTACAAACAGAGATTTTCCCTTCAGCACAGCAAGCTGTTAGTTTGGATTAATTCATACAGAAAACAAAAATCACGCTCAGACGGTGGCTGTTTTAGTGCTTCACTGCAACACAACCCCATGCACTGCTGCACTGCAGAGCTCTTCTAGAAGAATTTACGTGGAGACACATTTCTGTAGGGCTCTCAGCAAATTCCCGGCTCACCCAGTTTGAACCCAGTCAATGGCAGAAGGCCCATATGCTCAAATCTCAGCACCCTCAGTGGTGTTTCATTGCACGCCAGGGTTTGCACAGAGGCTGGCTGGAGGCCATTTGCTCCCATGCTTCATTTACGCATCCACCAAGCAGGAATCCTCACCTGCCATGCAGGGGAGCAGGCGATGCCTGTGCAGTGCTTTGAATCCCTGGGGCAGGATGCACTTTATTGGTATAAAGTCGTTTTGCACATTTCTCTCTCGATCTTATTGGCACCTTTTGTGTGCCTTTAAGATCACCAAAGGCAAAACACCCAGGATGAGGAGTTCCCCACCAGTCCTGCATGCCAACTCAAGGCAAGCTCACGCAGTTTACTTACAGCTATCTGCGTGTCTAGATCTTTAATTACATCAGCCACTGCTGTGGGCCCAGCGAACGGAGAGGCCATTTCCCAAAGCCTTCCCGGGGTCAGCAGCCAGCGTTAACCTACTCTCTCTTCCTCCTCTTCCACATCACTCTCATTCCTACAGGAACACCAGATATTTCCCGTGTCACCCATTCCCTCGTAACATCTCAACAGGAAACAGTTTCACCACACTGCAGCACACATTCCATCCGTGAATTTCTTTTGCAGCTGTTTGGGACGTGCTGCTCACCCAACCTAATTCTCTCTTTCAGTTTAAAGCCACTCCCCTCTGTCCTATCGTTATCTACCCACGTCAGAAGCCGCTCTCTCTCCTGTCTACGATCTCCCTCCAAGCTCTGGCAGGCTGCACTGTGCTCTCCCAGAGCCTTCTCTTCTCCAGGCTGAACACCCCATAGGAACACGCAGCAGAGGAGCTCCAGCCCCCGGAATACATCAGCAGACGCTGGGTTTGGGGCTCCAGCTGGGAGCACTGCAGGGCAGCTCCGTGCTTTCCTTACAGCGGGTGGCGTGGCCTCAATTAACACCACGATTCGCTTCCTGGCGATCCTCCGCAGCTCGTTAAGCGTGGCTGCAGCAGCGCGGAGCCGCTCGCAGCTGTAATTAGCGTCTAGAATCAAACGAAGCTCTCAGTGCCCCCGTCCCGCTTTAGGACTTACATCCCGGGCACACGGGAGGCCAGCGCTGCCCCTCACGGCCAGCCTCAGCCCCACCAGTACCGGCTGCAGCTCGGCCGGCTGCGCCACGCACTCACCCCGCACCGCTCCCGGCCCCTTCGCCCCGTACCTCCCCATGCCCCGCGGGCGGACCGAGGCCCCGCCGCCGGCTGCGCTCCCTTCGCCGCGCACACCGGATGCCCTTCTGGGGCACCACCCGGAAGTACTGTCGGTACCGCCAATCAGAAGACGAGGCGCTCTGCGCGTGAGCGGAGTCGTGGCGGGGAAGGGAGCGGCCCAGCATGCCCCGCGCGATTTGCATAGCGCTCCGAGGCCGACGGGGCGGGGGGAGAAACGGTATTTTAAGGAAAAAAGACGCAGAAGCGGCCAAAAGCGCAGCGAAATTCGAAGGGGAAAAGGTAGGGAATAACGCATTCGAGCATGTCTTCTGAAGGAATACAACGAGACTCGCCGCGAGCTAGAGAGGAGCCTGTTGCTCCTCAGCGGCCGCAGCGCGGAAACTCGGCTTTAAAAAGGGCTTCTGCCGTGCGTGGCACGGGGGGGCTTCGGCCGCCTCCGCGGAATCGACATCAAGAGATTTCGGAAGCACAATTTTTGGGGGAGGGGCCGCCGGTAACCGGCTGTTCTGGCGCCCCGGGGTGGCGGTGCGAAGAGCAGCAGGACGGCAGGGGGTCACGTGGGGTGCCGTTACGGGAAGCGCGCACCCGGGTGCGGGGCCGCGTGGCGGCGGTAGCCGCTCCTGTGGGGGCGGGGCGTCGCGTGCGCGCGCTGCTCGCCGCCGTAGCGCCCTGTGGGCCGGGTTCCCCGTGGCGGTTGCGCGCTGTGCGCCCCGAGCTTCTGCCCAGCTCTGAGCCCTGCGTGAGCGCGCTCGCACAGCAGCTGACGGAGCAGCTCACGTACGTGTATGTATGTATATATATATATATGTATGTATGTATGTATTTAAATAAAAGTGCGGATTCAGGTATAAAACCCCCCCAGGTCCCAGGGCGGGGCTCCATCCCCGAGGGTGGGCAGCTCTCCTCTGCCGCCTCACCAGGCCTCGTGGTACACGTGAGAGAAGGGACGGTCTGCGAGCTGCTGAGCGTCGGACCCCTCCGCAGGGAGCCCCTCCCCGTGGGGGCTGGCAGTCCGCTCCACCCGGGGGGCTGCGCTCATCCCAGGCGGCTGCAACGGGGGAGCAACGTACCGTGCTGGGGGGGAGCCTGGGGAGCCGGCACGGCTCGGGGAGGCGGGGAGCCCTGCGGTGTCGCTGGGGTTCCGGCGGGTGCCGACGTGCTCGGGTTCACCAAACGGTGTGGCGTATTCGGGTTCCGGTGGCAGAGGCTCTGCGTATTCGTGGTGTTTTCCCGGCACGTCGTAGTGGCTCACAACCAGCGGCAGGGTGTAGCTCTCGTCAGGGGGAGGCTTGAAGGTGGACGAGGCCAACTGGCCGCTGGGGCTCACCTGCACCACATCCGGCTCGGCGTAGTCTGCAGCGGGGGAACGCGGCTCTGAGATGGGGACAGAGCAGAGGGAACGGCCCCACAGAGGGACGTGGCCCCATGTCCACCCCCGGCTGGGCACACACCCCACACTTCCCTCTGGCCACCTTTAATGCCCACGCGCTCCCAGGCTCTCCCTTTGCAAAGGTTCGGGATCCCGGGCAGGGGCTGGAGCAGGGTGCAGTGGGAGGGATGTGGGTCCGTTCTGCCCCATCACTGTGCTCCCATTACCTGGTGAGTGGGTCTGGCTGAGGTCCCCCAGCACCACAGGGAAGGAGGGCAGCGTGGATCCGGGGGGTGGCAGGCTCCCCAGGGAGCACACCTGGCTTGCCTCCAGCTTGGGTTGCCCTGGGCAGAGAGCAGAAACCCCCATTTATCACACGCCTGCCTCCCCCACCCCTGGATGCCCTTGGGGATGGAGGTGCCCCCAGAGTGGGACATTAGGAGGAGCAGGAAGGAGCCTGAGCTCAAGCCTTCAACCAGCTGCATCTGACCTGAACCCAGCACCTCTCTGAGCCCCCCAAGGTGAGTGGGGGTTGTTACCTTTCGTGAGCCCGCAGTTCAGCTCGCTGGCTGGCTTCCTGCAAGGGGAGAGAGCACAACACGGGTGAGGGGCTGCCTGTGATAGAGGCATCCACCAGGAAGCAGCCAGCAGCCTAACAGAGCCCCCCACAAACCCCATGATTTGTGGGGAGGGGGGGGATAGGCTGGGACCCACCTCCTCCTGCGGCAGAGGAAAGCCAGCAGCAGGAAGCTGGAGCACAGGAGGACAAAGATGCCGATGAGCAGCATCACCAGCAGTGTGGAGTCTGGGAAGAGAACAGCATCAGCACCTGGGTCCACCATCCGAAACCTCCACACCTTTGGTTCCCCTGGGTGCTGAGAGCCCACCCTGGGTAAGCCGAGCTGCACAATTAACATGACTGCCCAGAGCCAACAACGGGATGAGGATCAGCCCCTGTGTGCTGGCACCCACCTGCCTTCTCAGGGTCCAGGGCGATGCCAGGGATGGGTGTGCGGCCAGGCGGGCGGCTGGTGGGGATGGGGATGTGGGCAGGGACCTCCTTTGGGACGCTGGGCACTGCAGGGCAGAGCGGGTGCTGTCAGTGCTGGGAGCATTGGGAGCTGGAGGTCCCCGGGGGCACAAGGGATGCTCACCATAGGGCCGTGCTGCACGGACTCGTGCCATCTGGCAGCCCAGCAGGGCCACCTTCAAGGCAGCACGTTGATGCCAGCTCTGGGGTGTGATGCGCAGGTAGCGGGTCGTGATGGGGGGGATGAAGGCATTGGAGACCTCCCCGAGGCTGTCCACGTTTCCTTCAAAGACCTACTGGGGAGGGCAGGGATGGCCGCAGAGCTGCAGGCTGAGGGTTGCTCCCACCCTGCTGCCCCCGTGCCCACCTTGTCCTCCCGGCCACTGCTGCCCCTGTAGGGTCTCCAGTTCTTCCCATCACGGCTGGAGGACACCCGGTAGGACGTCACGTAGAAGTCATATATCTCAGCAGATCCCTTTGTGATGATCCCTGTTGGGCAGGATGCGCCCTTATGTCACCCCAACCCCCCCAGAGCTCCTTCCTGGGCACCCGCATCCCCCACTCTGCCCCAAGGAGCCGATAAACCCCGGCTGCATTCCTCCCTCCTCCGGCCCCCGGTCTCACAATGTCCCCATTTTCTTCCTGCCGGCCTCTGCACAAAGCCCCCGTTGGCGGCGGGTTTGGCTGAACAAAAGGCGCTCGCTGGCACCAGATGCAAGAGCATAATATTGACTTGTTCATCCCAGAAATGGCTGCAGTGGGGAAGGAAGAAAATGGGGACAGGAAAAAGCCACGAAGGACCGATGCTGTCCGGATCCCAATTTGCACCGGTACAACCAGAGCAGGGGGTGGCACGAGGAGCCCCCAAACTCTCCTGGGAGTCACAGGTTGGGGGGGAGGGGATCTGCAGCCTCTTTGGGCAGTTTGGACAGGTGACAGACAACCCAACTGAGCAGTGATCCAGGCGGCATGGGGACAACAACCAGCCCCATCCACCAGCTGACCTGTGACATTCCTGCGGGTGCCCAGGTCCAGCTCCAGCCAGGCAGTGTCGGTGCTGGGTTCGGCTGCCCAGGAGGGGCTGGGGGTGCCCAGGGCTGCCCGCTCAGCTGCCCAGCTCCGCTCCTGCCCCAGCGTGTCCACCTCCTGCCACCAGGATGAGGCGTTGAAGGCGGCCACCTCCAGGGCATCGCCGCAGGCTGCAAGGTGAGGTGACAGCTGGGGACCTGGACAGCAGCACGGCCTCCTCGTGCAGCCAAAATGATGGCTTAATGCATGGGAAAATACCTTTGTGGAATAGGAGACGCTTCTCAGAGAGGGAGCCCCTGCGAGAAGGGAAGGAGGGGATGTCAGGAATGGTCCTGTAGGGCAAAGACCCAGCAAAACCCAGCTGGGGGGCTCTGACACTGAGAGGGTGGCAGCTGGGACCCCTGTGCCCACCTTTTGGAGTGCAGCCCATTGGCGAAGGCCGACTCGTAGAGCGTGATCCCCTTCTCACGGGACAGGGTGACCTGCCCACCCGCCTCGTCGGCGACCACCCCGGCGTGCACAGCTGCCTTGCACAGCACTGAGGTCTGCAGGGAGCCTGGGGTCAGAGCAGCCAGGCCCCCCCCAAGGTGAACCTGTCCTCCCTCCACCTACTGGCAGCAGGATGGAGGTGACAGGTGACAGACAGCCACCTGCTGGGGACAGTCCCCAGCAGGGCACCCACGGGGGACGCCTCCCAGGAGAGCAGGGCTCTGTACGTACATCCCGGTAGCCGTCCTTCGTGCTGCCCCAGATGTCCCCCTCGATGTCCTTGCAGCCAGCAGGGCAGTACACACTGAAATGTACGGGATGAGTGGGATGGGGAAAGGACTGATGGAGACAGGTAGTGATGCTGGGCCGTGGTCTGCTCAGACAGGCTGCTGGTGGGCCAGCTGCTCACCTGACGTGCTCCTGGGAGAAGTGGGTACCTCTGACCAAGCAGGAGATCAGGTCTGCAAGGCAGGGATGCCCCAGGGTGAGGGGCTGCGTGGGACCCCCACAGCACCCAGCTCTCCCTGGGGCACCCCCCATCTCTGTCCCCTTCCCAACCAAATCCTGTTCCAGGGGTGGGTTTTTCCCCTTGGGTCTGCAGGAACAGGGTACAGTGTCTCTTTGGTCACAGTGCTGTCTGCAGCAGAGCTTGATATTGTGGCCCCAGCTGTCCTGGGGGCGCCAAGTCTGAGGGTTCCCAGTTCCCTGCCATTCCCTCTCTCACATCCACAGCTTTCAGGCAAGGAAAATGGGGGCTATAGGGGACTGGGGGCAATGAGAGCCACGCTGGGGTGAGCACAGACCTCCCTGCACCCCTATCTGTGCCCCTGATACAGACAGGGACACAGCCAAGGGGGTTCAGCACCTTCAAGGGACAACCCCCTTCCCTACCTGGGTGCTGCGAGCTGGCATAGGACAGGAGGAGGCCTCGTCCTGAGCGATGGCTGGTGCTGTTGAACAGGACGGTGATGGCACTGGAGTTGGTGACCAGCAGCGGGGCGGCAGGGACAGCATTCCTGCAGTAGGGCCCTGCAGGAGGGATGGGGCTTTGGGGAGGACTGGGGTCCCTGGGAGGGGACACAGGGACCCGGATTGAGGGCTTCACCTCCCCGGATGTGTGTGCTGGGAAGGATGCTCAGGGTGGCCCCATCAATGTCCCCACAGCCACAAAGTGACAATGTGCTGACGTCACGTCTTCCAGCTGGGTCATCTCCTGCTGCTTCCCGGCAAACTTCTCCTAAGAGCTTCTTAATTGCACCCAGCTGGGATGGAGCAAGCAGCCGTGGGGCCAGCAGCCCTTGTTGAGGCAATGGCTGTGGGTCTGGCACGCACGGTTGGGCTGCAGAATGGGTCCACATCCCCTCCCCACTGCCACCCGTCCCCCTTCCACAGGAGCCACCAAAGCTTTCTCCTAAATCCCCCAGAGCAGCGACCCATTTAATCCAAATTGATTTGCAGTCTCCATCTCTCTGATTAAAACTTCAGCTTAGCGGGGAAGATGGGTTCCTTGGGGACATCCCTAGGCCTAGATGGGGACAAGAGGTATCCCTGGGGACAAGAGGTGTCACCTCTTTTTGTCCACCCTTCCCGATGGACGGAGGGCACAACAGGACAGGCTGTGCTGCTGCTCTGCATTGCTTCCATCTCCAGGCGCCCAGAGATGCTCCCAGCAGCACTGCTGTTGTCCCAGGGATGGGGACGGTCCCCAGGACCCCAGCATGTCCCCGAGGGGAGGGCAGCAGGGTCAGGCTGTGATGCTGGTTGGGCGCCAGGAGCCGGCTCTGAGTCAGCCACTTCCCGACAACCAGCTGGGATCACTCCAGGGACAGCAGCAGATACTGGTGGGACCCTGCCTGGCCCCATCCCAATGGCAAAGGCACTGAAAGAGGCTGGGGGTCCGGAATGCTGGGTGGGTGGGTGGGCAGCGTGCTGCTGGGAATGGGGCCGCGTGGCTGACCCCCTCTCTGCAACCCCATCCCGTCCCATTGGGGCCGTCCCACCCTACTGCCACTTCTCCCCCCTGGAAATGTTTCCCCACCGGGTGCTGTCAAATTGTTCAATCTCTCCAGGAAAATCCTGGAAACGTTTGGGCAAAGTTACTTAATCAGCAGCTGCATCTGCTCCCATCTGGGTCGCCTTGGCTATCTCCCCCCCCACCACCCCTCCCTCAATCCTCCTCAGGATGAAATCAGCTAAAAAGCCGGATTTCCTCTGATCCCCTCCTTAGCGAAGGCTTTATGTAACGCGATCTGCACCCCTCTGTGCTGCCTCAGTTTCCCCCTTACCATAAGCAGTGCCTCTCTCAGGGTCGGCCAGCAGCAGGGAGCTGTGGGTGCAGTGCTCCGAGGACTCCAAGTCGACGTCCCCAAAGGCCACGATGAGGGAGGTGCCCGGGGGGGCCCGCAGCTGCCAATGGCACGCTGTGTGGTTGGGGTACGTGCCGGGGTAATTCCTGGAGCTCAGCGTCCCACTCTGTGCTGTCAGCACTGTGTGGCCACAGCCGTCCCCTAAATGAAGGCAAAGGAGTGGGGTTGTTCTCTGTGCCTCAGTTTCCCCATGCTGCGCTGCCCCATAGGGATATGGATCCTTTTTCAAACCCCTCTGGGGATGGCCCCCAAGACCACGACAGCCCCAGTTTCCCTTCTGCAGACATCACTGTGCCACCCCTTTACTTTTAGGACCCTGATTTGGGGGGGGGGATCTGGGGGAAATAACCCCACAGGGCTGTACAGCGCCCAGCCACCACTGTGTCCCTCGTGTCCTCAAAGTGACACCCGCCACAAAGGGGCTTTACATGGCAGAATACCCCCAAAATCCAGATACAAAAGCGTTAGAGGGGTTTTCACTGGGTCGTGTCAACCAAAGCGCTCAGTTCCTGCCCCAGAAATGGACAAAGCCGTGTCTGGATGCGGCTCGAAAGCTCACAGCAGCACGGAGACCCCGGGCAAAGTCTGCTCTGTGCGTTGCCATGTGCGTGTGGGGGGGACAGCACCTCTAGGGTACGAAGATGGGGGGAGCAGCGCTGAGCCCCCCAAGGGCTCTGTGGGGAGGGGGGGGGGGGGGGGACACCGCTCATCTTCTGGGAAACGAAACCCCAAACCTCAGCCGTGCCAAATCCTGCGGGGAGGGGAAACTGCAGGACGGGACGGGAAGGCGGCCAAAGCGGGAGCACCGAATGGGATGCGGGGCAGGGAGGGTGGGAAAGGGGGGCTGCAAAGGCAATGCCATCAATGGGGAACGTCAACGGGTCACCCCCCAAAAAAGTGAACCCCGAACGCAATATGAATGGAGACACCAACGGGGACATCAATGGGTCACCTCCCAAAAAGTAAACCCCGAACCCGACCTCAACAGGAGCATCAATGGGGGATCTCAGTGGGGACACCGACGGGCCACCCCCAAAGAAAGAAACCCCAAAGTGCGGCGGGATCGCCGGCACCGACATCGAAGCCGTTGCGGGACGGCACCGCCGGGAGTCCATCCCGGTTCTGCCTCCGCTCCCGCCCGCACTCACCGTGCTGCCCCGCGACCGGGCGCGCTCCCATCAGAAGGCAGCGGGGCAGCAGCAGCACGAGCAGCGCCCGCGCCCCTCCGCCCGCCCGCATCCTCCCGGCGCCGCCGCCGCCGCCGCCGCCGCCACCGGCCGCGCCGCCCCGCCCCCTCGCTCCTATTGGCCGCCGCCCTCCAGCCCCGCGCCGCCATTGGCTAGCTTCGGCGCCACTCGGACGGGGCAGAGCGGGCATTCCGCCGGTTGGGGGCGGCCGAGAGCCTCGCTCGGCTCGGGGCGGCGCGGCCCCTTTAAGACAGGCGGCGGCCGGAAGTGCTGGCGGCCGAGGCCGCGGCGCTCAGTGCGCATGCTCCCCTCTGCCCGGCCCCGCTTCCCCCACCCCTCCCCCCCTCGGCTCCCAGCCCCCGGACTCGGCCGCTCGGGCGACGACGGTAAGGGCCGACCCGGCGGCGACGCTACGGGAGCCGGGAGGGGCCACGCGACGGCGGAGGCGGCGGCGGCGCGACGGGGCGGGGCGGGGGCGCGTGCGTCGCGCCGTACGTGCCGCCGCCGGCGCGAGGGCGGGCGCCGCGCGCCGCGGGGGGGTGGAGGGGGGGGGGGGGGGAATTGCGCCGCTGCGTCCGCGTGCGGGGGGGTTGGGGGGAGAGGAGGGGGGGCGAGGCCACGCCCCTCCCGCGGGCGGCCACGCCCCGCTGCGTCCGCGCGTCGCCCCCCAGCCCCCAGCCCCGAGCTGAGGGGCGCCGCCGTTTGCTGCGGGCCCGGGGTTACCGGGGTTACCTCGCCCCGGGGGGGGGAGGCGGCACGGAGGGCTCGGCCATGTGTGGCCGCGGAGGGTCCCCGGGCTCTCTGAGCCCCCCCCCCCGGGTTTGGATGGGTTGGGCGCTGAGGGGTCCCGAGGGTCGCGTCCCCGCCTGCCCTCGTGTCGCGGCGCGGAGCCGCAGCGCGCCCTGCGTTCGTCCTCGCCTCCTCGGTGCGGATCGGGTTTGGCCCCGCGTGGCCCCGAGCTGCGACGCGTCGCTCGTGATGCTGGGGGCTGCGGAGGGAACGCTGCCCCTCCCGCGAGGAGCCGGGCTCGGCCGTGGGGCTGGACGGTGGGACGCGGCTCTGAGCCGGGTGCGCGGGGCCGAGCTGCTCCCGCTGCAACAAAACCACCTTTGTGCTTTGCTGTGAAGCAGTCTGTAAGAACGCAGCCAACATCCGCACCGCTCCAACCCGCAGCGGGGGCCGTCCCGGCACGATGCTCGGAGCGTTTCCCTGCAGGAGAAGCCCGGCCCTGGGGTTTGTCCTTCCCGTACCGCTGCCAGAACCTCACGTGCGGTTTGCGGGGCTGGGCTGTTCCCTAGCTGGGGAAGTTCTGCTTTAGTGGCCGCCTGACTGCACGGTGCTGCCGGATGCGATGATCCCAGCAATGGTGCTCGACAGGCGGGGAGAAATCCTCGCGTGCATTGACAGGCACCTGCTGTCTCTCTGGTGGTGAATTTAAAACGCCTGCTTCCATTCTTCAGGCTGCTCCGCCAGCCCGGAGCCACGCCGTGTGCCGCGGTGGGACCCGGGGATGATGCTTACAGGGTTTTTCCCCCTTGGCACACAGGCGGTGGTGCTCGGGAGGCTGCTGCAGTCCAGCCCCCCCTTCTGCTTGCCCCCCGCTGGTGGGCTTCATGTGAGAGATGGCGAATGCCGAAGTGAGCGTCCCGGTGGGTGATGTGGTGGTTGTACCAAGTGACAACAACGAAGGGGAGAACCCGGAGGATACCAAAACCCAAGTGATCCTTCAGCTCCAGCCGGTGCAGCAGGGGTGAGTCAAGCGCCGGCGTGGTGATGGTTGGGGTTTAGGGGGGGCGCTTAAGAGGGGGGGCTGCAATTCGATGCATTTTCCAGCTCCGTGCCGATAACGGAGGGGAATAAACCATCTGCAGCCTCGCCAGGCGTAACTCAAAAAGGGTTTTTGTGTATGAGCACTGCAGAGCCTCCGAGGGCTGAAGTCGTCCTGCAGAGACACGGCTGCACGGTGCCACCCCTGCGTACTGCAGCTGCATGGCTTTGGCAGTGGGGAGCGGGCGTGGGGCAGCCCAGCCCCGTGTCTGTCCTTTCCTGTCACCCTTTCTCAGCTCCAGGTGGGATTTTGCAGCATTGCAGCTGGTTGACGCGGTGGTCTGTGCCCTGCAAATCTGCATGCACCTCTGTGCTGGTTTTTATTGATCCTTTCAAATGCAATGATGCCAGGGTGTCGGGGGGAATCTTGCAGCACTCTAAAGCAGCTGCCAGCAGGCACTTCTTCCTATAGGGTGGAAATACACGGATCTGGTTTGGCAGTATATGCAAAACAGGGTTGCTGTGGGACTGACAGCAGCCCTGTGTGATCACCAGGGGAAGTCACCGATGCTACAGAATGTCACACAGGGTTGGAGGGGAAATCCTGGACCATTGAGCTCTGCTTCCTGTTGTTGTGGTAACTGCTTGTGTCGGGAATCGAAGGAAAAGGCCGAGGGAAGCGTCCTGCAGGGCTGTGTCAGTGGTGCTGGCAGTGCCTCTGCCTGTGTCGGTCCCTGGGACTGTCATCGTGCCTTTGTGCCAAAAAATGACTGTGATTGAATCCGCATCAAGCACAGAATGCACGTCCCTCGAGGAAAGAAACAAGCCAGATTTTTAGCCCTGCGCCATGAATCTTAATTTTCCACGAACCTTAAATTCCCATGATCTGAATAACTTGTTTATCCATGGATGCTCTCCCAACAGGATTTACCAGGAGGGCTCAGAGGCAAGTGCTGCTGTTGTGGCCGTGGAAACGCACACCATACACAAACTAGAGGAAGGGATCGGTGAGTGGCTGCGTGGCGTGGGACAGTCCCTGCTTTGCAGGGCTGAGCGGGTGTCCCTGCTTCGTGGGGCTTCCCTCTGGCTCTGCCCTTGCAGATGCTGTTCCCTAGGCTCTTGTTGTGGATGTGGGTGCAGGGTCTGGGCATGCTCTGGAATAAGAGAGCTGTTACTGCTTGGCCTTGGAGCTGAGATCCTGGCTATCTTGCAGTGCATGGTAAGGGCTCCCATGGGGTCACGGGGAGCCAAGATGTTGCTGTAGCCTCGGTGTGCAGATTCTAGCAGCTGGGATGAGGGCTGTCAGGGTAGTGGCTGTGTCTGCACTGCGCTCTGATTGCTGTGCTTTGCAGAACAAATACCTGTACAGGTTTGGGTTGAGCGTTCTAAAGAGGCTCTGTGTGCACCCTGCCCTCCTGAGGAGCAGTGGGAAAAGCCCCCTGGCCTTCGGTGCTGGATCTTCACTGCTGTTGTGCTTCCTGTGTGGCTGGGGCTCTTCTGGCAGCGTTAGCAAAATCTAGCAGTGGAGAACTTCTGATGAGCACGTAGCTGATGTCTCTGCTAGAGAAACCAGGGCTCCAAGAGATCTGTGAGATGCGTGTTTCAGATTTTGGAGCGTTTTTTTCCATATGGTTGTTCTCACTGACCTTCCCCTTACAGATGTGATCCTGCTTTTTCCAAATAGACGAGCTTCCTTTTTGTATTAAAAAGCAGATGTCACTTGCTGTTAGAGCCACAGGAGAAGGCTAAAACAGGACTGATCCTGAGCTAGGAATGTCCCTTCTTTTGGTCACAAGAGCGTAGGTCTCTCAGCCTGTGGGCTTTCAGCTCTCAATGTGTGGGGTTGGAGCCTCTTGGGTGGCAAGTTTCATCTGTCCCTTTCTTCCCTCAGACCCCAGCACCATTGAAACAAACGAGGAAATTGAGATTGCCTATCCCATCACCTGCGGGGAGAGCAAAGCCATCCTGCTCTGGAAGAAGTTCGTCTGTCCAGGAATTAATGTCAAGTGTGTGAAGGTAATGGAGTTTTCACAGCAGATTCCTTCTCTGCTCTCCAGGACTGGCACTGAATCTCCACAGCACTTCCTTACTGTTTGTTTTTCATCTGAGCCTTGGAGCTGAGCGACTTTACCTTTGCAGCGTGCTGGATTGTTGGTGCTGAAGTTGTTTTTAGCATGAGCAGAAGGAGAGAAAGAGTGGGATAAGGGGTGAAGGTCTCGTTCACTTCATATTTCTTGGCTACTGCTTAAAGCAGAGTTGTATTTGGCTCTCGTTGAGGGACTTGGAGCTGAAGGCAGGAATGCATAGTGAGATCTGCCAGAGCTTTTCTTCCTTGTTTCTTTCCCTTGGTGCCCTGATACTCCACTCCTGTCAGCTCCTCAGTGAGCAGGCTGCACCAAGAAGAGGAATCGTGCTGCTACCTTTCCCCATTTGACAGTGTGCTCACATAACAGCTGATGCACCGAGGCTGAGTCACAGGGCTCTGCAGTGACAGCAGTCCAGGGCTGACCCTCACCAGGAGCTCAGGTGCTGGAATAGGATGGAACAGATGCCCAAGCGAATACCAAGTGTCTGCTGGTCGATTTGATTTCGTAGGAAGCTCCCATAACAATCTCTGAGATGACTGTGTGTTCTCACAGAAGGAGACCATTTGGTTCGTGCTCTGTACAAAAGCCTGCAGGGCTGTTCCTGGCTAGGGCTGTGTGGTTTGAATGCCAATGACTGGCAGGCTGTCCTCACAAACATGGAGTTAGAATCATTGATGTGTTTAGGCACTCAAAACTGGTAAGAATTTGAAAGCAGCTTCTCTTTCTGAGCAGAAGTAAGGGCTTAGATGAACTGGACTGGCTCTAGTTATATGTCCACAGTTTTCTGAAGCAATGCTGCTCTGAGTTTGCTGAGCTTTTTTTTTCTCTCGTTGTCAGTTCAATGACCAACTGATCAGCCCGAAGCATTTTGTTCACCTGGCTGGGAAGTCTACCCTAAAGGACTGGAAGAGGGCTATCCGTCTCGGAGGAATCATGCTGAGGTGACTTGCACCACTGTGTCCAATTGCAGGATCCCAAGCAGGCACTTTGTCAGGAAACCTCCTGGGGGCTCTTGTTCCCTGCAGCATCTCTGGGGGAGAGATCCTGCTCTACAGGGCAGGATTCTTCATCCTGAGTAGTAACAGCCCCGCCTGGGGGATGTGGGGGTGGGAGGGGGATGGCTGGAGATGTGTGTGAAGCTGGGGGTTGGCTTGTGCATCCCATCTGAAAGCTGTGCAGTTTTGTGTGGAAGAATGGCACAGGGTTCCCCTTTCTCCATCTTTCCCGTGGCCAAAGTGGAAAACTCCCTTTCATCTCCAGTCTGAGCTTTTAGCTGAGTCTTGATTCTCCCCCACTCCCTGCACAGGAAGATGATGGACTCGGGGCAGATCGACTTCTACCAGCATGACAAGGTTTGCACCAACACCTGCCGAAGCACCAAGTTTGATCTCCTGATCAGCAGCGCCAGAGCACCGATGCCGGGGCAGCAGAGCGTGGTGCAGACCCCAACCTCAGCTGATGGTAGGCTCTCTAACAAAGCCATGGCATGGGCTAATGCTGGTGACTCCAGGCAGCCTGTTCCACGTCATCTGGAGCTCAGCAAATAGAGTACAGTGGCTGAAGGCTTGATTTGACTGCCATTCCAGCTACAAATTCTCAGCTAATCACATGCTTTGCAACAGGAAATGATCTCTTTGCAGAGGTCAAAGGAGAAGAATACCACATCATTCATGTGGGTGGGTGACTTTTTTATAAGGCTGAGGGGGGGTGGGATGGCAGAGTTGTCTGTAAGCTAAGGAAGATCTCCTGGAAAGCTCTGTGAGCACATGAGAAAACATCGCAGTGGCTGGATATTGCCTTAGGTGTCTGAAATTTGATCCAAAAACTTAAGATCAAGTTGGATACGTTTCATGTGTGTGAACTAGCATGGACTCAGGCTGTGTCATTTCCTAAGAGATAAGGGCATGTCTGAGGTGCAGAGCACTCTATTGGTGATGCAGAAGGGGAAAGGTGGCTGGGCTGAGACTTGCTCTCTGTCTCTCTATTCTGATCCCTTTCTCCTTTATTACAAAAGCTCCAGTTTGTTTTTTTGGGGCATGTGGTTTTCCCTCCAGAAGCCCCAGAGCCTTTCACAATCGTACTTCCAATGAGAAACAGCATTACTTGCTTCTAGCTGATTTGTTTGAAAGAGGCCAGGCAGAACCAACCTGACCAAGAGAGTGAAAAGGAGCCTGAGAAGGGCAGGGGAGCGGAATGCCAAGCAGGGATTCCAGGCTGGTGCTGCAGAGAGGGCTGATGTTGCCTGTTTGGCAGGGAGCATCACCCAGATTGCACTGTCCGAGGAAAGCATGGAGGAGGGGATCGAGTGGAACTCTGCTCTGACAGCTGCTGTCACCATGGCCACTGAGGAGGGCATGAAAAAGGACACGGATGAGATCTCAGGTAAGCTCTGGCTGCTCCTCGGGTGTTTTCTCTCCCTCTGCTCACATTTTGAAGGTGAAAATCCTGGAAATAAGGAGAGCTGAGGTAATGCTGGAGCTGTCCCACTGCCCCTTGGCCATCCCAGAACTCCCTGCCAAGCAGAGCTCCCAGCCCCTTGCAGGCAGTGTGGAACTTCAGCCTCGACCTTGGGGCTGATCCCTCAGATCGGTTGCTACCAGTTACAGTGAGGATTGTGGGGGTTTTGTTCATTCAGAGGATGTAAATGTCTGCCAGCCCGGAGCTACACTGCAACCATCAGCGAGCAGAGTCTTGTTGGTACCCTGTCAGCTCTCTTGGCTTCTCTGGCTGCAGCGCTTTGCTCTCCCTCTCAGGATCAGTACAGAAGCTGAGGAGGAATTTCCTCAAAAGATTTTAAGCTCTGCATCTTGGGAAGATGAATAGAAGCAACGAAACGTTGCCTTGGAGGTCTTGGTGCCGTTTGAAAACGTGTTAGTGAATTGCTTCCTGGATCTGTCCACCCCAAATGGCCAAATTAGAAATCGTTTTGCAAAGTTATTCTTGCCAAAAAGCTTGCTGCACATGGCATAGGTTTAAGGTGGTCCTGTGGGGAAATGCCAACTCCTTGTATGTTTGACTTCTGCCTTCTCTCTGTGCCAGAGGACACGCTGATGTTCTGGAAGGGAATAGCTGATGTGGGGTTGATGGAAGAGGTTGTGTGCAACATCCAGAAGGAGATAGAAGAAGTGCTGAGAGGTGTCCAGCAGAGGCTGGGGCAATCTCCCTTCCAGATGACAGGTAGGTGATGAGCCAGAGCCTCATCATGGGGAAGAATGCTCGAAAGGGAGCTGCAGGAAAACAGGTGAAAGAGTCCAGCCATGGCATGTAGAGCAATTGAGTCAGGATGGTGAGTTCCTTCCTGCCGGCTGGGCTCTGTAAGCTGAGCCTGAGCATGGTTTCAGCCTTCCCAGCCATGAGGTGCATTCATTTACCCCACTGCGAGGCAGAAGGACTCAATGTGCTGCCCTGCTCCTGCAGCATGCTGACTGGCAGCTTGAGGAGCCCATTGGATGACTGTCCTCAGCTCCAGGTGCTTGTTAAAGCCTGCCTGGATGTGCTGCTTGGGCTGGAGTTACTCAAACACTTTTTCTTCATGACTGTGAATTTAAACAGGTCTTGCAGTCTCACTTCTTGTTCCATCCTCACCTGTGCCAAAAAAGCTTGTTTTGGGGCTGAACCAGATGAGGGAACAGGTTCAAAATAGCTTCCCTCCCCTTTTGAGGCTTATTTCTGACTTGGATCCGTTCCCTTATCCAGTTCAGCTCCTGGCCCTGTGAGCACAGGGTTGGCAGCACGGCCTGTTGATGCTCTAGGAGAACACCCATGCAACCTCAAACTTCATTTTACCCAAGATGGTTTTTTTTGCTTCTCATGTAGCTTTGGGCTGGTGAATCTTTGTGTCAGGTAGGTGGCAGCTTTTGGAAGCTGTGAGTGGTTGAAGTCAGTGGATTATAATAGAAATTTTGCACAGCTTTTGGTGGAGCTGGCACATTAATGACACCGTCAGCTGCATGGGGTGATGGTTTGTAGGTGGAGATCTGGTCTGGATCTGTGTGATTGCAAATTATGCTTTCACTTTGCAGCAATTTTGAGCCGCTTGGGTGACACGTTTGTTTCCTTTTCATTATCATGTGAATGAATTTATTTAGTCCTTGGATATCTGAAGGATGAAGGAGAGATGGCTCTGCCCTTGTCAGCCGGCACATGTGGAAGAACAGAAATGGTTTACAAAAAGCAGCAGAAAAGTTTTGGTTTGATCACAGCACCTTTTGAGTTCCTGACTGAGGCCCTTGGCCCCCTGTGGGATCAGGCACTCATTCCCCTGCACTTTCCTTGCAGATGCTGCAGTTTTAAACAACGTTGCTCACACGTTTGGCCTGATGGACACAGTCAAGAAGGTTCTGGACAACAGGAAAAACCAGACAGAGCAAGGAGAAGAACAGTTTCTTTACACACTTGCAGGTAAAGTCAGTGCCCTGGCTTCTCATCCCACCCTTGGGAACCAATGTGACCTTTCCTCAACACAGCACCTAACAAACTGTATTTGCATTCTTGTTCAATCCACGTAGCCCTCAAACAAATGTACCCCAACCAACCCCTTTCCATCCTAAGGCTGGAGTGGAATTTCACGTATCCTTTCCTAGGAGAGATGAGGTGCTCAGGGCATTCAGCACCCCAAAGCACGATCTGATTCAGCTGGCATTAGCAGATAGGTGCTGCTGCTAGCTGTGAGCTGTGCTGCAGTCATCTGAGCCGCAGGCAGTGCAGTGCTGCACCCAAGCTCATAAAACTCTTTGTGTGCGTGGTGCTGAGCTGTCTGCTTGTCTCGCTGTGGAGCTCTCCTGTGTCTCCCCTGAGCTGAAGCCAATAACCTGACCTGGATTCCCCAGAGCTGCTTGGTGGATGTGTCTCCCTCCTGTCTGTGTCCTGTAGGACTTACCTGGGGTGTTCTAGTCCCCTACTGCCCTGGATAAATGAAATTACTGTGCTGCTTTTGGCTTCTGATGTTGATACGGATGAGGGCGGAGGAGGATGTCTGAGCTCTGCTCCTTGTTCCAGGCACAGGGCTTGGCTTCTGGGGGACCCAGCCGTGCTCAGTCACCAGTTCCTGCTGCCTGGAGGGGATGTCCATTCCCCGTGGGTGGGTTTCCCCTGGAGACAGAAGTGCCTGTCCTTTTGGCAGTGGGAGTAGCTGAGCGGTGCGGGGCAGTGCCTGCTCCTCCTTGGGGCGGGCTGGCTGTTGGTGGAGCCCCTCGGAGCGCTCCCAGCCCCACGCACAGCTTCCCCGTTCTCTTTGCAGACCTGGAACGGCAGCTGGAAGAGCAGAAGAAACTCGCCAAGGACCAGAAGGCCAAGTCCCAAACCATCCAGAACGTGGTGCTGATGCCCGTCAGCGCTCCAAAGCCCCCCAAACGACCCCGCCTGCAGCGCCCGGCCTCTGCCACCGTCCTCAGCCCCTCGACCCCCATCCAGCAGCCTCAGTTCACGGTCATCTCTCCCATCGCCATCGCTCCCGTCGGCCAGCAGTTCTCAGTGGGCAACATCCCCGTGGCGACCATCAGCCAAGGCTCCAGCCCGGTGACTGTCCACACTTTGCCTTCAGGCTCTCAGCTCTTTCGATACGCCACCGTGGTGTCCTCCTCTAAGACCAGCTCCTCCGACACCGTCACCCTCCATCCGTCCTCCAGCCTGGCGCTGCTGAGCTCCGCTGCCATGCAGGATGGAGGTGCCCTGGCCAACGTGGCGGCCGTGGTCAACCCCGTGGAACTGGTGGCCATGGAATCCGGCCTCACCTCCACCATCCAGGCTGTGGAAGGCACCTCAGACGACGGGCAGACCATCATTGAGATCGACCCGGCGCCCGACCCCGAGGCGGATGCAGATGAGTCAGAGGGCAAAGCTGTGATCCTGGAAACAGAGCTGAGAACTGAGGAGAAAGTGGTAGGAGATGTGGAGGACCACCAGCACCACGTGCATAACGTGGAGATCGTGGTTTTGGAGGACTAGTAGGAAAAGCGAGCGTCAGCTCAGGAAAGAGTTGGGAATCTGTTTTATTTTGGGCTTTTTTTTTGTTGTTCAGCATACTTTCCAGCCACCCCATTTGTTTCCATGGATATTTTCATTGTACTGTATATATTATATATATATATATATATAATTTTTTTTTTTTAAACAAAAAAAAGCTGGAGAAACGCGTGAGACCTGGAAAAGGCTCCACCTCCACGGAGCACTGAACATTACTGCCTGTTTGTAGGGTCGTGGAGAGACTGGATCTCTGCTGAAAACCCCACCGGGAGGGATGGGACAGGGCTCCCGGTGCTGGGAGCGTGGTGCTTCTGCCCCAGGGCTGCTGCAGCCCGGATGGTTTCGTGTCACAGAGACAATACCCAGTGGCTGAGTGCTGGTGGCACTGCGGGAAGGGGTGGCACAGGTACCTCATTTGTATTTTTATTTTTGCCCAGGGAAGGGAATTCTTTTGGACTTTTCACTGTCACCTCAGCTGGGATTTTTTTTTTTTTAATTATTATTATTATTATTTTATTATTATTTTTGCTTGGGGGAAGAAGACAGGAATCCTGACTTCGCTGGCTGTGTTTTCCTCCACACACGTTGTTTTTATATCTCTATTTTTTTGTATTTGTTTGCTTTCCCTTCCCATGCCCACATTCGCCAGCTGCAGAGCCCCGGTCCCGCTCTGGGTTGCACTTCTCTCCCCGCAGCACTTCTGCCCTTCCCTCTCCCCGCCTGGCTGAGCTCGGTGCTACACACACTGCTTGGAGACTTCCGATCACTTCACTTGCTTAAAGGCAAAAAGAACAACTCAAGCTTAAAACCACAGCCTCCCCACGGTGGGGCGTGCAAAGCATGTCGTGCTGTCGCTTTCCAGGAGCGCCGGCCTCCGGATCGGATCGGGGCGGTCCCGTTTACACTCCGTGCTGGGGCCGCTCCGTGCTTGTCGCTACTCGTTTGGTGGTTTTATTTTTGTATTATTATTATTTTTTCCTATAATCTCTCTGCAGGATTAGGAGCGGTGCATCGCCAGGACAGTGCGTGCACCTCTGCGGTCCCTCCTTCCTCCTCTTCCCAGCAGAAGGCAATAGGGATAGCTGGGGGATTGGATGGGGGGGGGGTGAGGGGAGCTGTTTGGTTGGAAATGTGAAAAGCAAAACAACAGCGAAGGAAACACACCTGGGGAGGGCGGGGGGGGGGGGGGGGGGGGGGAGGAAGATGTGTTTGGCTATTTTTTGCATTAAAAGGAAAAACGGCACTGGGCTCAGGTGGTTTGTTTGGAGGCAGCAGTAGTGCAGAGTTTGCACTACTCTTTACTGAGCTGCAGGTGCAGCACAGAGAAGCTCCTCGGGCTGGGGAGGGGAGGGGGACTGGGTTCCTCTATGGGGCTTCAGGGCCCCTATCTGGCAGGAGGGGTGCAGGGTCTGTGTGTGCTGCAGGTGCAACCCATCACTGTGGGTGCAGTTGCTGCACTGAGTTTGCAGGGGCTCTGCATGCAGTCTCCCACCCCCTTAACCCTGCACCAAGGCCCCACCGTGGCCCCCCATCACTGCCTTCCTCCCTCCCCCCGGAAACTTGGGTTGCTGCAGGAGCAGGGCTGAGGGCATTGAGTGGGGGGCAGCCCCTGCACATTCCGGAGTAGGGATGGAGTGAGCTCAGGGAACTTAAATCATAGGGTGATGAATCGCTGGACCCGAGAGAGATGTCTGTAGCAGGATTTGGGATTTGCTGCTTTGGGGCTGGCAAAGCGCATCCCTTCATGGCGTGCGTGGCCCTTTAAGAGCGCCTCGTACCGCACGGCCCGCTCTCCCCCGCCCATCCACGAGGGGGCGCTGTGCCGGTCCTCCTCCCGCCCGGCATGCGCCGCGCTCGCTCTCCTTCCCCCCCCCTCCACGCCATTGTGCCTGGGAGCGCGGCGCGCGCGCGGTGCCGCGTGACGCCCGGGGAGCGCGTGTGGGCGCGAGGCGGCGGGCCTGGGCCATAGACGCGGGCCGGAAGGAGAGGCGAGGCGGGGGGAGCGGGCTAGAGCGTCGCCTCAACCAGGCAGCCGCCGCGGGCGAGTCGGAGTCCGCCAAGCAGCCGCGCCGCGCCCGCTCCCGGACAAAGCCGCCACTGCCGCCCGCCGCCCCGCCCCGCCCCGCCCCGGCAGCAGCCGCTCCGCCGCGGAGCCATGTCGGCCAGCAGCCTCCTGGAGCAGGTAGGGGCCTCGCCGCCGCCCCCCGGCCTCCCCTTGGTGGCTCCGGGCCTGGCCCGCTAGGCGAGGCCGCGGCTGAGGCCTAGCTGCGGGGCGCGGGCCGGGCCGGGCCTTCCTCCTCTTCCTTCCCTTCCCGCCGACTGTGGCCGCCCCTCCCCTCACTCACCGCTCTCCCTTCTCTTTCCATGCCGCCTCCGCAGAGACCGAAAGGCCAAGGCAACAAAGGTGAGACGGGGCCGGGCGGTGCGGATGGGCGCGGGGGGAGCAGAGCCGGGAAAAGGGCCGAGAAAATAACGTTAAAAAACAACAAAAAAAAACCACCTTAAAAGTGCTCACGGGGAGAGTTTGTGTGCGGAGGAGAGCTTGGCTTGGCTTTGCCCGCCGTGTGGTGGCACAGCGCGGTCCCGGGGCCGGCCCGGAGGAGGAGGAGGAGGAGGCGGTCGGTCGTGTTGCTGCTTGTTGAGCGCTTCCTAACGCCGCGCATCTCTTCCTCAGTGCAAAACGGCTCCGTGCATCAGAAGGATGGGCTGAACGACGACGACTTCGAGCCTTACTTGAGCCCTCAGGCCCGGCCGGTGAGTGAGCTGAGCTGCTGGAGCTCTGCCGTGCCCGCTGCGCTCTGCTGCTTGCCAGCTTTCCCCTCGTCGCCCCCTGTTTGTGTCCCCGTGCTTCTCCCAGCAAAAGCTGCGCTCGTGGGTGAGGGCTGGAGCTGTTGGCGACTTCTTGTGTCTTCCTTTTTGGGGCTTCCTATGGTTGAGGTTCAGCCCGCTGTCGGCTGTCTTGAAATTGCTGCTTCTGGTCTTTCAGTTGTGTTGCTTTGGCTTTGTTTCTTTGCTTGTGTGTGGCTCTTTGTGGAGCAGATGCGCTGTGCAGCGTTGTGAAATTGGTTCATGGGATGCAGCCGTGCTGTGGAGGCATTTGGAAGATGCTATCTGTGCTCTCCTGTCTCTGCCAAGGAAACAGAAAATGCGTGCCATGGGGTTTTCTCCATTTCTCACCCCCCAGAACACTCTTGTCATCAAGGCTGATGGGACTTTCTTAGAACTTCAGTTAGGAGTTGAGGAGTTTGTGAGCAGCTCCTGAAAGTCAGGTTTCCAGATACTTTTTAGTTGTTGTTTGAGATTAGCTCCATTGCTGACTGCTCTGTCTCGTGAGCAGTAGGAGAGTGACACACAACAGATGGAGTTCAGCTGATTAGATGTTACAAGCATTACAGATAAACATCTGTAGTAAGGCTGAAGCAGTTCGTTCTCTTGGCTTCTTTTCCCTTTACTGTTGGGACTGGTTAAAAAAAAAAAAAAGCTGCTTTGTTTCTCCCTTTCTGTATTTTTTAATCACTTTTCCTAGTCAGTGCATCGTTTCAGATACTTGTGATTCATGTTTTGTTGGAACGTATGAGCAGGTTTCTGTCTCAGTTAAACGCTCAACAGGTATTTTCCTTGCTTGTGCTCTGTAAGGACCTGTTAGCTGTTGCACAATCTTGGGCATTCCACCTGTCCGTTAAGTAACTCTGCTCTATTTAGCTCCCTAAAAAAAGTCACAGGCCTGAATTTGAGTTGCACAGGGAGAGAGGTGTGATTGCTTTCTCCACCCCTGAATAAAGCGAGCTGCTTCCTTTTCCCAGTGGTATTTTACTCCATTTTGGGCCACATCTCAACATTTAGTTTCTTCTTGTGCACGCCTGTCACAAACTGGTCAGGGTGTCGTGAGAAAGGACAGCAGCTGAGGAGGGGGAGCCGAGCTGTGGGAATGCAGCAGCAGTGAGGGAAAACCTCTGTGTTCACGTTGGGTGAAACTTGAGGGTGACTTTGCCTCCTTTTCTCTCACTGCACTGCGTTGCCCGTCGCTCTCATCCGTCCTTTGATGCCTCAGTGGGCAGCAAACAAAAAGCTGGGGTTCAGTCTGGATGGCGGAGCTGCCGAGCCCACGAGCTGGGCTGTGACAGCAGCGTCACACGTGTGCCTTTCTGGCGAGGGGAAGGGAGCTGAGGCTCTGAATTAAACGCAGCCAACTGTTGCAGAGTAATGCAGGTGCTTTCAGAGCTGCTACCTGAGCTGCCTGCGCTCACGCCAGGTGACACCTGGTAAAGTTTCTTGGCTCTTTGCTGGAGAGCTGCAGTTTCAGGTGTGACTCTTAGCTGTCAGCCCTGCAGAATCACGTTGCTGTGTGTTCATAAGGCTCAGGAACACAGAGATTCCTCAGCTCCAGGAGTCAGTAAGCTTAAACCCTCCTTGTCTGAGGTGCAGATGCAGAGGAATAGTGAGTTTGAGGAATCAACTGCACGAGAAGTCTTAATGAAGAGAGTTAAAAGGCTTATTTGCATACCGATCAGTCTTTGTGCCAGTGCAGCAGGGCGAGGTGTGCTTGACAGCAAAGCATAGCTGCAGAAATTGGAAACTACAGCTGTACCCTGCTAAGAGTTGATTGTTTTACTTCTGTGCCATCTTCCCTGGGAAAACAAAGGCTGCAGTAACTCTGAGCTTCACGCAGCGCAGGAGGTTTTCCAGCGTGTCGTGCGATGAACCAAGCAGCGTTACCGTAATTCCTGCTGATTTTCTGGAAGGACTGAGGCTGCCCAGCCCCAAACCTGTTGCTTTCCTTTGGCTCAGTGGATGGTGGAGAGGTAAAACTGTTTCTGGAGGAGGCCAGAGCCATCTTGAGAGCCTCCATAGGCTTCAGTGTGGTGTGAAGTCCTGTGGGAGCTGCGCCTGGCGCACGAAAACGTGATTCAACAAAAAATGGAGCAGAGCTGCTGCGAGCCAGGCTCTTAAGTGGGAACCCAAGCTGACTTTTCATCTCATCTGCATCGGGTTGGCATGTAAGCTGCTGTGTAGCACAAGGCTGTCTGCACACGGGTTCACGTTACTGGATGATAATGTCCATTAGTGTGGCTTGAACAGCTCCCCGGGGGGATGTTGGTTTGAATGCTGAATGACAGATGTTTTTCATGTAAGTGAACCTTAGTCATGTCTGAGAGTTTCCTAATTGTAAAATTAAACATTTGTTTTCGTAACCTGAAGGCTATTTGGATGTTAAAAGGGAGACCAAAGCCTGCTTTGCTGTGCTGCAGAGGTCCCTGTGCTGCAAAGGGCTCCCAGTGCAGCACTACTGACTGCTCTCTGTTTTCAGGTATTTTTGAGTGTGTGCTTGCAGCGCTGGAGCAGCTGGCGTTCTGGCATTAAATCCTGTTTTGTTTGCAAGTTCTTGGGTATTTGGAGCTCTCAAATTGTGGATTGTCAGGATAAAGCTGTAGGAAGTGCAAGGAAGGGGCTTGTGCTAAGAGCAGCGAGGGATGTTTGTGGTTTTGGCAGTGCAGTGCCACTGGACCTTTGCCCTCCGTATTGCCCTTCTCCACCTCCTTCCTCCAAGCCCTTCATCAAACACCCAGCAAAATAAGCTCTGAGACGTGCATTACCCAGGTGAGAAAAGCCTTCTTTTGTAGAGAGAGGAAAAGCAGAAGATGATATCCGTGCGTGAGGTAAGGTGCTGTTCTCAGAGGGCAGCCCAGTGTGCGCACTGCATGGCGCACTAAAACTGTGCTCTGATCTCAGTGTGAGGAGCGTGCTGAGCCTTTGTGCTTCGTACTGGGGGCAGCGAAGCCGTTGTGGGAGCACCCCTAGCAGCAGAGGTGCTTGGGGCCAGGCCTGTTTGTGGGCTCAGCCCCGGGGTGGGAAGGCTAGGGCCCGGGAAGCCAGAGGTGGCCCTTAGTCCTGGTCCCTGCCTGCTTGTTCTCCTCATCCTAACTGTTCAGTGCTCGTTTTTCTCTTGCAGAACAATGCATACACTGCAATGTCCGATTCCTACTTACCAAACTACTACAGCCCCTCCATTGGATTCTCCTACTCGCTGGGTGAGGCTGCCTGGTCCACAGGGGGCGATCCCCCCATGCCCTACCTAACCTCTTACGGACAGCTGAGCAACGGGGAGCCTCACTTCCTCCCAGATGCCATGTTTGGGCAGCCAGGGGCCCTTGGCAGCACTCCGTTCCTCGGGCAGCACGGCTTTAACTTCTTTCCAAGCGGGATTGACTTTTCGGCTTGGGGGAATAACAGTTCTCAGGGACAATCCACTCAAAGCTCCGGCTACAGCAGCAATTACGCCTATGCCCCCAGTTCCCTGGGGGGGGCCATGATCGACGGACAGTCCGCTTTTGCCAGCGAGACTCTCAACAAGGCTCCGGGGATGAACACCATCGACCAGGGGATGGCAGCCCTGAAGCTGGGCAGCACGGACGTGGCCAGCAACGTCCCCAAGGTTGTGGGTTCGGCCGTCGGGAGCGGATCCATGACCAGCAACATGGTGGCATCTAACAGCTTGCCTCCGGCCACGATCGCTCCCCCGAAGCCGACGTCCTGGGCTGACATCGCTAGCAAGCCAGCTAAGCAGCAGCCCAAGCTGAAGACCAAGAACGGCATGGCAGGTTCGAGTCTTCCCCCGCCTCCGATCAAACACAACATGGATATAGGAACTTGGGATAACAAAGGGCCAGTGACGAAAGCCCCCTCGCAGACCTTAGTGCAGAACGTGGCCCAGCAGCCCCCCCAGGCCTCCCCCCAGCCCGCGGCTCAGCAGATGAACAGCAGCCCTCCCGCGGCCCAGGCTCCCGGTGGGCAGCAGTCCCAGCCTCTGCCCCCTCCGCCGCCCGCCCCGCTGCCCGTCCCGCAGCCAGCAGCTCAGCCCGCACGTTGGGTCGCGCCCCGCAACCGCGGCGGCGGCGCCTTCGGCCAGAACGGCACGGAGGGCAGCGGGGTGGCAACGGCGCAGCCCGGCGCTGGGACGGCTCCTTCGGAACCTCACCCGGTGCTGGAGAAGTTGAGGTCCATCAACAACTACAACCCCAAGGATTTTGATTGGAACCCGAAGCACGGCCGGGTTTTCATCATTAAGAGTTACTCTGAGGACGATATCCACCGTTCCATTAAATACAACATCTGGTGCAGCACAGAGCACGGCAACAAGAGACTGGACGCTGCCTACCGCTCCATGAATGGGAAGGGCCCCGTTTACTTACTGTTCAGCGTCAACGGTAGCGGTCACTTCTGCGGAGTAGCAGAAATGAAATCTGCTGTGGACTACAACACGTGTGCGGGTGTGTGGTCCCAGGACAAGTGGAAGGGACGTTTTGATGTCAGGTGGATTTTTGTGAAGGACGTTCCCAACAGCCAGCTGCGGCACATCCGCCTAGAGAACAACGAGAATAAACCAGTGACCAACTCCAGGGACACTCAGGAGGTGCCTCTGGAAAAGGCTAAGCAGGTGTTGAAAATCATTGCCACCTACAAGCACACCACGTCCATCTTCGATGACTTCTCACACTATGAGAAACGCCAGGAGGAGGAGGAAACTGTTAAAAAGGTAAGGGGGGTGTTTGTGAGAGGGGGGGGAGGTCTGAAGGGCTGGTGGGTGGGTTTGGGGCTGGCTGTGTGCTGCCCAAGCAGGAGCTCCTTTTGGGGTGCAGTGTGTGCTGCCAGAGCTGGGCGCTGTCCTGGCTGGCAGAGCTCATAGCAGCTTGCCCTTGGGTTGCTGTAAATCCCAGACTTGTCAGTGTTGCGTTCAGTTCTATGAACTCCTGCAGCTCCTGGTTCAGAGATCCTGGGCTTACAGAGCGGTGGGGACTCCGGGCAATGGCTGAGAAACAGAGCTGGGCTCTGGCAAGCTGTCTCATCCACCCCCTACCTCGAGCAGGATCAGTGTGACAGATGTTTCCCACTGCTTGTAAAACCTTCAGGCACAGCAGTTCCTGTCCCTCCCCGGGCAATCTAGCCCCGTGCTTAATTATCCTTCCTGTTAGAAGGCTTTGTCTAATGCCCAACCTCAATCTCCCTTGCAGCAATTTAAGTCTATGACTGCTGGTGCTCCCCTCTGGATGCAGAGCAGGTCATTGTGTTCCTGCTGGCAGTGAGCTGCTCCTGGCTGAGCCCTCAGCTGGGCTGCGTCGCATCAGAGCCCACCGTCCCCCTCTGTCTGTTCTCTGGAGGGCTGAAAATTCTGCCCAAACTCAGTGACCGTTCAAACCACCCGAGCCCCTCTGCCGTATTTTGGTCAGAACAGTCATTACAAATTAGCATTAGCACAGCTTTCTGGGAGCTGGCCAAGTTTCCTGATCATCTCCTTAGTTTCAGCAGCGGGGAATTTTCCACGCAGCAGTTGAGGAACGGAGTCAGGAGCTGCAGCTGCTCACCTCAGCAGCTCGGTTCTTCATTTTTGTCATGCAGTTTGCATGGAACGTTGCGTGCACAGACATTCCCACCAAAGGCAGTCGTGTGCTGCAGCTGATACTCGAGCATTTGTGGTGTGTGCAGGAAGCCTGTAAGGCAGAATTCGCTGCAAGGTGTGCAGAGGGAAGGTTCTCCTTCTGTTTTACATGTAAACTTGATCTCTGTGTGACCTCACGTGGTTTCACGTGCTCTCCAGCCTGTCCCAAAGTGGTGATTTCTCCTTTATCAGCTGAGGTTTTGAACGTGATCCGAAATCTGCTCTGTGTGGGATGCTGTAGGAAGTGGGATTTGTGGTGTGCTGTGCATCTGACAGTGAGAGAAAGGGGCAGATCCCAGTGAGGGGAGAAGCACGGCAGGATGGAGGGGGAGGGGGATGAAAGCAATGAAAATGGTGAATGGAAATGGGAGAGAAGAAGGGAGAGTGACAGAATGGGGGAGACGTGGGGGAAGGAAGGAGGCAGACGGGTGGCCTTGCTGGAGAGCAGGTGGCCCTAAAGTGGGCAGGATATGAAAACAGGCAACACAGCAGTTCTGTTCAAATGTAGAACATCTTTGCTCATCTCTCCAGTTGCATTTTGAAGGCTCCTCCCCAGAGATGCTCGGCTTCTCTGCAGTGTGCTGAGGGTCAGCAGCAGGCACAGCGTGCCCAAACCTCCTCCTAGTGCAGCATCGGAGTGTGACCCCACGGTGCAGGAGTTTTGAGTAGGAAAGCATTTATTCTCTCAAAGGAAACTTAGTCATCCATCTCTGGAATTCACAGGCAAGGAGGGATTCTTGTAGATAGACAAAGCAAACGCCAGCTTTGCTGTTGACTCAGTGTTACATGCAGAGGGCCCCTGCCCTGTCACATCCGCCGGGGAGGAAATGAGTTGGGCTTTCTGCTGCAGTTTGACCTCTCTGGTGGCTCTCTGAGGATGGCTGGAGTTTCTCACTGCTGTTTGGTGGCTTCACTGAGAAGCAGCTGAGTGAGTGCTGCAGCCTTGGGATGGTGGCGATGCATTCGTGTCCTGCATTCCTGTCCCCTGAAGCTGAAATGTCTCAGGGTTTGGCTTGTTTGGAACTCAAGCTGCAGTTGTTTCACTTGGCTCTCAGCTTGCCTGAAGCTTTGTCTGCTTTACAGTTTGGTTCCTGCTCGCTGTCCAGGCAGATGGACGAGCTCTTGTGAAAGTCTGGGAACTCCTGAATGTTCTTTTGTGCTGCTTGCTGTGAGAGTCACTTCTGTAGAATGCCCAGAAATAGTTCCAAGAAATCAGTCGAGAAATATCTTGCTTGGTGCTGTGCTGTTCGCTCTGGCCAGCAGAGGGAGGCTGAATGGTTCAGAGCTGAAAGCGCTGCCGTCCTGCTGCTGTCTGCTCTGCCTGTGCCCACAGGCTCTCCAGTTCTTCCCAGTGCCTTTCTCCACTGAATGCACTTTTATGAGAGGTCTGGGTGTTTTTGCTCAAACTGATGCAGCTGATCACTGGCTTGATCCCAGCTGAAGGAACGTGGGAGTGCTGGAAGCTGCTGTGTGTGGAGCGTGGCAGCAGTGCCTTCCTTGGGAGGCCTGCTTTATCCTTGTGGAACAAACAGCCCTTGGGAAGCCTGTGTGTTTCTAGGAACGTTGCAGTGACCTCAGCATGAAGGTCTGGATAGCAGAGGGACGTGCAGCTTGCGTGTGCAGGGCAGCAGCTTGCCTCGTCTGGAAGCAGCATCTATAAGCTGTGGAGGATCTCATTTTCTGTCTCGCTGCCTCCCCAGGAGGAGCTGGGAAGGATGCTGCTTGGGTGCAGTCGTGTCCTGTCCCATCCCAGGGCTGCAGCACCACGTGGGTCGGCCTCCTCGCTGAGCTCAGACCCTCTGGAAGCAGAGATGGAAGGAGTATTGCTGCCCCTCGAGGGAGCTGGGGTGAGGGTGAGCAGAGTGGTGCAGTGTGAGCCTGCTGGGGACCATCCACAGCCCCTGTGAAGAGGGAATGCTTTCTGATGCGTTCTGCAGAGCTCTTTTTTTCCTTCTCCATTTGTCCTACAGCCCAGACTGGCACTGCTGTACCCCTCTGCTCGCTGTCCTGGCTGACACCGCACTCACATTTCATTTTACCATACCCACAGTGTTTCCAAGCAGAGGATAACACGCCTTGTTTCTCCCAGTTCAGTTCCAGGCCTCCTAAATCTGCCTGTCTGTGCCCTTCTGTTTGTCACAGCTCCATAACACACAAACCATGCTGCATGTTCCAGCAGCTCATTGCTGCCTTCAGCTTCAGGTTCCCTTTGGCCTCAGCATTGCAGCTCCGAGTCGCAGGATGCCCTGAGCTGCTCTTTCCTACCAAAGCATTGATTGCATTCATTGTGAACCAGAATTTCCCCCTTTCAAGGGAAAGTCTTTAACAAACACAACAAGACTTTGTTCCCTCTTCAGCCGACTTGAATTGCGAGTGTGGTTGGCGAATTCCCTGGGAACCACATGGAGGTTTTGGTATGCGAGGAGGAAAAGGAGGGAGTGAGGAAGATGTCATCGCTGGTGGCTTTTATTGTGAGTGTTTGGGGTAAGCTGCTGGCACCGAGGTTAAGAGCTGCTGACACAGGCTGTGTTCTGGGTTATTTTATTAGCAGAGGCTTCTCCATAGGGAGTAGCTTGCCTTTGAAGCAGAGCATCTATCATCCATTTAGTGATGCTGGGCTTTCTGCCTGCTGCAGGACGTTGCCTAAAGCTGACCAGGATGCTGAGGAGCTCCAGAGGCGCGGTGATGCGAGGCCCTGCTGCTGTGCAGGGTGTGAGGAGGCTGAGGGCATGGTGCTGCAGTGCCCTTCGTCTGCAAGATGCTGCTTTCTCCTGTCCTTTCCATTTGGAAATGGAGGCAGCATTTCTGGTTCCGTGCCTTTAGAGGCTCTGTATTCAAAGCACAGTGCTGAGCTTTCTTTTCTGTGGTTGACAGCAGGGTCATTTCTTACAATGATACCCGATGTCAGCTTAAACTTAAGGTGAAATCTAAGTAGAACTTTGTCCCAGGGCTCTGAGGAAGGGTCTGCAGCACTTGCTTTGTGTGTGTGAGGAAGGCAGCATCTTCACCTTGGTTTTGGAGGCCTGCTGGGCGCATGCAAACTGCTCCTCGCTCCTCTTCCCCAAGCAGCTCTGTGTGCAGCACGATGGAGTGCTAGGAGCAGATCTCTGCAAGGAGAGCGCGAGCACACGTTTGTCCATCTCTGAAAGCAGTCCTTCCTTGGGACAACTTGTGTCTCAGGAGCTCCTTGACCCAGAGGACCTCATCCAGGAGGAGGTGGGGAGCAGTAGGTTTCAGTGCACTCTGTGTCTGCTTTGCTTCTTCCCATCTGCATCACTTCATTTCTCTAACCAAGCAGGCCAAACTCGCTGCGTTTTCTTGCAGGTTCCTCCATTTCTTCACACTTGGCTGCTGTTTTGATTAGCTCGGATGCCTTAGGGCCATCAGAGCTTTGCTGGCTTCCTTATGACCACGTCAAACCACCAATTCCAGTGAAGGCCCTCAAGCTCCCCCCTGTGCCCAAGGTTTTGCAGTCCTTAGCACTGCACTCGCGTGGTGAGGCAGAGCACAGAGGTGTTCATGCCTTGATTCTGCCTTGAAACAGCCAGGTGGGCTTCTGCCTTTTCCAAAGAGCCAAGGGGAAAAGCAGGAGGATGATCAGCGTCCTGGGAATTGGGTGCTTTGTTTGTGCAATCCGAGGTGATGGTTGAGCAAGAAGAGGCTCATCCTTTGCAATCAGTATTGCAGGCAAGAGGGAGGATGAAGCTTTCTGGCTGCAGCCAGAGCAACATGTCTGATTTTGTCCTCTTTCGTAGGTGAGGCAGGCCGGGGTGGAACTTTCCTCTATAGCTCTGATGGCTTTTCTCATGCTGGCAGGAGAAAAACCTGGTGTTTGGTTTGTAAATCAGGACTGGGGGCTGTTTGTGGAGCACAGTGGAAGTGATGCCCAGTCTGTTGGCTGTGGCTGTGCCTCGAGCTGAGTCTGTTGAGAAGGGAAAGCTCTGCAGGGCGACCCTGAGGCAGTGATGGCTGTGATGTAGGTCCAGGGTGGGTCTGAAGCCCATCTTGGGAGCGGGCACCTGGCAGTGCTGTGCTGTGCTGTGCTGTGCTGGGGGGGCATCCGTTGTGCAGCAGGACTGGGGAAGCAGAGCTGGGGGCTGGGTGTGTTGCTGGGTGAGGGGTTGGGTGGCTGAGCTCAGCCCTGCAGGAGCACTGCTGGCAGCATGCAGCCGTTGTGCTGGGAAGCAGGCTGATCCCAGTGAAGCTGGGAGCCCCGTGCTGCCTCCTTCTGCCCTCTGATGGCCTTCTGCTGCCCCACAGGAGCGCTGCAGTCAGGTGTGTGTTGCAGGTGAGAGCGCACAGACGTTGCCATCCTGAGCTGCAGAGCCTGTGGTTGGGGCTGGATAACGAGATCTGCCATCAGCCTTCCACACTGTTAGCAGGACAGGGCCGTGGTGCCACCACAGCCCCAAGGACATGGTGTGTGCAGAGCAGGGCCACCACTGAGTGCTCCTGGCTGCTGCTGCTTCCCTGCAGAGCTCAGTGCCTCCGAGTGCTGTTGCTGCTGCCTCTCTGGTGCCTTCTGAGCCGTTCCCTTGCACTGTGGGGCCGCAGCCCCGTGCCCTTGTTGTCTTTCCATCTGGGGTTTGGCTTCAGCGACTCACGTGGATCCCTGGCAGCTGGGGAGGTGTGATGTGCAGCTGCCCCTCTGCCCACCCTCAGCCACCTCCTGGGTTCCTGTGCTGCCCACCCAGAGCAGCACACCGTGTCCCTGTCCTCACCCAGACCTTTCAGGCTGCCCAGAGAGGCTGTGATGCCCCGTCCATCCCTGGAGGTGTTCAAGGCCAGGTTCAATGGGGCCCTGGGCAGCCTGGGCTGGTATTGAATGTGGAGGTTGGTGGCCCTGTATGTGGCAGTGGGGTTGGAGCTTCATGATCCTTGAGGTCCCTTCCAACCCTGACCATTCTGCGATTCCCTTTGTCATAGTTGTTTTTTTCCTTGTTCTTCCTCCCTTTGCTGCTCAGTTCTTCTCCCATTCCTCCCTTTGGTGTGGCGATGCCCTGCTGGCACTTAGCTGGAGGCACAGAGAGGAGGGGGACGCAAGCAGGTGTCTGAATCCCAATGGATGGATCCAAGTTGAAGGAGGGAAGATTGAGGTTGGATGTTAGGGGGAAGTTCTTTACAAGGAGAGTGGTCGGGCCCTGGAACGGGCTGCCCAGGGAGGCTGTGGATGCCCCGTCCTTGGACGTGTTCAAGGCCAGGTTGGACGGGGTCCTGGGCAACCTGATCTAAATGTGGATGTTGGGTGGCCCTGCTAGGCAGGGGGTTGGAACTACATGATCCTTGAGGTCCCTTCCAACCCGGGTGATTCTGTGATTCTGTGATCCCACATCCCTGGAAGGAGTGAGGTGGCACCCATGGGTGAAGGCAGGCAGCTCCTGCCTTCCTCCTGCTTCCCCTCATGGGACACCACTGATGCCTTCTCTCTTTTCCCCCCGCAGGAACGCCAGGGCCGTGTCAAATAGAAGGGCCTCTCCTCCCCCGGACACTGCAGCAGAGATTGCATCGCGCCGTCTGTCGGAGAAAGGAAAGAAAGAGCAAAAAAATCCCAGAGAGAAATTAGGACTTGGTTGGGTTTTGGTTTATTTTTGGTTTATTTTTGGTTTATTTTTCTTCATTTCAGTGACTTCAAATGGAGGAGGAAAAAAAAAAAAAAAGAAAAAGGACTCTGACAAACTCGAGGAAAAACAAGAGAAAAGCATTGGAATTTCACAAGACATAGGACTGAAAAAAAGGAAAAAAAGGAAAAAAATACAGAAAAAAAAAAAGTCCCTTCTAGGTTATAGAGCATAGCTGAAACCGTTCCCTTTCCTTTTGGCTTTGGTTGTGATTTCAGAGCATACGCTTTGGTTTTTGTCTTTCTACTACGTTTTTTTTTTATTTTAAGGCCCATAAGGGGCATTTTTGCCTTTTCCCTCCCCTTCCCCCCCCCTTTAATTTTTAACCCCACGCCTCCTCCCCTGGGTTTGACATTTGCACTTGGAACACCGAGCCGCTGTGCAAAGCGGAGGAACTTTCTGTTATTCCCCCCCCCTCCCATCTGGCCTGGAAGAGGAGGAGCAGCCCGAGCACAGGGGGGCTTTGGGGCCTGGGATCCAGCAGATGTTGCCCACGAGGTTCAGTCACAGTGGTTCCTTTTCCTCTGCCCCTTTGGCTGCTCAGAAGCACTGGGAGCCCAAAGCGATGCTCTGCTCTGCGGCGCTGCGTGGCTCGCGGATGAGGTTTGTGTTGATTGGATTGGAAAGGTGGGGATGGCCGTTGGAATAAGAAAAGAAGAAACCAAAAACCTCCTGTTTTTTTGTTTACAGGAAAAAGAAAGAAAAAAAAAAAAAATCTTTTTTTTTTTTTTTTTTTTTTTTTTTTGGACAAAAAACAAAAATATTGTAAAATGTGTAGTGATGAACTTGTTCCTTCAGTTCTTGTTAAGCCAATGAGGAATTGGGCGTCGCCTTTCTTTTCACCATTAATCACTTCTCAGTAATAAACGTGAGATCCTGTTGAGCATCACTGGTGTTTGCTGCTCCCTTTTTGCCTCCCTGTGCCCTGAGTGCAGCAATGCAGCAGCGTTCGGAGCCCCCTGTGGGGTGAGATGGGCTGAGGTGCAGCACCCATGGGTGCCATCCAGCCCGGTTTTGGGGGCTGGGTGCAAGAAAACTGCACTGGATTCCACTGCGATCGCAGCATCTGTGCGTGGTTTGGATTTGGAGAGAAGCGCAGCGGAACGCACTGCATTGCTGCCCTGCTTCCAGACCTCAGGGCAGGGGCTGTTCTGGGGCTGGGGTTGTTGTGTGAGGGCTGCTGTGCACTGCTGGGCTGGGCTCTGTGGGGCTGTGCATCACAACACAGGGCTGTGCATCGCAATGCAGGGCTGTGCATCACAGTGCAGGGCTGTGGATTGCAATGCAGGGCTGTGCATCGCAACCAGGGCTGTGCATTGCAATGCAGGGCCGTGCATCTCAACCAGGGCTGTGCATCACAGTGCAGGGCTGTGCATCACAACCAGGGCTGTGCATTGCAATGCAGGGCTGTGCATCACAACCAGGGCTGTGCACCTCAACGCAGGGCTGTGCATTGCAACGCAGGGCTGTGGATTGCAATGCAGGGCTGTGCATCACAACCAGAGCTGTGCATCTCAACGCAGGGCTGTGCATCACAACCAGGGCTGTGCATTGCAATGCAGGGCTGTGCATCACAACAGGGCTGTGCATCACAACCAGGGCTGTGCATCACAACTAGGGCTGTGCATTGCAATGCAGAGCTGTGCATCACAACAGGGCTGTGCATCTCAACCAGAGCTGTGCATCTCAACCAGGGCTGTGCATTGCAATGCAGGGCTGTGCATTGCAACCAGGGCTGTGCATTGCAACCTGGGCTGTGCACACCGCTCTGCTCTGTGAGGTTGTGCATTGCTGCCCACTGCTGTGTGTATTCGTGCATCGCTGTGCTGTGTGGGGTTGCGCACTGGTTTGTAGCTGTGCGATGCTCTATGAGCTTCCCCCCACCTGCTTTGGGGCTGCAGAGCTTTGTGCTGATTTCTGGGGTCCCCTCTGCCTCCTGTCATTCCCCCCCTTTCAGTGTGTGCTGCCCCCACCTTGGGAACCAGGGGTCTCAATGGGCCCTGGCTGCATCCCCTTACCTGGGGTGTCGTAGGGCTGCTCCTTCTGGCTGTGGTTTTAGCATCTCCCAGCCTGGGCTGCCCCCCCACTTTGGCATTCGCTGCGTGCCTTAATGGTGTGACATGAAATCAAGGTCTGCAGCAAACACGAAACGCTGGGGCTGATGGCTGGGGGAGCAAGGTGCTGCTGGGGGGGTCGTGGGGTGTCCGGAAGAGGGGGAGATTTGGGGATGCTGCTTCCTTTGTGGTCTCCCTTGGGGGGGTGATTTGCTGTGAACCTCCTGTCCATGAGGATGCCATGTGAGGTGGGGTGGGGATGTGGGGGAGGGGGACAGACCACAATGGTGAGGGTCTGTGGGGATCCGTGGGGAATAGGAGACCCCCAGAGGTAGGGAAATGTGGGAATGGGGGATGATGGGGATGTGACCCGTAGGGATGGGGATACACAGGGATGGGAACCTGCGGGGACGAGGTTGGGGGGGTTAGGAGACCCATGGGGATGAGGGGTCTGTGGGGACAGATCTACAGCAACATGGGGAATGCAGGACACGTGGAGACCCATGGGGACAGGGGTGATGTGGGTGGGGGCCTCAGCAGCACTTCTTTCCCTTCTCCTTCTTTGCTGGGAGCTGGGGCTGGGCTCCAGACCCCAATCCTGCATGGGGTACAGGGCGCTGGGTTGTCCCACGGTGACCCCGGGGCACATTAATGGTTGACAGAGGACCCGGTTTGGGTCCACTGCCCCATGCGATGGATTCTCTGCTGTCTGTAGGGGTTGTGCAACAGCCACCGTGCTGCGTCCATTCCCCTCAACAGGGCACGAAAACCCCGCTGTCCCCAAAGGGAAGGAGGGCACGGCAGCCCCATGCGCACAAGACACGCACGCTGTCCCCAGCTCCGTCCCCATGTCACACATCAGCCCTTTTTGTAGCCCCGTGTGCTCGCACAGCTCCTGGCTCTGCCTGCGGTGCCCCGTCCCTCCCAGTGCTCCCAGTGCTCCCAGTGCTCCCAGTGCCAGGGCTCAGCCCAGTCCAAAGTCACAGCGGTGGCACAGCACAGCTCTGGGGTGGCCATGCTGGATCCCCAGGCGCTCCCCAGCCCCAGCGCGGCTCTGGCAGGCAGAGCAGAGCGGCTGCACGTGGAGGGTACCCAGAGGGTTCCTTGGGGTTGGGTTGGGGGGTCCCAGATCCCAAATCCCAGGGAGAGGAGATGCGACCCCTCCGGGGAGCCCTGACCCCCATCCCTACGCAGCCACTCACGCCGTCACCGGGAATCCCACGCTGCCTCCGTTCCCCCCTGAGATGCAGACGGCGATTTTTGGTGAGTGCTGCCCCCAGCCCCAAATTGGGAACCCCATGACCTCTGTGGGCTCACCCCACTGCCTTCCTCCCCCCTTCCCTCCCCGCAGGCATGGGTTGCTTCTGGGGAGTGGAGCGGCTCTTCTGGGAGATGCCGGGGGTCTTCTCTACCCAGGTGGGATATGCGGGGGGCTTCACCCCCAATCCCACCTATGAGGAAGTGCGCTCAGGTACCGGGGGGTTCTGTCCCCAAAATGTCCCCATAGTGGCTGTCATTTACCTTGGTGCCCCTGTGATTTGGGTGTGGGATTTCTGTGGGGTGGGGAGGTTTGTCCCTCTGTCCCCTCGGTCCCCAGAAGGGGGGGGACTTTGGGGTGGAGGGGACTGGAGTGTCCCTGCAGGGCAGACGGGGCACGCTGAGGTGGTGCGGGTGGTGTTCAACCCCAACAAGATCAGCTACGAGGAACTGCTGAAGGCTTTCTGGGAGAACCACGACCCCACACAGGGTATGGGAGAGAGATGGGATGGGGTGAGATGGGATGGGATGGGATGGGATGGGATGGGATGGGTGTGGGAATGGGATTGGGGTGGGATAGGAATGGGAGTGGAATGGGATGGGATTGGGATGGGATAAAATGGGAATGGGGTGGGGATTGACATAGGATGGAAATGGAAATGGGATGTGTTGGGATGGGGATGGGGATGGGGATGGGGATGGGATGGGATGGGATGGGATGGGATGGGATGGGATGGGATGGGATGGGATGGGATGGGATGGGATGGGGATGAGGATGGGACTTCAGCCCTGGTGCCATTTCTGGAGCCCTGGCCAGGCAGTTCAACACCAACCACCACACCAGCCCCATCCGAACTCCTTTGCACCCCCATCCCTCAGTGCTCACGTAAACCCATTTTGCAGCCTCTGCCTTCCCTGTGCCTCGGTTTCCCCATCTCCATCAGCATAAGCTGAGGCCCCACAGTGCCTGTCAGGGTCATTGGTGCCCCATAACCCCCCCGGCGCTGTCCCCCAGGGATGCAGCAGCAGGAGGACGTGGGCACCCAGTACCGCTCCATCATCCTCACACTGAACCCCCAGCAGCAGGCGGCCGCGCTCCGCAGCAGGGATGCTTACCAGCAGGTAGGTGGGACGTGGGGACCCCCCTTGGGGACACCAGAACCCCCCCTTGGGGACAGCAGGACCTCTCTTGGGGACATTGGGACACCTCTCCGGGAACACAGGCTGCCATCCCCTGTCTCAGGTGTGGGGCAAAGCCCCGCTATGGCAATGCCACGCTATGGGGCAGTGGGATGGAGAGGTCTGTCCCGGTGTCCCCAACTTGTCCCCACCGTGGGGCTGTGCCAGGAGCTGAGCCAGCAGCACCGAGGGGACATCACCACCACCATCGAGCCAGCAGGTGACTTCTACTACGCCGAGGACCACCACCAGCAGTACCTGCACAAAGTGCCCGGGGGTACTGCGGCCTGAAGGGCACCGGGGTCCCCTGCCCCATTGTGCCCTGAATTCACCGTGCATCCCCAGCACGATGTCCCCGTGTCCCCGCAGTGCCACCCAAGCTCCTTGCTGGGAGATTAAAGCTGCATCCCCTCCATCACCCGGTCCTGTGCTGTCCCACGTGTGCCTGGGGGCAGGGGACAGTGCTGGGGGGTCCGTGTTTGTGGGGCTGGGGGGTGATGGGGGGCGGGGGTCCATAGCCGTGGGGCTGATGCTGGGGGGCGGTGGGTCACCGTCTGTGGGGTTGGGTTCCGTTGGGGGGGTGCAGTTCCGATGTTCGCCACCAGAGGGCGGCACCAGCGCGGGTTCTTAGCGGGTGGGAGATGCGGGGGTCCCAGCTCCGTTGTCGCCGCGGTTCTCACGCGCAGGGGGACGCGGGGCTGCGTGCGGGGAGACACGGACACAACACACGGAACCGTCGGGACGGTGAGGGGATGAGAAAGGACGGTGGTAATGTCCTGTGCTGGTGGGGGGGGGAGGGGGCAACGGTGTGACACGGGACGTTCGGACGCACGGACACACGGCCGGGCTGCTGTCCCCACGCTGTCCCACGTCGCAGGGCTGGAATTGAGCCCAGCATGGGGCGGCTGAGCAGTACGTCCCCAAAAAAGGGGGCTGGAGGAGGGGGAAGGGAGTGGGGGGTGCGATGGCACCTCTTGTTTAGAAAGTGAAGTTCCCGGGTCAGTGGAGAATGAACAAAACAACAAAATAAAAGAGGAGAGAAAGCGAGGGCAGGTCGGCATCCGGCCCCGGCACCTGGCCTGCAGCTGTGGCACCGCCTGTGTGTGCTGAGAGCTGAGCTGGGGACCGGGGGGGCGAGGGGACAGGGGTGGGGATGGGGACAGGGGTGGGGACAGAACGGGTACAGGGGTGGGGATGAGAAAAGGGGTAGGGATGGGGAGAGGGATGGGAATGGGGACAGGGATGGGGACAGAGATGGGGACCAAATGGGGACAGGGATGGGGACAGAGATGGGGACCAAATGGGGACAGGGGTGGGAACAGGATGGGGATAGGGGTGAGGACAGAATGGGGACAGGGATGGGGATGGGAACAGGGGTAGGGATGGGGACAGGGAAAGGGATGGGAATGGGGACAGGGATGGGGACAGAACATGGATAGGGATGGGGATGGGGACAGAGATGAGGACGGAGATGGGGATGGGGTCAGGGATAGGGATGTGGACACGAGACCTGTAGCCTGCGTGAGCCCCCGGCTCGTGGTGGGGTTTGGCACACGGGGTGACGGATGGGGCTGAGCACTCAAATACGAGCATCTTCATCCCCAGCTGCGGTGCTCAGGGGGACGGGGGCCAAAGGGTCTCAGCCCCCACCCCGCTGCCCCTCACCTGGCACCTGCTGGGCCGGATGGAAATTCTGCGTCACAGGAAGCGGGGAGGGGGGACAAACCCACTGCCCCCCATCCCTGCACCCCCATCACCCCCCCACCCCACACTTTGCTGCCCGTCGTACCCTTGCCGCGTCCCCCATCTCTGCCTTAAGGGGGTTTGGGGTTTGTGGGGGGGGGGTTTGGGGACGAATGCAGCTCTGGGAGGGGCTGCAGCGTTATTTATACCGAGAGGAGATGCGAAGGGTTCTCTCTGCCGAGCGAAAGAAATAACAATTCAGGTTCGAAAAGAGCCGAAAACCACACGACAGGAAACCCAAATTGTACAAATGCAGATGCGAGTGGAAAATGCTCCGCGCCGGGCGAGCTGCCTTTCACCTCTGCTAAAAATAAAGCTGCCTCATTAGGGTCGATGGGGCCGCGATAACGCCGTGCCTTCGCCCCATCTTTTTCCATGGGACGCAGCTTTCCGGGGGAGGGGGGGGAAGGGATTCGGCCCTTTTTGGGGTGAATTCGGGTGATTTGAGGCCGATGGAGGGGTGAGTTTGGAGGCGGGGTTTGTGTGGGTGCTTCCCTCCCTCACCCATGCTGGGGTTGGGGTGATTTTGGGTGGGCAGCGTGGGCCAAAGGGGTGCTGGGGGGGGGGGGGGGGGCGTTTTAAGGGTGTCTGTGGGTGGAAAGAGGCAAAGCCACATCCTGCGGCTGTGTGGGATGAGGGGGGAGGAAGGTGGGAGCTGAGCATGGTGGGGATGGAGGGGGGTACAAGCAGAGCCACCCCCCCACCCCCCCCAGATCTGCCCACCCCCTTGTCGCACCCATCCCCCTCAGCCTCAGTTTCCCCACTCGGAGCCGCAGTGCCCCACATGTGTGGGGATGGGGGAGGTTATGGGGCAGGCCGTGCCCCCCCCCCCCCCCCCCCCAGCCACCCTCACCGCCTCCCTGGGAGGATATCGTGGGAGGAGGGTGGCAGCGAGGCCTGTGAGTCACCCATGTCCTCACCCCACACCTGCAGACCCTGCTGAGTGCACCTGCACCAACCCCATCCCCCCCCCCCAAATCCCCCCACTTTTGCAATGGGGAACGACGGGCAAGAGAAAAAGGAAGGGAGATCCATGGGATTCAGGTGGGGGGGTGAAGGAATGCTGAGTTTTGGGTGCAGCCCAAAGGGTGGTGGATGT